>NW_025335780.1:6965522-7017652 GCF_004798865.1 Varanus komodoensis
TGTTAGTTCAGAGATTGCAAAAAGTATTCTCCAAAAAAGAATGGGTGGGGATGGGCAGCTGTGCCTAAGGATGTGACTATCGGGTCAGAATCCGGCTCTTTGGCACTTGCTGGATTGTTTACCATGCGTGGCCCTAGTCAGGAAGTGAGCCAAGCTGAGATCAAGCCCACGAATGCTCAGGAACATAATTTGGGCAAAGTACATATGTAATTTGTTGACAAGATACACTAAGTATATAATTCTTTGTACAAAGAACACCAAGCACACAAGTCACGTGTATGAAAGCAGAACCCCAACGAACTCGCTTCTTGTAGCACACCCGTGTAAATGTTCAGCATGAGGTGGAGTTTCGAAATAGAGAAACTGGGCTAGGGACTGCAGAGCTGAGCTGAGAGAATCCCTCGGTTTCCCACCCTCTACTCACTGGCCATGGTGGACACAAAAGGGATTGCAGCAGGAAGCAAGACGGGTTCTCCCATACAAAGCCTAAAGGAGGACTGAAAGGAAGGAGGGAGAGGAGCCCATGGTCAGCCCAGCTGCCTATCAGCTGCACCATGGGGTGTTCCATTAACAAACCCTACGGCATCTAGAGTGCTTCCCATGTTCTGTAAGCTCAGACACAGTGGCTGGCTGCACGCCTCACAGCAAACAACCCCACACTGTTTCCACAGTGTGCAGGCTTTTGCTCTAACCTACTAGTCAGACAAAAATGTGATGTCTGACCAGCTGCATGTTTTCCAGGCTCCCCATGCCATCCTCCTGGCCTTGCCATGCATCCCAGCAGCCCCAGTGAATAAAATACCACTCTTTCCCTATTCTTCCTTATGCACCACAGCATCCTCCTCCTGATTGGTCCCGAGGCTGGGGATCAATCCCCACTTCCCCCTCCTGAGTGTATCTGCATGCCTGCAACACTTTCCAGACTCTGCTGCCCCCAGAAATATTTTTACTGAATGAAAATAAATGGCTGCGCTGCAATTCCCTCCTTCCCCTTCCATTTATTTTCACACTATCTCCTTATTTCCATAAGTAAATAAAGAGAAGGGCACATGGGAATAAAACAAGCAATGACATTGTTGCCAGGGATCTAAGGGCAGTAGAGATGGAAGGTTAGAAGTGACCACTTCTGTGGTCAGTCCTGCCAGGGGACTCTATGGTATTTCCATACCAATAACGGATCTAGATGACCAGAGAAGCTCCAAAGGAAGCCTTAGAACAGACTGCCAATTCTCTCTGTAGTTTCAGAATAATAATCCTACCATGCAGGAAAGCTGGAACATGATCTGGACTGTACATCCGACCCACAACAGTAAGACTTCACCATGGTTTTCTGTGTCATATGAACATTCCCAGTGTGTCTACATTGTGGGGAAGGGGATGACAAATGATTAAATAATCCACGAACACCCAATACAGAGTTGCAGCGGAATTTCCCACCCAAGTGATGACTGATAAGAAAGAAGGAAGGAAGGAAGGAAGGAAGGAAGGAAGGCAGGCAGGCTAGAGGTGTGAAACATGCAGCAACGTAAGGAACATTTTCTTATGCAGACTAAAGTTTTGGACTCCTGGGAACCTTCAAGTATTTTCTGTTTATCTTGTGGCACGTAGTTTGGGTGCTACCTTTCTAAATAACACATTAGCCATGTTCCAGTTCCTGCGAAATAATTGCACAGTTCTCTGTTGCAAAAGCTTTCCCATCCTTTCGAGAGAAAAGGGGAATGACTAGGGATGTTCAACTGATTCATTCATTCATAAAAAATGAGAAACTGAACTCAATGAGTCCGGTTTGCCTCATTTGCTAGAAAACAAATGCTATCGGTAATTAATTGGTACAACTGTGTTTGTTTTCATTATACCATTCAAACCCATCCCCCACTTAGTGTGTGCGTGTGCAATTTCTGTGGCACGGTGCTTGCAGTTTTGGGGAAGCCATTATTTTCCTCCACAAAGCCTTGGAAGGATATTGGGGAAAATAAAATTGCAGCCAACCAAATCAGCTCCACTGCTATCCCCGCAGCCACAGAAAAAACCAAAAACCAAAGAAAAATAGGCCACATAGAGTGATATAAGTATTGAAATAGTTGAATAATAAAATAAATGGATAATGAAATGAAAGCAATTTTAAGAGGCTGGTAGTGAAATTAACAATGAAAGAATGGAGGAAAATGAATCTAACTATGAAACAAATGCACAATCCTGCACACCTCAAGGAATGGTCAGTACTTTTGAAGCCAAACCTCAAATCATTGGTGGGGTATCTTTTCAACCTGTATTCATAGGGCATTGATAATGCTCACTCTCTGGAGATGTTGTGTAACTCTCTTCTGTTTTCAACAAAATTGATCTCTTCTATTATCTAAACTCATAACATTTTGAAGGGGAAATTGAAATGACACATCCTGAAAGGAATCCATAAAATGGACTCCAACTGGTAAAGCTCTGACCCTTTGAAGTGTCTAAACAGGAAACTGCCCGGGCTGTTTCTGAAAAAAGAGTGAGGTATAATTATTAAAAATAATTAAAGACCAAAGGGGCAGAAATACAAAACAAAAGCTTGCTTTAGAGAATGGTACAAGTAAGTGCAGTCCTACAGTCCAACCAAATGTGTAGCCCTAATGATTTCCCTGAGAGGTGAGCATACACTGAGTTCTCTCATCATGCTATGGGAAAATGGCTAAGTTGTGTCCATTATTTCTTTATCTGTGTGTGTTGCAATGTAGATGGGTGTGTGTATGTGTGCGTGAAAAAGGAAGAAAACATGGGTTCAAGCAATGACAGCTTACAGAAAATAGAAACAACAACCGGTACACTGATAACCAAGTATCTAACATTTGCAGCATTGTAAGCACACTCATAATGGTCTTCCTCAAAAGAGAAAAGTGGGGCATCTCATTCAAAATTATCAGCTAGTTCTGTGGCTTCCAACCATCTTGAGACTGTGGACACACTTGGAAATTTGCAAGAGTGTCCTGGATGACCTCACAAAATGGAAGCAACTTGCCCAATCATTCTGTGGTTACCCTCCTGAGCAAGGCTGGCTGCAAAACATTCATTACCCGTAAGGCAAAGTGGTAAGGAAAAGTATCTAGCTCAAGAGCCAGAGGTGAAGGCTAAGCACCGAACATAAAACCATTCTGTTGAACCCTAATCAAGATGGCAGTGGAGGGCAGTATTGAAAGCTTAAGAAGTGAGATAAACCAAGAGGGGAGGGGTTCTGCCAGGCACGAAGGTGACCCCAGGACTCACCAGTCTTCACACCCGAATCATTGCTAGATGTGTTTATCAAGTCCAGGGGAAGACTGGAAATCCCTTATTGAAATTCGCAAGAACCACCTCCTGATTCGCCCTGATTTTTAGTCAAATCACATCTACCACAGCCTTCTAAAAGCGTACAGTAAAGGATACATCACAAAAAGGAAGGGAGAGAGCGCTCCTGTAGCCTTTTTGCAACTCAGATACTGAGTTTATTGTCACTGCTACATTCCATTATAAATGGACTATTCTGTTTCCCATTCTGCAGCTGTTTCCATTTGAATTGGGTTGAACATGAAAAACACAAGTTCTCAATCTTCATCAAATGCCAGGCACTTATAAAACTTAGCAAAGGACAGAGGATGGTCTATTATTTTTAAAAATTCTGTCAGAACTGTCTTGCCAGGCCCATTCCTCTCTCTTTCTTATCTTCTCAACTTTCTTTTATGATATTCTAGAAATATATTTCATGGATTTGCCAAATGCACTAGTATCCATGCTGATACAGATGTCTAAGATTTGCTTTCTGAGGCGAGAGTTGACTTTGTTTCTATATGAGAAGGAAGCGACCAGACTACCAGTCATGCTGACTGAGACTGTATCAGGAGAATGCCAAGTTGGGGAAGATGGCTCCAAAACAGAGAGTAGCAGGTGGCCCTAAGTAATTTGGCATCAGTTTTCCACAACCACATGGTCACTTCAAGTTCTGCATCCTGTCCACCTGGCCTACCTGCTTTGGGAGAGTGAGAATTTTGCTCTCACTTTCTGCCTCTTTCAGGAGGTTGTACTGTTAAGGATTGTGAGACTTAGCTCACAATTTTCCTTCCTTGTGCTAGGCTGAAAGTTGGAAACGGAAGTATTTTTTCCTAAACCATAGGTTTTCTATTTATTCCATGTTATCTATGACTTGACATCACTTGCATACAATAGGCCTTGGTGTTCCCACATCTCCAAGCTGCAGGGTGAAAAGCAGGTCTTACTCCTTTTGGTTTCACTGTCCACGTGGGATCCTAGATAGGATGAGGCAGGCGTATCAGCTTGGCACCATCAAAAGCCACATTCAGGTAGCTGTTGTGGTCCAAAGTGCACTGGAAGGAACCATCTCTGGCTTGGGCTCCATTTTTACATTGAAGGCATCTTTCTACCTTTTCTTCCCATACCCCTCCCACACATTGTAGCACAGAGCAACTTCCTGCCACCATCTTGAATTTCCCCCAAACCTGGAACATGAGGCATTCTGACACTTGGTAGGGAGTAGATGGCAAGCGGTGCAAAAACATGGCTACCATACTTTGGTATGTATGTGTGTATGTGTGTGCGCGCTCAACCCAGAAAACACCTCAAACATGGCAACCACCGAGCTTTTGTGGAGGCAGCCATTTCCCTGCAGTCCAATAACCTTAAGTAAAATAACTTCTGGGGCACTGGGGGATAATTCCAAGCTCGTGCCTGAGGCTAATTGGTGGAATTATGAGGAGATTAAACAAACTTCTTTTTTAAAAAAGAACGGGTGGGGGCAGAATTGATTTCAGAGGTGGGAGCAGGAATACATTTCACACAGGTCCCCTTTATTTACCCAGTTGGATTGTGTAAAATAATGAAGACAGCAGTGGAGATTTGCCTACGAGAGCAGAACTGTTTCTTTAGACTGCAGGGAAATGAACATCGATGAAAATACATTGTGACTTCCACCTATATACCTCAATCATCATTTTAAAAAGTCCTTCGACCATTTAGTCTTCATTTATCCTGCAGAGCTGACCACAAGAAACAGAGAAAGACCTGCTTTCTTTTAAGGACAAGTTCACTTGTCTAAAGTTATCCTGAAACTACTGCTAAGCAAATACCATACTCAGAATTTTCTGAAGTTCAAGGTTCCTTTCCTAGGAAACAACTATGCTGTGATTTTATAAGCTTGAAATGAAGAGAAATAACTTTCTGTTCTTATCTTGAATGTATGTGAAAAGGATATTTTATTCAACTATTGAGATTAAAATGCATTCCACTAGAACAAGCTGCTGCCTATGGAATAACATGAACACAGGAGAGCAACTCATTATTGTAGATTTTCAGCCTAGCTCGGGGCCATTTCACACATTACATGGGGAGGGCATACTCAAGTCTGGCTGCAGTCAAGCATTCTCGCTAATAAGCACAGTTGTACTTAAAACTAATAGGCTGGGGTGCACACTTAAAGTATCTTAAGTACGCCCTTACAAATATAATATAAGAAGTATAATGAAATACTACCCACCAACACTTTCTGGGATGCTCTTGCCAATCAGACAACACAATCCTTGGCTAGGTGGCTCAATAGTCTAACTCGACGTGAGGCAATTTCTGTATGTTTCATCTTGGAATTGAGCCTGTCCTAGAGAAAAGAGGTCTGGGCAACCTCAAAAATTTGCTCAAATTAAGGACTCGCTGTTAATGGAATGCAGGCAACACTGTAGACACTAACTAGCTTGGATAAGTTAGGCTAGGCCTGCACAATTTGCATCAAATTAAGTGCAGACCACCAGGAACTCAATAAATCTTCCCTTTCTCTTTGGCTGTTCATCTGGGACCACAAGGAACAGCTGGGAGGAAGCATCAAGCAGCCAGCGTGGGGGCTGGGTTGGCTAGACTTGCATTCGGCACTGGATAGGGTTAGGCTGAGCTGAGAACAGACCCTGGTTGGCATCACCCTCCAGCAATCAGTGAGTCTCACTCTTGAATTAACATGCAATGCCTTACACTTTACAAATGATCTTGTCCGGAACAGCGGTGCCAGAAGGCCAGTGCTGGCATCAGCCTCATTCCAAACCACTGTCAGGTGAAAGCAGGACAGAGCAATGTGCGCTGTACCTACCTACCTACCTACTGCCCTCAATAAATGATCTTGCAGCAAAATCAACCACTTGCAGTTGCTGAAAGGCAGTGCCATGGCTTACGTTCTTAAACACATTTCCTGCTCCATCACATTGATGTCAGCACTAAAAAAAGCCAAAACATGAGGACCACTTCCTACAGCATCATCTTCACTCGTACAGAGAAGTGAAATTTGTCCTATAGAGGGACTCCCTTTTGCCCTAATGGGTAGGCAGGGAAGACCTTTCTGTTTGTATAGCAGACTTTTCTTTCGCTCACACTGGGCAGTGTCCAACTGCGTTAATGCAAATGACAGTGATGAACTGGCAAGAAGAAACATGGTTACAAAAACTACATGCAAGAGGTGAATCCCTCGAAAGTTACATTTGCATAAGTGCATGCAAATGTTGTGCAACAGGTTACATGCTATACTTGTGCCACTGGCTGTGCAAGGGTAATGCACAGCCACTTCACTTGTGCCACAGCCAAGATTCAGAGCATCCCACTAGGGCGAATTGAGTTTGCCGAATGACACTATTAATCCAATGAGACACGACTAATGACGGGGCCCATTAATTTGCACATAATGTCAAAATCCAGTGCCTTCCACTTCATGGAAAACAGTGAAGGGTGAGTGTGTACATGTTTGCATGCCAACACTGTCAAGCCTGTCAATGCCATGTATCTTTTACAAAGGTATTATAGTATTAGCGAAATATATGGCATTTCTCAGGAACATTTTCAGCACCATTGAAAAAGACTATCTTTTGGGCCATTTTTCAGAAATTAGCTTATTGGTCTAGATTACCATCATTTTCCCCTTGTTTGAACTATCTTCTTTTACGCACAGTCAAATCTGACCGGTGATTTTATATACTAATGTCTGTCCAACTCTGATATAGTGCCCACACGTTATCCCATTCATTGCATGATCTCTGATCACACAGGATTACCAATCCAACTCTTTTCATGATAGAAAATCCTAGCATCCAGTGTAAAACAGTGGTTCTGAAAAGGTTTTTTTAAGGGGTTGTATATTTTATAGATCTAAGACCCAAACCCAGAAAAAGTTCATTGCACTTAAGTGCTTTTGAAATCAACAGGACAAATTAGTTGCCATTAAAATTAAATCCCATAATTTCAATAGGATTTTGGTGTGATTATCTTTCAGGGTTGTTGTTTTTGCTGCAGCACTTACTTCAGAAATGTACACTGGCAAATATTTTGCATAGCTCTATTTAGTATATACATTGATAGTTTTTAAAAACCCCATTCTACGGAACAAAAACTCTCTTCTTCCTTACAGGAGTCAAGTTAATAATTTAAGATCACTGCAGGGCAAGCCATAAATACAAGCAAACTAGGGTGCCGTATAGAGTGACACAATTCAAGGAGCACCTACAATGCTTAATGAGGCATATAATTTTAGGCTTGCTTGCTGCTCTGACATGTTTAGGTCCCCACTAAAACGAACAAAGGCCCCTACAGAATCCCCTGCAATAGCGCATGAATCCACAGCACACAGAATCACATTTCAGCCCTGGCCTTTTTTTAAAACTCAAGCTCACCAGAAGCCTCTTGGTATTTCCAGTTTGTTTGGGGTGGGGGGGTCACTGGCTTCCCAGCGGGGCCTGTAAAAAGAAGCAGGAAGGGCTGGCCGGCAAGCTGGTCAACTCGCCTGCTTAAAGCTCCTTGGCTACAGAATCTACTTTTATTCTTGGCCTGATCTGCCCGGCCCGCTCTGTGTCCTGCCAGGTTTGCTTCTCTGCTCCATACTTGTTTGCCCGCAGCTTTCCCCCAGTGCTGCAATGACAGCCACGTCCTCGCTTGCTTGCTAGCATGTATGCTCAGTTCTCATGGGAACAGCCTAACCTAGGGCAAGAAAAAGGAGCTTTCCAATAGCCCCGGATTATTGTGACTGCTTGTCACAGCGGCATGCTTTCCCTCCTTTGCTCACTGACGAATATTTGCTACAATCAGCATTTTAATGCCTCTGATCAGTGCATTGAATTAAGGGGGGAGCAAAAACTCTGCCAACGCAGGTCAGCGATAGTTCAGCAATACTGCTTTCCAGTGCATAAAATCGCCACTTTGGAAACATGGATATATTGCACTCACATACCTCCGCTTACACTTGCGTTTAATGAGTATTGGAGAAGTTATTCAACACATTCCAGGATTAGGAGGCTTGGGAAATCAGGGACGAACCCTAGAATGCTCTCAGCAGCTTAGTTCTATTGTTCTTCTTCCAAATTATACCTGGTTTTCCCAATATTCTCCCTCCTGTAAGCAGGTACTTAGGTTTTAGGTGGCTGACCAAGATGCTCTCAAGAACACCCAGGAGTCAACCCTGATGAAAGAACGTCTCGGGAACTGGCCAACCGAAAACTGACTACAGACAAACCCACAGTACAAAAGCCCAGGATTTGTCCGTGGAGATCTGGTTTGCAAGAGGGGAATATATTGGATGTGGGCAGGCTGACTGTTGCAATGAGCATCATTTTGCAACCTGTTGTATTGCATCAACGTCACAGGCCGACTTGGCACTGCAAGCTCTCTATGCCAGTGCGGCAAGGAAAGTCAATGCCGCTTCTGTCTTCAGCAAAACAGTGACCACAAAAACAGGGTATCTTTCTTTGCCTCCCATCATCCTTTGAGATACAGCATATCATATTGCCCTATTATTTTAGCCAAGGGGACGGATAAACAGTGATTCTTTCCTGCAGCTAGCAGTGGTCTTTTCTCTTTCAGCAAGTCAGTCTGCCCTGGAGCTGATCCTGACTCATCAGGACTCTCCTACCTTCATCATTCCGCTAGGAGTTTCGTGATAAGTGTGTGACTGTGATGAGCTTTGTGTCTTGTCGCCCAGTTGACACTTACTCAGGCACTGGCACTGATCCCCTATGTGATGAAAGAGCCCCATCACACGCCTGAACTAACGAGCAACACGAACACCAAAATAGGCAGCCCAGACGTACAATCACTATTTTTGCTTTATTTTTGTCCCATGCATATGCCCCCTTTCTACTATCCGATTCCCAAAGCAGCCACACCATAAATATGGAAACAAGAAATAAAATTTAAAACAAACATCATAAAAATACAAAAGCATCAATAGAACAAAGGGTCAACTACAGAAAATATAAAACTGGGGGGAAGGAGGGATCTAGGGATAAATCTACCCTTTAAACAAAGACAGAAAAAAAGATGAGGATATGGATGTGGTGGGTTTCCTGTCTGTCTGTCTTTCCTTCCTTTCATGGAAGAATTCCACAAGGTAGGAGCTACCAATGAAAAGACACTGTTTTTGTACATTACAATCTTTTCTCCCTAGGCAATGGAATTCTCTGCAGGGTCTCATTGTCAGGAACAGTCCAGACGGGAAAAATTCTTCCCTCAAATATTCATTTTTTGAAAGTCTTATTCCTAACAAATCATTAAAGGCATAAGGGCAAGGGAAGCCTCCTGTACTACATAAAATGAACGGTTAGTGGGCAAGAGTCCAAGCTGATCCTATTATTTATAGCATTTCCAATGGGTAATAATGATATTGGTCCAACAAGAATGCTGTTCCTTTTGGTGCCCATAAATTGCTTACAGAAGCTTCCCCACAAACGCACGTGCACATCCGTCAAAAACTGCTTCGCAAAAGCCTGCAAGTTTTGGAATGGATCCATTCCTAAGTGAATGAAATAGTGCTCTGAATCACACGACACAAGGAAGGTTCAGAAGCCACACTGGCTTGTTAATCAGCCCCATGCAGGCTCATTTATTCCCCTACTTTGCTGGGCGTGGGTTGTTGTGATGTGTGAACCCGCTAAGGGTAGGTAGCTGGGGCTGTGGACAAATGACTGAGAAACTCTACAACAGAGGCCGGGGTATGGGCAATTTGTTAACCCCACCCCAGCTGGGTTTACGTCACAAAACCCCACAGCCAGCATGCTAATAAGAGCCAGCACTTGGCCAGCATGTGTGTGGGGTGTTAATGAGTCACCATGGCCTAAACCATGTGAATGCAGTCACTGACAATTAAAATAAAAGTTTATGGGTTGTATTCAATCAACTGTACCAACACTAGCCTTACTTAAACCCCATTCATTTCCATGGGTCTATTTTTAGCACTGGATACAACCCTAATTCAGAAAGTGTAAAATATTTCTTTAGTGTGTCTTTGGCAGGGAAAATTAAAGATGTCGGTGCTGAAAACATGTCAGATTATATATCATACTGACCCAGTTGAGGGAGATTTGGTTTTAGAAGCCACCACAAAAGTGCCCACACTTATATTAAAATATACTAGATCCAGAATTTTTTAGACGAAAGGGAAGACAAAATGAAAATCAGAGTCTAAGTTCACTTTGGTGTGTGTTTGTGTACATGTTCCCACATCCCCATATCAGGTAGAGTGCAATCTAGTAACACTAACTGAGCAGAGCTGACTAGTATCGCCATTGATTCAGATGAACGATATCTAGAGAATGTCATATGACCAGGTGTTTCCATGTGGCATCAGCCACCTTGGCATCATCCTGAAAACTCGATACTTACTCTTGAACAGCTCGGGCTATAGAGAGGGCCGTGGATCCAGTTTCGTTAACACTATCCAAGGTCACATTGGGTAGGTCATCGTCATCGCTGTCACTTTTAATTTGTCTGGGAGACAGGCCACGTGGGTCCATTTGTGCTGGGAAATAAAGAGACACAACAGATCAAAATTAACAGAGTGAAATTAATAGTACCCCCGATCAAAGTCAAGGGGGACATCCCCAGCATAATCTGCTAAATGCCATCATTATACTTATTACTTTTCTCTATGGTTTTCTGTCCCTCCCTTTGGACTAGTAGGGTCTTTCAAGCAGCTCACAAATAAAAATTAAAACAACATGCCATCAAAAATTATCCACACAAGGAACTGAATTAAGACTAAGTACCCAGATACTATACGTAGCATCATGGTGAGAATAAAAGGCAAAGTGATTTGGAATCCTGAGTTTCAGTGTTTCCTCCGCATATTCACACAAACAAGCAAATTCATTTGTACTTACATAAATTGACAAACATATAGCTGAATGATACTAAAGGGCAACTAAAGGGCTGGAGCAGCATATGAAGAGAGACAAGGACATCTGGGATTGCTTCACTTAGGAAAACAACATCAGCAACAAGAAGCAGCGGCAAGGGAAGACCGGGTAGCTGTGTGCAAAATCATGCACGGCGTACCTGAAATGGACAGGGGGCATTTCCCCCCATTTTCCCGAATTCAGAGTCATGCCTGAAGCCATGACTTGTGGGAGCCTCGGGACAGATAAAAGGAAAGGCTTCTTTGCGCAGCACACAGTCAAACTACAGACTTCACTTCCATGAGATGTAGTGATGGCCACCGCCACTTTGGGAAGCTTTAATTAAAGGGAGATCGGCAACTTCATGGAGGAGAGAGCTAGCAAGAGTCGCTAGTCCAGAGTGCCGTGGGCTACCTCCAGCATCAGAGGCAGTATGCCCATGTACACTGAACACGGGCAGGAGGGCCCTGCTGCATCTGGTTGGTGTGGCTTTTCTCACGTCCCCACTCGTTCAGGTGATGTTATACTGCTATTGTAAGAATTGGGAGGCGAAACAAGCAGTCTTGCAGCCTCATCCTCAACAGTTTTCTGAGCCTGATAAACAGATTATAAAATTGATTCCTGTTAAGGGTAAAACTAGATGCTCCAGACCACACTGTTGCAGCCTAAAGCAGCAATTCCATCTTTCTTCTCTCTCCTGAATGCCCTAGTAAGCAGAAATCTAAGACATGGAACCAGCCCATGACACGTCCTGCACACACACTCCACTGGCTGCTGTTGTGGAGGCTGAGAAACTTCCTCTGACTTTAAACCAGACTTGGGCTTGTCTGCCTTCCAAACAGGAGGCCTTCCTCTGTAAACTAGTCCACTTGGCAACTGTGAAACATTTGGCTATGCTCAGCACAGGGTTGTTTGACTCCCATTGATTGTAGTTATAGAGAGAAGACAATTGGAATATAACCTGGAAAAACCCTCAAGAAAGTTAGAAGCGTTGGTGGCAGGGAAGGGGCAACAGAAGAAAGTTGTAATTTTGATTATGATGATTTCAGTCCTCTTAAAGTAGACATCTCTCTGTGTTGTCACATCCTTTAACTTAACTTTATCTCTCTAAATATTTGTTCTTCTCCTTAAAGTTCAGGCTATTGATTTCTGTAATGAGCAAAGAAGGAACTGTAGTCCTTGGTTATACAGAGAAGCTGGAATGCTCAAGAAAGCAATAGGCAAAGCGAACATTTTAAACAATACATACTTTTTAAAAGGCTATCTTTTTATTTTGTATACAGTTCATCAATTATCCTGATTGCCTAAACTAACCAGAAAAACCAATAGTGGGTCATTTATTGTTTTCATTTTTATGCCGTGATGTTGTGTTAGAAATATTTGACTTAATACGATGAAGAGGCCATCAATTCTGAACGCCCCATAAGAAAATTAAGGGGGAAGGACATCCTTCAGTATTAAAGTCTATCTCTTAATGATACTCCATCAACTTCATTGCCTAGCAGTGACTTTAAAATGGCAGCTATATTATCTTGCCCTTTCTGAATTACGCAACTAATTATGCAGTAAGTTCAATAATGCTGCAAGACTATCATTTATTGGACATGAATGCTGAATATTAATACCCTTCCATACATGAGGGGGAAAATAGATATAACAAAACCCATTGGTGTGCCTAGTTGCTACCACAGTGACTTACAGCACAGTCCTCTAAAGCATACTCAGAACCAAGTTCCTTTCAATGGGCCGCATTCCAAAACAAGTAGCTGTAGGAACTGCAGTCGTACTTTCTGGAAGCTTGGCCATGGGGCTACCGCAGCTCATCTTTCGGCAATCCATGATGCAGTCCCGATGTTTTAAACTACAGCTCTCACTATCCTTTATTTTTGGTCTACCTGGTTAGGGCTGCTAGGTATGGAAGTCCAGAAGGGCCTCAGGTTGTAGAGGGCTGCTCCAGCTCAACACAACCCATCAGGAGGTGATAAACCTAGTCTGACTGGGACTGCAGAACTGGGAGTGTTGTCAAGGACCTGGCAAGCTGCAACTCACAGCAACTGGGCAGTCATCCGCTTGGAGACTCACAGGTTGCGCAGACCTTCACATTCGGTGGTGCCGGGATTTCAGCTCAGAGGAAGTCACTGGTATCTTCTGGGTCATTTTTGTTCTCACTAGGAAATTTATTTTATTTTATTTTATTTATTCATTGCATTTTTCTAATGGCTGGATTCCATAAAGGAGGTCACTTCCTTGAATTTGCTAGATCAGTGCAGGGCTTTTATGGATAGGACATTTTGGAGGACTTTCACACGTAGGGTGGCTGTAAGTCAGAGAAGACTTGACAGCACATAGCAAGAACAATTTCTATAATGCCCATTAGCCAATGCTCTCTGAGCACTGCACGAAATGAAACACAAAGCCATAGAGTACAATAATAGAATAAAACATAATATAAAAACCTTAACATGAAAATGATGTGAACTAGTCAGCTCAATCTAAATATCAAGTTGCATTTGTGTCTCAAGCCCATTACTTTCTCTTTGCAAAAACACCAAAACAAACCAACCAATGCAGGAAGAATTGTGTTTCTAAGGAAGTCATGGGGTTTATTGAGAGTTGGGGTAAAGCTAACACGTGTGCTCAAATCTGTCAGAGCAGGTCGGCCAGAGCACAGAGAAAAGCTGCAAGTCCTCAAATCTGCGGTCTGCTCTCTTGGAAGCAGCTATCCTGAAATGGTAAGCCAATGAGTCTCTTGGAAAAGACATGTCTTTCCTCTATTTTAAAAGGAAAGCAGGACTCAAGGAAACAGAGAAGGGTCCATCTCTTACACACCTGACTTTTTCCACACCACAGTGTTTAGCTCCCCATATTTGGAAGCCTGGCAAGCAAAGCCCCGTCTCCCCAGCCTGACTCTTTTCTACAGCCTGCTCCCAAAGAAGCTTTTCAGGTGCACAGCACAAAAAGCCACAGGCTATTGCAGAACTTCCGAACTTTTTTGGATCAAGGTGCACAATTGGAGTTGGAAAGTCTAGTAGGGGAAATCACACAAAATGACTGGTAGAGAGAGGAAGTTGGCTGTTCACAAACAGCTGCTGGGGTGGAAATGGTCAATCACAAGAGAGCCATTTTCTGAAAGGCAAACAAGGAAGGCTGGAAAGACATTTGCCCATGGGCAGCTACAAGGCACAGGGGGATCTAAGGTCAAAAACACAAAGTCACTCTTTTCTTTGAAAACCAAGGCAGCTCAGAGACAAGTAACTTGGCCAAGAAAGCCATGTGAGATCCAGAAACTTTCTTGGACAATTCTGGAGGCCAGTGACTCACTCTGTAGCATGTCAGTCTCCTTGCTAAAGGAAAAAAAGAATGCAACAACTAAATCAAAGTTGTAGAGCAGCATGGGGTTTGGAAGGCACCTAGAGAGGTGTCTGTTGGCCCCATGCTGGACATCTTAAGGCTCTTCTTACGCCTGCATAATTTGCCATCATTTATATATTGCTTCTTAAACAGGGTTGCATGTCAAGCTACTTGTGTGAAAAAATAAAGGGAAAATACAAATGTGATTGAAAAGCTGGAGGTCCCTAGTTATACAACTCCTGTGCTGGCCTGAACAATTACTAAGATAAGATATACAAAGAACACTGGACACTCTAAAATTGAAATTCAAATGCTATCTTCAGCTGCATTAACCAGTAGCAACATCACCATTGCTTCCAGTACTTATAACAAGACTCCATGCAGTATTCAGGGACGATGTATCTAGGAAGGTGCATTTCAGGTATGTTAGTACCTCACTTTTCATGCTGAATAGGTTTCTGAAAAAAATGGCAGAGTACAGTGGAAAATAGCCCTCATGGTTATCTGAATGGAAATCACTAACTGTTTTTGCTTGGTATAAAGGATACTTATAGTAAGTAGACAATTCCAAAGAATACTCTATTACCCCTAATCAAGCACTTGAGAACAGAAGTGAATTGATGCCAGGTTGTTCAGTAGCGTCCAAATGAACTTGTGGGACATGGCTGTTGATGTGAATGGAAATATGCACCAAATAAGCAGCTCATCCCTTGCAACTCATGTCACAAGACCAGGATTAGGGGCTGCAAATTTTCATCTGGTATTGCAGAAACAGAATGCACAATCCAGCTGAAGTTAAGCATGTCTAAGTACCACTGATTTCAGTGGAAAAGAGTTAAATACACACGTGCTTGTTCCAAGCAGCATGAAAGAGATATCAGTGAGAAACAGAGTGGGGACTGAAGCCTAGAATGTATGTGGAATGATACGAAGAGTCTCCCATAGGCAAATTGAGGAGAGAAATGTAGCGCATCGTGCTAACATGCAAAATCCAGCTTTTGTGTGAAGCTGGGTTGGTGGGACAAAATCTATTGGTGGCTACATTGGCAGCCATTCATTACATCCTAGAACAGAATCCAGCTTGAGGAAGCTGTAAACTCTCAATTATTACAATTAACATTCCCTGTAACAAGATCCATAAGAGAGAATTTGTTAACAATTGGTTCTTGCATGTCTTTGGTATGTTTAATTTGCCCTCTTTCTTTAAATCATTCTTCAACTTATGTGTATAAAACTAATATATAGATATAGATAAATACTATAAACATATAACTTTACTCCACATAATGGATTGTGGCCAGTATGTTTACAACTTCAGATAAATAGAAATGACCCACCTTGCAGAATGACACAGTGCCATTGCAATTTCTAATTAAGCCATTAATAAGCAAATTCAGCTGTCAGAAATATGATGTATTGACGAGACATAATTGGATTCATGTAGGGCACCTACAACAACATCAACTGGAAGGCATCACTTCAGGTTGTTTGCACACTGATTTCCTGGTGTTATCCTCATCTTAGCTGACTTTATGCATGGCTTTTCCAGTTCTGCCTTTGCTTGAGAAGGGACTCTAATTATGTTGCCCTTTCTGGGGGATTTAGTGAAGTGGAAAAGCTTTTACAGAACACACAACACCCAGGAACCAAAAGATAACATGCGACTGAAGGAAACATTTTCAGGTGGAAGACGTGGTCTCCTAAATCACTGCTATTGCCCCGTCGGTTTCCAATTACTCCAACTTTCCTTTTTTCTCCTTATCGGACAAGTCATCCACCCAATGCACAAGCTCAGACTTCTAAGAAATATTTCCAGCTAACCACATGTCCACAGCCAAACCCAGGTCTGATCTGAACTGCCCCTTCTCCCTTCATGTACATATCTTGCTATTTACCTATGCTGTGAGGCAATGGAGTTGTGAAACACCTGATCCCACATCCTTGAGTGCTACCGGCCCAGAGATGAGAAAACATGCAGCACGTGGAATTCATGGGCTTGCAATGCAGGTAAGAACTACTAGATAGTTCTGCATCAAGTTCTTGTTTCAGCCTATGTTGCCCTGTATAGAATTAACCAACAGGTTATGGCTTCTGTTCAGTGGGTAGTATCCAATATTGTGGATACAACCCATTGAATATCCAATAATACTCCAAGCAGAACCAATACTGAATACAGCCCTCTGTGACTAAGAGCATCCCTGTTTATGTGGAAAATGTGGCAATAAACTGAAGCTATAACAGGTTTTGCATAACTTGATTCAATGAAACAGAGACTGAAGCCAAGAAACTAGAAGAAGACTGAGACATGGAAGGGTGGAAATGAAGGTACTGGAAAAGATCACCAAGGTCAAGGAGACCAAGGCCAAGATGATCCATGTTATTGCATTCTTGATTACTGTGTATCGGTGTGAAAGCTGGACAGTGAAGAAAGCTGACAGGGAGGCAATAGATGTGTTGCTGGAAGACAATATCTTGGTCTGACAGAAAGGTGAACAAGTGGGTTCTAGATCAAATCCAGCCCGAACTGGCATGGAAGCCAATGATTCAACTGAACCTGTGGTACTTTGGGCATGTCATGAGAAGGCAAGACTCACTGGAGAAGACAATCATGCTAAAGATGGAGGTAGAAGGGGGAAGCCAAATATGAGATGGATGGGCTCCATAAAGGAAGCCACAGCCTTGAGATGACAAGAGCTGAGCAGGACTGTCAAGGACAAGGCATTCTGGAGGGCTCTCTCATTCACCATGTCACCACGGGCCAGAGGACACCTGACAGCACATAACAACTCTGCCTATTCCGAAAGTGTATGCACTAGTTCCAGCTTCTAAGTGGTGAGGGACGAACACTCCAAATATATTGAAATGAAAATCCACATCCGTGCTTGTTCCTCTAGCCTTAGCCTTGCCAATACAGGCTACATTAAGTTCTGAGGATAGGTTTGGCCATCAAGGTACAGCCCCCGCTTTTTATTGGGGCACAGATGACAATTTGTAGCTTTGAAATTATTTCCAGAGTAAAAAAACCCTATGCCTCCTTTGATTTTTCTTCATTAAAAATTCTATGGGAATTTGGACAACAAGCATTTTGTATCAATAGCAACCAATTTCAGACAGATAAAACCTTTTAAATGTATTGAAATAAGACACACTCTCATAATTTTATTCAACTCTAGGCACCAGTATTTTAATTTCAGATGACAATCGGGATTTTTATATGGACAGTTAAGACAAACATTTTTGTGTGTTGGCTAGTATGTTTTGCAAATTTAAATGCAAGGCTGCACTAATCAATTATGAATAGTTCCTATATTATATCATATTATAAATATGATCATAAGGAATATGAATAATAAATATATGATTATTTCTATTGTATTCAGTAGCTGGAGCCCTTTGGGCAGTTCACAACAATTTATTTGCTGTAATGAGAGAACACAGGAGCAAAAGTGCCTTCCAGAATAATGAGCAGCAAAAGAGACGGTGAATTAGTTGGGCTATTCTTTTCTCCTAAATTAATTTAATTTAGGGAGTACCACTCAAGAACAAAGTAGCACAGCACAAGTAGGTGAATACACAGTTTAATAGTTCTATCATATACAGGGGATGGAGAGTTGCGCTTCGTCTCACGAGAACATGGCCCCACTGCAGTTGAGGACTTGTTAGGTGGCCAGAGAAACATCCCTATTATGCTATCCTTCATCTACAGGAAGGGAATAACAAATTGTCTCACTGAAAATTGGAGAATGAGGAATTTTATACCAGCATTTTGCAATTTTTTAAAGGACTGCGGGTCATTTTGTGTGCATTCCTTGCATATTATTTCCTTGTTATAGTTGAATGCAGAGAAGGTGAATGAATATTTGATGAATATTTGGCACTAAAAAATCCAGCAGTAAGTGAGAGCCAGTGTAGCGTGGTGGTTAGAGTATTACTAGGCTGGGATCCAGAAGAGCTGGGTTCTAGTGCCCACTGGGCCGTGAAGCTCCAATCACAGACACTCGGCCTAAGCTACTTCATGGGGTTGTTGATACGGTTGAGAGGAGGAGAATGTGAGTTCCCTGGAGTTCCTTGAAGGAAACAAAGTGGTGTATTGACATAATAGATAAATAAAGAAGTGCTTACTTGCATGTGTGAATGGTTCATCAGGTGTAAACTTCCCTGGTACCTTGCTCCCTCAAACACAATGCTTTTCACTTCATATCTTGAAGATGTCACAAAGCCACCTCAGCCCATACAGGTATCTGGTGACCATCCAGCATGCTTGCTCTTCGCGTTGCTGGTCTAGGATAATTTAATGCATAGATGTGTGGTGAAATTGCTCCCCATAACCACCCACAGCAGAGCTGGAGACAGACAGAATCACCCTGAGGAAAGTTTCTAAGGAGAGGAGCAAAGATGAGATGATTCCATCAAGGAAGCCACAACCTTGAGTTGGCAAGAGCCAAGCAGGCCTGTCAAGGACAGGCCATTTTGGAGGAGACTCATTCACTGGGTCACCAGAACTTGGAGATACAACAACAAATCACTCTGCCATTGTGCATATGAAAGTAACCTTAGTTTTTCATACAGGAATAGGCTACAGCAGTACTGACCTGCATCATATGGGGAATTATGCTCTGTTAAAGAAATTCAGGAAGTTTTAACAGCACATATGTTCTTTAGAGTGAGGCACTCTCAAAACTTGTAGATCTTTTCTGTGTGCATGTGATTCTTCAATGCACAAGGCCAAATCTATAATATTTTCATTTATTCTCAAGAATTAAGAAACAGACATGCGTTTATTTTAAAAAGGCAGGGTGGGGATGAACTATTATCAGGATTACATCACTGAAACTTGCAATCCTGGAGAGCCTGAATGTCAACTTTTTATAACTACTACTCTACCAGACATCCTGAATTATAATGAATTCAAGGTGGCTTAATGCTTAATACATCTCTGTGGACAAATCTAGCAACTTCCAAAGATGATTAATTCTCACAAACTGGCTTGGCATTAAAGAACAAAAGCAAGTCTCACCCTATATTTGGAATAAACTCCCACATTTAAGGTGGGTGTGAGTGCATTTTGTCATGACATAAATCTGCACTGATGCAAAATTATTTAAAAATAAATACCATGCTACCAAGCAGAAAAACCAAAGGTGGAAGAATGGACACTGGTTCTTAAAGCTCTTTGAGAAGCCTGCTTTTCCTTTGGGCTTCGAAATATAACCAACTGAGGGTGAAGTGCCACCACAGGACATGAAAGACTCAAATGACCAAGAGTGGTAAGGAGGATGACGATGGTACTGCATATTTACTTCTCCTAAACTGGTGGCTCCAAAACCTTGTGACACATGGAACACTGTTCTTATTCTGGATTTAAACAGAGGCATACTTAGCTCTTACATTTAGAGGTGCATGCATCTTTGCCAGCTTTCAGAACACAAGCTTGGGATCCTACTTGATATGGCTAGAGATGCCTGCTAATATAAGCCCCTATTCAAGCATTCCTAAAGTGGGTAGAAAACACGCATGAGGTCAGAACGTATGCTACCATGCCTCTTCCATTATCATATTTCTCACCCTCTACTGCTGAAAGGTGACTTCATGACAAGGATGCGTGAGGAATCAGGTTTTGGGGTTGAAATTCCCTCGGATTCTGTGGACCCTGGCCCACTTTCTGGTTCCCAGGAGTCCAACTTGTGGGTGAACATGCCCCACATTTGCATGGGTGCCCACCAGGAAGCAAGTCCACACAGGTGCTGCGTGAGCCGCATTCCCCTTCCGTGCAAGCGACTGGTGGTCCTTGTCTGTGCTGCATATGCTGTAGGAGAAGGTCTCCAGCTGTGCAGGCAGAGTCCCGCAAGCATTTGCGGGCCGTCCATCAGCTTGGCTCATTTCCGAAGCAAGGGCCGTGCACGAGAAGCAGTCCAAGCGTCAGAAGAAGGCTAGATTCTAGGAAGGATCATCACAACCCTATTTCATGACGTGGGGAGCCTCTTGTACCTGCCGGAAGATCAGCACGCTGAATGTCATGGACAGCAGCCAGCAATGCAGCAGGCTCTCTTCCTCAGAAAGTTGCCTTCCATGGGTGGAGGGCAATGGACACAACAGAAGATGGGTCAAGGCTTGTGCGCAGCTCTCCTCATATGGTTATCCTCTTCAGTTTAGGAACGTACGGACACAGCTGTAGTTTCCCAGCACGGTTCAGTCAAGGCTCATTCGCGATCGTGCACTGGGGCTTCCAAAATTCTCCACAGGCAGCTGCTGGGAAAAACGGTGCACCTTTCCTCCCTCATCCTGCATGATGTCCCTGACTACCTATTGGCAGTGCCAAGAAAGATCTACCAGCAAAGTTCTACCAGCGCTTCGTAGAACTTTGTGTGGACTGGATCTGGCCTCCCATCATATAGCCTTCAAGGTTGTTGACTTGAATACTGATTCAGAGGTGGAAGAAGACGAGATGGAGCTGGCATTTGCAGCTGAAATGCCAAGGCCCTCGGGATCAGCCAAGCAGTTGTTGAGAACCAGACACTAGCAAGTTTGGGGGTTGTGACTCTGGAGAACAAAATGAGCTGAGCAGGGGCAGGGCCTAATAGCCTTGGCGACGGGATAAGAGGGTGGACCAGTTGAGCAATACCAGCCATTCCCAGCAATCAGTCCATAAACTGTATGCTCCACCCTGAAAATGGAGCTAACTCTGCTTTACAAAGGAGGGGCGTATTTGGGTTGGATAGAATTTGGTATTATTAAGTCACATCTCCCTCATTGTTCAGTATTCTAACTGCCTGGTGTCTTTTCTCACTGACTTCTGCAATACTCTTCTTTTGTATCACAGACATGGATTAGATAGTCAGATTTAACATAATGAAGACTTCTGTTAGGATGCCTTTTGTCCTGATTTGCTTGGAAGAAGTAGGAATAGACTGACTGGTGACACACTTAAAACACACTTTCCCTGCCTGGAAAAACTGTGGTTTAACAAAACGGGTCTTCCTGACAGAAACCAGCTCCCTGAGATGGGAAGGCAGGCGACAAGGGAGTGCTTTAACTCACCATTTCCCAGAGCTGATGCTCTTTCACTCATGCCCACCACGGCAGCCATTTTGTGAATGGGTCAGCCCCACCTCGGTAGCTATTTTAGACAGGACAACATTTCCTCAAAATTCCAAATATGCTGTTCCGTCTAAAATGTTGGTGGGCATTTAGAGACTGTTTTCAAAAGCCTACAGTATGTCAATGTTCACTTTTTAATGTAAAGGAACCACGGAGGTGATGCACTGGTTTTTAAGAGAACTCTGGGATGCCTTAAAAAGCATGGAAACCATGCCTAAATGACATTTGTGGTTTGTCTACCCAGTGCAGTCACAGGGGAGTTTGGTGGAGGATTTTAGGTGGCCATCTCAGTGGACATGCTAATAGAATCCACCCTCCTAGAATATACCCCAAATCAAGCACAGGAGTTGATGGGCAAGATAATATTGGGAGTTTCTCCTGATGCTTAAAGAGTTTAAAGCAACAGGGTTAGTAGAAAAACAATTATCTACCAGTTTAGTGATACCGGTTTGGTTTCATTTTGGTTTTGCTTTGTTTTTTGTCAAAATGAAATCACCCCAGAGAAGTGAAAGCTTCATTGCCTTGCTGGGCGGAGAAACAATGCCAAAGAAAAGATAAAATTAAATGTACTCCTTAGCATTTCAAACAAAAGTAGACAGGCATAAGACATCCCAAACAAAGGCCAGTGAAATATTGGGCAGAGGTGTATTTAATATACCTCAGAGGAGCTGTCCTAAGGAGAAAGGCCACCCTTACAACTCAAACGAATGTGTTTCTTGCAGAAAAGACGTAACTTCTTCTAAGGCTAATAATAAAGAATGCAGAGCAAATGAACAAGAGCTCTCCTCACTCCTCCACCCTGTTTCCATTACAGGTCATTATGAATGGTTTGTTCTCTTAGAAAAATGTTCCGAGACCACCAATCAACTTTTAAATCAAAAACAGCTTGCTTTCCGATGGGGGTAGCAAAAGTGGTCGATTTATTCCATAAAACTTTATGTACACAACAGCAGCATCCATGAACTTAATGATCATAATATAGAGTCTATGGAGTAATTTTTATTACAATTTATGGCAAGATTGCATGTATTCCACAGTTTTCTGGCTTTATGGAGATTTTATGGGACTGTGCAGCTTAAGCAGTTAACTGCTGTTGATCGTTCCAGGGAAGGTGAGCTTAGTTTTCATACAACACGCATTTTGCTGCTAATCTACCATAGGCTGTTAATTACTCTGTCCAATCAAAGTTGTTATTTATAGTAATTTCACAAGTTAAATCATTTGCTATGGGTGCACAGGATTAAGAGCAATGACATACATCCCAAATGAAGTGAGAACCTGGGTATAATTCAAAGACACCTACTATGAAGATAGGTCTTTTTCTCCATAGCAAAAAACTTGAACCCTTTTTCATTTTGAATGGAACATTGTAGGACTCACACTCATTTACAGGAAATCGATTTTTCGAGAGTGTTAAGACCTAAATCACATCAAGTATCTAATATATAACTGATTCACCACCCGACATAAAACAAAGCCAGGGGAAAGAAAAGCAATTACAGATTTGAACAACACAGGACACAGTTTTTCTAAGCTCAGGTTTCTACCCAAGACATACAAATCTAAAAGTGACCTTGCCTGCCCAGTTCTTCCTGTTCCTAAGCCTCTGTGACTATTTTTTCAGGCAAACTAGTCTTAACTTCAGCTCAACAGGCTGGACCGTGGTGAATATCCGGTTACTCACACTTCAGAGCACCAGCAAAAGCCCTCCTGATGCAGACGTAGGGTCAACCTAGTCCAGCATTTGGTCTGCACCGTGGCTGACCGGTTGCCTGTGGGAACCCACAAGTTGTGTGAGATTGCATTTACCAAGTCCTGGTTCCCAGCAGCTGGCATGCCAAGGCATACTGCCTCTGAGACGGGAGGGGGTAATAATGCAGCCACCATACCCGTGGGCACTGATGGTATTATTTCCCCCAGTGCATCTCTAAATGTTCCGAAAGTCAATCCGGTGTCGTCCAGATGGCCTGGATTGCAATCCCCATCATCCCCAGCCACCTGTGGATGACAGATGATGGGGTATCTAATTCAACATACCTAGAGTACTGTGGTTTGCAGAAGCCTGTACCCTGATATTGCCTGCTATGGTGAAGAGGTGCCATAGGGTTTTTCACCATCATAAAATCTTGCACTGTAATAAGATGCTTGATCCTAAATTTCTAGGACTCCCAAAGAGTTCCCTCTGTGCGCAATGGTTGTACTTGGGAAAGAACCGGCATTTCAGTTCCCTTTTCCTAAGTGGCAATGCCTCTCTTTGCATAGATGTCGAACCAAGGACAATAATTTAACCTTCTTGTATCACCAACCGATGCCTATTTGGTTTTTCTTGTAAGTAAATATGCGAGCTGCCAAAGTGTGCTTTCCTGGAATCATCTTCTTCGTAAAATTTCTGTATGCAGCAATCAGGAATTCCATGCAGAGAGTCCAATAAGGGAATGGTACAGGGACGCACTGTGATGCACATTTCGCCTCCGAAATATTTCCCCAAGTCCATCACATACATATGGACAGCAATGAGTGAAGCCATTTTACCCAGAACAAATCATGCCCAGGTGAACCAGTAAATAAACACGCCTATATTTATGCAGCACACTTTGGTCTCTCACACGAGCGTTTCACAGCTGCTTCTCTTCCTGATGTAACAGGGCTGACCACGCAGCTATTTCCAACCAGACCGTCAGCATTAAACCGGGTTTGTTCCTCTTCTGAACCCCTCTCACAGTCTCTCAAGGTACAGTGCAGGTGTTCACACTGCTTCTATCTCTGCTGTCATTGTGAGTGACCTTGTGCAGTGCACTGGACACGCTGCAAAGCGAGAAAAACCTAGGTTCAAATCCCAGCTCAGCTCAAGGAGGACCTCGGGCTAGTCACGCTGTCTCAGCCTATCCTACTTCACAGGGTTGTTTCGGGTGTTCACCACCTTGGGTTCCTTCAAGGAAAGGCGTGGTACAGATGTAATAAATCAATATAAAACCTGTCCGTGAGTGCCCACAACACGGACCTGATTCTACTATTGCACTGCTTCACCTCACCTCTGCTTTCCTTCCACTAAGGCAGGCAAACGAGAGAAAGCCAGGCTGAGAAGAAGAGGTTGTATGGTGGAAATTTTGGCACCTGCTTTCTTTTCCTGGTGTAGCATCCCGATCCAGGACCAATCCTCACCTCTTCTTTGCTTCGGTTTGTGCACACACACAAACTTCCTTTCTTCAAGGTAGTGGTTTTCTCAAGGTCACATTAAAACGTATCAGATGAAATGCTCCATAATCATCGCTACCATGAAAAGCTATACATTGATTCAGTGTAATAGCTAGAAATGTGAGCTGGGAAGTCCCTGTTCAAATCTTAACTCAGCTGTAATCCCCTGAAGGATCACAGGAATTAAGGGTTAGGATACTACTTAATCCCTGCCTCAGCAGGACCCTTGTTTGTAATATGTGGGGTGGCCGTACTGTTCTATTTTACAGGGTTGAGGACCCGTAAGATAAAGTCCGTGGCATCCCTGAACCCTTGAGAAGAGCACTATATACATGCCACTAGCATAAAAGTTCTTACAGCAGTGTTTCCAAACTAAGTTCCTTTTTATGTGAGAGATACCCTTGATTTGGATACCTCGTAACTTTTTAAAAGATCAAACAAGAATAAGGCTTGCCTCCCCACAGAAAAGTCTGCCTTCTTTATTGTCTGATTTCTCTTCCTGATTAGAGGGAAACAAGCCCAAAGTAGTGACTCATGAAAAGATGCAGTGGACCCCCTTCTCGGGCAAGCACTGAACGATCCAATTACACTCGACACAGAGATGGCATGGCTCCCCTTTAGGGCTGAGTTGTTTCATCTATTTATTTCAGGATCCTTCTGCTGCAGCCATCAGGTAAAACATATCCAGGTGGTACAGAACAGCAATGGCAGTTTTACGTAACAATAAGCAATGATGTGCTTGTTGTTATATTCTTGCTATACTTTTCCATGGAAAATTTTCCAGTCCTGCATTTTCCCATGGAGAATTTTCCATACCATATACTGTATGTTTGTGTTTATCTGTAAATGCCTAGACTGCCCTACTGCAATCAGCCACGTTAGATGGGTAAATCTAGGACATATTCTTTTAAAGCAAGGTTTAAAAAACTCTCGTATGGCAATATCTTCCTGGACACAATGGAACTGTTTCCTAGCAGTGTCAGGAGGGGACCTTTTGGTAGGATTCTTCAATTAAAAACTGAAGGAAAACTGAAACTAAGACCATGTTTACTGGCTGATGGTTGGCTTGTTTCTTTGAAGAACATAGGAAGACACATATAAAATCAGACACAGGGGTCACCTAGCCCATCATTCTTCCAGTTGACCATGGAATCCCACATCAGGATCTCAGCGCAAGAACACCTTTCTGCCCCAGTTCCCTGCTGTGGGAATGGAGCCATCCTTTAATGCAACAGAACAACTGGCTAGTTCGGAATCAGATTTTTTCACCTTGAAATGGAACCAGGAAGCATTGCAGTGAAGCTGGAGGTGCTACGATAATTAACTTGGCAAAACTAAACTGTTCATATAAGCTATGCCAACTCTCTCTGAGTATATATCCTAAAAGCAGTGAATTCTTTCAGGTGTAGTCATTTCTTGTTAAATGTAAACACACCTTACAAGAAAGTATATGCTATTGTAGTTTCATTTTTACAAATATTCAAATAAACATGAAGTGTTCATATAACTTATAAAATATAGTATGGCTAATTTAATCCCATCTGCCCCCAGTAAATATTCCAGTTCAAATATTCTGTAGCTTTTGGGAAAACTTTTTATTTTTATACTGCACATTGGTATGGTTTAGATGTTGAAATCTGTTTGCTAAAATGAGATATTTTGTATGCTTGCTGATGAAGAATGTGTCGGGGAGTAAAAATGAGTCAATCAGAAAAGGCTTAATCAGATAACTTGATTTAGAGCAGTGGAAAATTTTCCAGAAATCCCAGTCCTGCCTTTCCCAGAAAACTGAAAGAACTAAAACATCCTAATAGCACCGAAGGCCTTTGGAAAACCAATGAGAGTGGGAGAAATACAGATCAAATAAAAGGCAAATAAAAAAATGGTCCGACATGCATCTGAATCAAACCAGATGTAACACATGCTTCAGTTTTGTGGGGATGGTATTCCGGGGATGGGTGCAATTACTGAGAGCCGGTATCGTGTGGGCTGAGAGTGCTGGACTGGGCACCTGGGGGCCCTGGGCCCTGGTTTCCACTTGGTCAGTGGGGAGTAACAGGGGACCAGTCACTCACTTCCAGCCCAACAGACCTTACAGCACTGCTGTGATGATAAATGGAGCTATGTAAGCCACTTTGGGCTACTTTAAGAGGAGGAAAGGTGGGATATAAGCGCAATGCAACAACAACAGTGGACAAGGCCAATGGAAAAGACCCTCTTCCTGACAGTCATCAGATCGATCTCTGCCAGGTGTGGCACAAGCTGGAGGGTCTGGGAGAACAATTGCAGGTGCCAAACAGTGTAAGTTTTTCCCTTAGGTGTTCTTGCCCCAAGTAGTTTAGGGTCTCAGAGGTTAATGCGTGGCGGAGTAACAAATTGGAAGTTAGTTCGATTCTTTCAGCAATGGTATTATATGACCACAGCCATACGTATCCCACAATAATCTCC
Organism: Varanus komodoensis; assembly: GCF_004798865.1. Taxonomy (NCBI): domain Eukaryota; kingdom Metazoa; phylum Chordata; class Lepidosauria; order Squamata; family Varanidae; genus Varanus; species Varanus komodoensis. Next base: position 6,992,777 of record NW_025335780.1, read on the forward strand.
CTTCTATATTCTTATATAATGCTATATAAGATAAATACCATGTCTCATCTTGAAATGGCTGAAGGCAACACTACATACCTTCTCCTTCAGAGACAGCACAACTGTAGCACTTACAGATTCTATGGGACTCTTTGTTTACTTAGAGATGTACTGATGAGCATTGCAAACACAATTTCACACAGAAAAACTTTTCTTATTTACAATTATATAACAGACAGCATGAGCAATTATAACAACAACAAAATGCTACATGTCCTCGCCAACAGCACTAGTACAGAAGTTGCTTGTAGAATTTCTCGCGTCTTTCTGAATTCTGATTCAAACAAAAATTCAAGATGTCTTCCTCAACTGGGCTGAGTATCCGTTACATAGAAGAGTCAGCTCTACATGCGGAATCTTCAAAATCCTAGACCACGTTGGTAAGGGCGTTAACAGTTTAAGGCGCAACAGCTGCTCCAGCCTCTTCAGTTCTCCTGCCCTTTCTGATTTGGGCTATACTTCATAGGAGTTATCTAACCCCACCAAGAGCAGACCAACTGCCTGGAGCCAGGAACTGTGTATCTCCAGGACTTATGTCTAACCAGGTTGCAGTCCAAGTCCACCAGCTCCATCCAGCCCACAGGTGCTCTCAGACCCTGGTCTGGGACATACAAGTCCACTCTTGGTGCATGTGTAAGAGGGAAAGAGAGCTGAGTGTCATCTACATACTCGTGACCCTTGTTCATCATCTCCTCTAGTCTCCTTCCAACAACTTCAGGCAGATTGTGACAATCCTGGAAACAAGTTTCAGAAGGCCAAGAAAATAACCTACCCACTGCAAGCAATCCTGCAGGTAAGAACAGGATCACTGCAAAAGAGGGCTTGCTATCCCTTAAGTCACAGTGATGGTCCTACATGATACTATGGATACAATAAGATAACTATGTAAACACCCAGAGAGCCTTTCTGGCTAGGGTAGGTATATAAATCAAAATAAATAAAGGTCAACCTTTAAAAAGCCCCCAAGAGATGGAGAGAAAGTTGCCCTTGTCCTAGCCCTTTTCTCATGAAGTCAACCATCAGGGTAGCCAAAGCCAATTCTGCATATAAGCCACATCTACCCTCAACTAAAATGTGTCTCGAAAAAGGCTGGGCTGCTACCACTCTGTCAGGAGAGGGCATTTAGCAGCTAGGGGACAATCGTCTCATTCTTCTAGGTCTAGACTGGGCCATTGTAGGACCGCCTCTTTAAATTAGCCAGTTACAAAACCTTAGCCAGTTTTCCCTAACATGCTACCTTCCAGATGAACTCTCAGAAGTCAAAGACACTATACCCAATGGACATATCCCAGTACATCTGGTAGCTACCAAGCTAGGGAAGAGACTTTGTTGGAAGGCTTCTTTGGACTTTTCCATAGTTTAATTACTTCTCAAAGATCACTGGCAGTTCTCTTAGGGACATAAATGAGCCCAGAAGGTACAACAATTTTGCAATCCTATTTTAGCATCAGTGTTATTTGGCCTGAGACCACAAGGGAAGTAAGTCATCTCTGCATGCAGAACATGTCTCACAGACACCTAGGAGATAAGGTGGGAAGTAAATCCTGCAGATTTATGACTGGACCTATTAAAATACACAACTGCCCGTTACTACGATCAAATGCAGCAATATATAATCACCATTATGGCAGAAATATGTTCGGAAGCATTGGAAAAAATCCCTCAGCATTAATTTCCAGGTGGGGGGAAGGTGTTACATGAGTCCCTTAGCACAGAACAAGATGTAATCTAGAGCTGACCACAAGACTGAGACTGAAACTCTACTTCTAATTTTCTCATCATTCCTGCAATGGGGATCAGGGATGGGCGGAAAGTAGCTCTCCAGTTGTTTTGGTTTGCAGCTCCCAGGAGCTCCTGCCTGCAAAGCTGATCATCAGAGATTCTGGGAGCTGAAGAGCAGAACAGCTCACATTCTGCTGACCTTGCTGCCCACAAACATCCCAATACATCCATGCCTCCCAGCTCCTTATTCCAGCGTGTGCCACTTGGGTAGCATTTCAGCAAGACGCGATCTTACCTTTGACATGACTTCTCCCATCCTCCAGTAGCGGGACGACTATAGTATTGTTCACGTTCCCTGGGGATCTCACAGCAGTGTAGACCACAGGTACAGATTGCACCACCACCGGGATACGGTGTACGTGACTCATTTTGTTGGTCTGCAGGTTCATGGGGCTCGAAGGTGGTACTGGATGGATTATGTGCAAAAACTGTTGCCCTCCAACGCCTGACGCAGATGCCACAAGCGGGCCGGGAGTTAATACTGATGGGGCGGCTGCTGCTGAAGAGACCGACGTTATTACTGTGGGCGATGAGGCTGGCCGACTAGAAGATGTTGAAGTGGAAGAAGGAGAAGATGCCGATGCCGTGATGGACACCGGCGAAGACGAGGCAGCGATCGGGGATGACCGGGCTTTGTTTATCGACAAGTCCACTGGCTCAGTTTGCGTTTGAAAATGATCTGCGGACAAGGAGTCTTCCTCCGGATCTGCCTTCATGCTGTTCAGCAACAGGGGTACAGCTTCCATATCTGGGTAATTGTGTGCGTTTGGAGACTGGAGGGAAGGGAAGGAAAATAGGCTGTTACCATTTAGGAACAGATATTCAACCTATGGCTGGCAATACTGTGTACATCAACATTAGGTACCTCTACTAGGACTTCATTTTTCTTGTCTGCTTGCCCTTGTTGATATTAGAATCTCATTATTATAGAAGCACTGATTACCAGAAAGTTTTAATGATCCAAATGCTTTACATGCAATTTCATGTGAATGTGAACTTTCTGGAAGATTACTCATCCATTTGAATAATTTTGATATACTGCTAAAGAAATAAGCTACTGTTGATTGGATATCATAGTTTTTGTGTATAAAACCCCAGCAGGTACAATTTGGTTTTCTTCTACCACCTTGTCACAGATAGGTGTTGTTTTAACACCGTAGCCAATTTTGTTGTTTTTCATTGCAAATTAACACCCAGGACAGTGTTTCCCAACTCCATATTACTCAGAGTCTCTTCTATCCTGACAACTCTTGTACAACTGATTCATTTCATTTTTCTCCCTATCAGTACATCCTGTTCCAAGCTGAATCACATCCTCAATTTCAGTGGAAGGTCAGATTTCTTTTTCAACATTATGGCTGGAGATCATCACCCTAGGCAAGTAATTTGCTGGTTTGTAATGCATTTGGGGAAGAAACTAGATTTTCATAAAAGCAAAGCACAAGGCAAGCTACACTGAAACCCTCTTAAGAACTTTTCTGCCCGAGTTACTCTATCTCGTTCTGGTGTCACTGTGGAGATTTATTTATTTATTTAAGACATTTCTATACCATTCCTATTAAGTCAATAACTCTTAGGTCAATTTGCAACATAACAGAAATGAGATCTGAGCACTATTCAAAGTGTTTTTCCTCTCCATAACCTTTAGGTGGTGCTCTGCTCTAGTAGAAAATCACAATTACACAAGTAGGGAAATACCTTTTCTTTTGCTTTCAACAAGCATACCCAATTTTTCCCCCACTCTAAAATGAAATAGAAGGAAGTAAAATGAGATACAATAAAATGCCAGGAAAGTGCTTTTAACTGGAGCACTGAAGTGAAACTGGAGGATCATGATCAAGAGCCCATCCACCCATTTTGAGTGAGGAATCACAAGCACACAATCAATGCCTTGAGTAGAAACCCTTGCTGTCTCAGACTCACTCCAGAGCCCAAAGCCAGCATGGTGATCTGAAGCAGAGATAAAGAAAAATGTCAGCTGGAATCAGCTACTTAGTTCTAATGTCAGGAAATGCTCTGCACCCCCAATTTCACGGCTGAACCTGGAACAAGAGGGGCTTTAAGCCCTCATCTCCTCGTATAATCGAGCAATGAGCCTTGGTCTTGGAAGGCAGGATATTACATGTAGGGAAGGGCAGACTTAAAGCCCGCAATGTCTGCTTTGGTTCACTCTAGAACTGCAAGAACCACCCACTAGAGCCTCGTGTAACAGGTGCACAGTTAAAATTAACAACAAAGAGCCCGTGATGCCTGAGAGACTAACAGATTTATTCAGCACAAGCTTTTGTGAGCGCTGTCCACTTCATTAGATGCAGCTTTTAAGGTGATACAAGACTCCTTAAAAGTCTGCTGTTTTTCCCGCAGCAGATTGACACCGATTACCCCTCTGGAAATAGCTACAAATAAAGAATTCTGAACTGAGAAATTTGCTTTTAGTACCAGAACTGAATAGATGTCACAGTCCTTGCACACAAAATCCATTTCTGGCTGCCTTTATTTCTGCGGTACAATTGAGGGTGGAAGGGAAGCTGTTTTGCTGCAACGATTGTTAAATACTTGAGAATCATAAATCCTTATGGATTCATTCCACATCACTCAGAGATCCAGTAGATCCTGATCAACCTCGTGCCTGCAGCGTTCCCCTTTTCTTCATTGGAGATATGCTACTGTACCACGTCCACCTTTCTTGAGTGCCTCTGTTTTGCATGTGACATTGGGTCAATTGCCTTCAATAGGCCTAACAATAATGCAGTCCATTTCAAGGGTTCCAATTACCTCGCCTAAATCAGATTTGCACCAAGAAAAACTGACCCATCCATTATAAATACTTCTTTCTTTTAATGCCTGAGCATTCAGAATCAGTTGAAGCTGGCTGGATTCAGACAACACAACAAATCATGGTAGATTTTAATCATTGTTGGTTTGTACTGCTGTCTGAACCCAGTCAAGGTATTTTACCACATGTCAGGATGTGGAGGGGCTCACTCATCTTCCTGAGAAAGCCACCAGAGGTGGCTAGAGATGATGGGCAGGGCCGGGAATCTGCTTGGGAGGAGCGAGACGTGGGACTCTGTTTGTGGGGATGTGACGGTGCTTGCAGAGCCGCACAGGACTGGTGGCCAGGGCAGGGACAGCTATGTCGGGAAGGGGAGAATAAAGGCAGGGACAAGACGAACAGGAGGGGGTGGGCAGAAGAGGAGAGCGTGAGCGAGAGAGCGGAGGAAGGGAGGGAAGGACGAGGAGATGCACAGAAGCAGCCTTTGGGAGAAGGCTGGAAGCAGCTGGTGTTGCTGCAATGCACAGACAGCTAGGCAAGGCACGCAGGTCCCCACTGCCCCCGAGGCAGTACCGCTCTTTGCCTTAGAACCAGGGATGAGGAAGAGTCTAGGTGAGGGGAGGGCTGTGGCGCTTCGGCAGTGCAGCCACGACAGAAGCTGCAAACGACAAATAAGCAGACCTGCTGGATGAGCTTGCTTCCTCGAGAGTTTTACATGGAACAAAGTGCCGTCAACATGTCCCTCCCTCCTAATCCTGTTACACCATGGGAAGTTTGGCCTTTGGAAACGATAAGAAACAATGGCTTGTCCTGTAGTTTTTTTCCATACCACCATGGCTTGTTGCATGGTCTCAATCGTGGTTTCCCTGGTCCTGGCATGAAACTACTCTGGAAAGAGTAGCAACTGCAGAAGCTGCTCCAGCTATCCAGCCCCTACATAGGCAGGAAGTGAATGCACCTTAGGAATGTCAGGTGCAGCGGCTGATAAGATACATGACAACAGTAGGAGGACTCAGCACGGAGGGTGGAACTCACTTGACCATCTGTAAGGTAGATCATGGTACAGAATCCCAAACTATGGCAACCACATGGAGTTGCTTTTCTTGTATGTATACAAGCCACTATGAGTGTAAATATGTGGAGGCAGAAGTTTAAGATTAGGATTCTCCAGCTTCTTGTACCCTCGCAGTGATAGATTGCTAAGTGGCAGGACCCACAGTCCTGAGACTGGACAGTAACTTTCCCCTCTCCCTCAATTTCTCTGTCTCACAAACATGCATTCACTTCATGCTAATTTTTGGAAGCAGAGGGAATAGTCAAGACCTAATTATTGCTGTTGATTGCCCTGTTTGTAGGTGTGCCATTAAGGCCAGAATCTGATCTGTAAATTGCCTGGGGCCCGATGGCTCCTTTTTAGCCATAGCACAGCTGCTGGGGCCTGATTCAAGCTTAATTTGGAGTCCATCTTAACTTCTGGAACAGAAAATGAATCCTATAATTCCAAACAAACAGTGATCAATGGCTACTTGTCCATCTAAGGTGTACGTCCATCACAAGGCAATACATTGGGACCTTACTGCTTATACCAACTAGTCCTAAGATATAATTATATATTATAGTATGGTTTTTTTGCCCTCCTGAGAAAAGCAAATCATCAAAAGAGGAGGAAAAGCCTAAGTTTCATAAATTATCATTACTGGGTCAAAAATTAAAATGAGCATATTGACTATATCTGTAACTAGACAGATTTAAGTCTGATTCCCTAGAGACAAAGCTGCAGCTCCTCGTGTTGACATATGCTTCTTATGCCCAAATTACTTTGCCGTGCAAATTAGTACTGTCAAGCCTGAATATATTACAAATTAAAGGGGAGAAATTTATACTTTCCTTTTTTTACACAGAGAATAATATCTTTACTTTGAGTATACACATAATTGCATATTATAGACTTGAAATTTTAATGGGATAAAACCAAAAGCTGTGAAATGCAGCTGTTTTGCCAAAATGATTTAGTGTCTCATGAATTGGCTTCAATAAATCACACTCTTTATGACCCAATGAGATATAATATGATTATTTTGAAAGGAAAATGGTGAGGCAAGGCTGAGAAAGCAAACTGCTCTTCAGCTGGGTGGTATAGCTTTCCATAGGCTTACTGACTTGCTATTTTCCAGGAGAAATCACCATTTGCTGGGAGAGAAATACAAAACAGCATGATCACTTGCTCCTATTTTATTTATAAATATCCAGGGTTTAAAGCAAACAAATAACTGAGTTGTTGTGATGTGTAAACTAGGTCTATATAAGCTGTGCATCTTCAGAAGAGAAACTTAAATTATGAAAGAACTGGGCCCACTTCCCTTAAAATGCTTCAAAAGCTAGAATGCTCAGCCTTTGAAGGTGAGCTAGAAGAAGAGGAGGATGTATTGGAGTGCCCTTAGAAATGGTAAGGTTAACAAGAAAGATTAGTTAAGCAGCTGGTGCAAAATGAACTACCTCTGGTTCAAGGTTGAAGCAGGTGGGAATTATTGTAGAACAAGGAGAGACAGCCAAGCAGAGGTGTGAATTCATCAGCCCAGTGGTCTGTCATCAAGTCAAACTGGCAAGCCAATTAAGTAATGTCCAGCAGTCCTGCATCTGATGGACAAGCAGCACAAACCTTCCAGAGGGTGCAGCCAGTCCCTTTTGGAAGGGAAGGGAGGAGGGGAATTATGTTTGGAATCAACTAATAACATGTGCAAGAGCTAATTCCTCCAATCAGAGAGATCCCTACTTTGATAGAAGCCACTTGTTAACAACTCTCTCTTTATTGCATAGCCATCCTAGTTCAATGAAGGGATGCCTTTTAGAAAACATTCACCTTGATCTACTAGAAAGTGCAAAGGTGAGGGACATGCTCCCAAAAACTGTGCATCTGACCTAGAATACCTACATTTAAAGGCAACTGATACGATTGCTTCAGCTGAAAATTATGAATTTATAAACTTGCTAGGTTTGCATCCGCTATACCATGTATATAGCAAGTTGTATAAGTGACAAATAGTTGTTTAGTATACATTTCAAATATACTCTGTCTACATACTTTTATAAATCTGGATGCACTACAATTTACAAGTTGTCCTAAAAATCCACAATATTTCAGTGCTGTTCAGTGTCCTTTTCTTCATTCAAGTGTATCTCTTTCTATTCGGCCGTGCTTCCATTTCATCTGATTGACTGTGGTGAATCACCATATTTTCTTTTCAGGCACCCAAGATGTTACACGCATCTTCCACAATGCTGTGCGGGTTATTAGAGTGAATCTGATTAAATGGCAGATCGGGGCAAATGAAGGTGAGGGTAATGAGGACAAAGAAAAGGAGGGAGAATTGTTCCGCACAGAAACACCAACCAGGAAAACAAACGAGCACTGATCAGCCTCCAAGCAAATGGATGTGATTGCAAACAAACACAAAACGAGCCCATGAGAACTTTGTGTTGGGAAGCACTTCCGTTGCTTTGTTCATGTGCTTCGGCAGCTGTTTTACTGGGATGCTTCTTGAAGCAAACCTATCTCCTCTTCTTCTCTCCAACCACCTGCAGAATATCCAATTTGGCTGTGCAAATAAGCCCATAATGTGTTAACAAAACCACACAAGTTTGTATGGTTTCATATGCAGAGGAATCAGTCATATCGTTAGTTGATTAATCAATGAAGGGAATTTTAGCAACTGAGGACAACTTTTAATTAGTGGAATGGCACCTCCAATTGTGTATTGAAGCTACTGCTATTCTGTTAGTTACAGTAATAGAGACAACTTTCCCATTTAACAATGAATGTTAGATGGTTGTTTTATTGAATTAATTTACGTCACACTTCTGCCAAGCTCTCAAAAAGGTTCATAGAATGAAGCTTTAGTAACATGCAAACTTATTTTAATTCTATTTAGTTCTGTAATGTCGTTATACCTATGTCTACACTGAATCCATTTTGAATGCTATAGTTCCAGAATATAAATGAATAAATAAGTTTTAATTGAATTTAATTGATCAACTATCTGTATTTTAACTAAATATATATTGAAATGTTTTTATTTGGTTGAAGTTTAAAGAATATCTTGAAATCCAGCTACACACATTTGTTTTTTGTGCAAGTTTGACTTTAGAGAGCTACTTCTTCTTCCTCTTCCTCTTCCATAGAACCATAATACTGTTAATCAGGCAAATATTGATGAAACACTCAAAGTATGACATTTGAAAGTACATCTTCAGTTCATTCCTGAAGAACAGAATAATGGGCACAGAGGGACACATTTGTCACTGTGAGACAAAACCAGTTATCCACTGCATATAGCCTTTCAAAGACATGGAATACATCTTATGGAATGAACGCAAGGCTTGCTGTATAGCTTGTACATCAATCTGACAATAGCCCTTCCTCTGGTTCTTCTTGGAACGGAATCTTTAAGTTCATGTTAAGTTCAATAAGGCTCTTGCCTGAAAGGTTACGAGTGATGCTAGACATTATTATTAATAGCAACCCTTCCCTGATTAGCCTCACCAAAGAAATAACTAAACTCAAACTGTGATTCATAACTCCCAGGAATGAGGGTGCCTACCCGATTTCTTTTCAGAGGGCTGTCAATATGGATCCCGATGACAAACACATGGATTCTGCCCAATGTACGGAAAAAATATATTTTTTTCGCTGTCAAAAATGCAAAGCATTGTGATATATGGAGAGAGGTTTTGCAAGCTGCATGCTTTGCCAAAGACAGTGAGCGGAAGATGTTGAAAAAGAAGCTGCTTGGAAGAAGTAGCCTTGCAACACTGCAGTAAGTTTTGTGTTGTATCTAATATCCATCCTATTTTGAATAAGCCCACTGACATGAATGGGATTTTAGGCGTAGCTTTTCTGCTCACACCAAGTACCAAAGCTGGTTCAAAATGTGAGCCTCTCACATATGTTGGAGCCTCAAAGCCATTTCAGTGAACTTGGCTCATGCACAGGCAAATGGGTCCGGCTAACCTCTGCACTGCAGAAACAAGTGAGTTGCCTGTGTAGCCAAGAGGGTCCATGCAGGCACAAATATATGTAGTTATGCTGCCATCCACACTAGACAGAAACAAAGAGAGTCAGAGAGGGGCCCCCTGGGCCATCTAATATGACCTGCAAGTCCAGCCATCTCCTCTCATGACATGCCTACCGTGTGCATGTCCAGCCTATCCTTGAGCACCCTCACCGATGGGACTACACGATGTCTGGATTGATGCCACCGCTAGGCTTGGTCAGGTACCTGCTGAGAGATCACATGCAGAGGCTCACTTGCTTCTCTGCCGGTCAAGCAAGCAGATGGTGGCAATGACAGGTCAGAGGATGAGAGCTGTCGCAGGTGTATCAGTGGTGGTGGGCGGTAGTTTCAGCAAGGGGGAAGGCGTACTGGAGATGCCTTGTGGTTGGCACTGGATGATGCGCACACGGGTGTCATGAGAAAGCCAAGCCAGAGTTTACGTCTGCATCCTGACATGTATGCAAGCCCTTGGATGTCGATTGATTTATAGCATTTACACCCTTCCTTATGCCAGGACAGTTTACAAAATGAAACACAGGCACACAATGAAATACAGACTAAATGAGCAGCACCACTGATGCGTTCACACGTCACACTAAGCTACCCTGTAAATAACTAATGGCAGTAGGCCCTTCGCTCACAGAGCAGCCAACTGTAATCCAACGATCCAACCAACCAATGGTCGATCACATTTCCATCCCTGGTCCTCCAGCTAGGTTCAGACAGCATGATAACCCATGTTTCAACAACAGCCCATGGTTTGATGCAACCCACACCCAACGGCTTGGTGTCCGTCATCATGTCTGAATTCTGACATTGAAAATAAAAGTAGCAGATAAAATAGTAGGGTCAGCACATACAATAAAAAAAAACAGAAAAATATATTAAATTAGATCAAAAAGCAATTAAAGGCACCTCAAAAGATCAGAAAGACTTTGCCTAATTCTTAAAAATAGCAAGGAAGATGCCATGCAAAAATGTATATGGAAAAACTTCCATAAATTGGGTACCGCCACAGAAAAGGTTCTCTTTCTGGTGACTACCCTCCAACTTTCACAGACAAGGACATTCAGCAAAGAATCTCTAAGGAAGACAGCAACTGGCCAACACTCATTTGAATACCTGAGTTCCATCACTGCAGGCTTTGAAGGTCAAGATGAACACTAGAATTGAGCCTAGAAATAAACTTGTAAAAACATTTGTGATCAGACTCAAGTAATAATCCAGGCTGTGTGCATTCTATATTAGGTCCTTTTCTGCGAATTTGTCAAAAGGCATCTCCAAACTGCAGTAACTTCTACCGGCTTTTACCACATCATGGACAACTGTGGACCAAATGTCCTTCTCCAAGAACACGTTGATATATGTGCCTGAATATGCTTCAGAAAGGGAAGCTCTCCTAACAATGGCATGCGAGTAAAGTGGTAAGGAAAATGGCACATAATCAACAATTCCAATAGGTGCAGACTTCTTAGCAGAACAATCCAATCACATGCAGAGAAAGTAATTTTCAGCTCAGGATTAGAAAGCACCAGATGCCCAAAGGTGTCTCTGGCACAGTTTGCCAAAGCGTCAAAAACAGTCTCATGGAATACAGAGTTCTAGAGGTTCACAGGTGTATGCCTAGATCAGAAATCTGGCAGATATATCAGACATATCTTATATGGCAGATATTTCTAAGTCAGAAAATGCTGTTTATAGGTCAAAATAATGCAATTCAAATGTGCATATTATATTTGATGAGTCCATCTCCCCGAAAAGGTATAGCTTGAATTGAAGTGCTTTTGGCTGACCTCAGAATTCCTCGGATGCTCAGTCTGAAAAGAAATTCCTAAATTTATTTTCAGTGTCACTTTTTATGTTGTCTAGTCAATAGCAATTTATGGATGTGTGGGAAACCTGTCCACCAACCCAAAAATGTAGTAAGTCTGACTTGCATTCTTGTGCCCTCCTTCAAGTCCACCAGATGTATTGCCTGAGGATGGACTTCAAAACATCACTTAGGTGATGTTTCAAGGGCAGGCCTAATCCAGTTGTTAATACACAGACTGAAAGCCAGTAAGGCAGAGTGGCTCTAAACTCCACTGTAACCAAAGACAGGAAAGTTCAATTTTCCACTTCACCAAGAAGTGACGGACCAGCCAAGTGTTCTTTCTCACAGCCTAACCTACTTCACAGGATTATTACAAGGAGAAAATGGAGGTGGGCTGCATACTGCCCTGAATCCCTTGGAGAAGGGGAAAAGGTGAAACCAATAGTAAACATGGAGTAACCTTGGGGGCAGGAAGGAAGTTTCAGCTGCTTCAGATCATGACTGCCAGAGTTGTGACTTGAGCCAGTCAATCAGATCATAGCACTGGAACTACAATATAGGCCCATTTTATTTGGATTCATTTGTAATTCACATTTGCCCGATTCTCAAGGCCAAATAAGAATCGGGAGTGCGGTTTCAGAGAAAGCTTGCCTCCATGTTCGTACAACGTGTGCTCTAGTCAACATACACTTTAAATATGAAGTACATATGTTCACACTTTACTCAATGGGGAAGAGCAGGGCACTGGACGGCAGTCTCAGAACACACATAATGAAATGTGTCATTTTCCCAGTCTGAGGGGGTGGGGGGCAGATCACAATGGAAAACAGGAGCAAGGCCACTCAAACCTAAATGTGATGTTTGGAGATTCTCAATGAACACGAGCATGGCTGATTCTACCGTCCGTCCGTACCATGCTGATCTTGCATTAGCTTTACTGGCTGAAAAGTTATGTCCAGAATCAATTGAGGATACTGGGTTTAGCCTTGACTGCCCTAAATGTTCTGTGACCAAACATCTCAAAAAGCACTTCTTCCTGTCTCTTACAGCTTTATTCTTCTGCTGTGGGTTCTCCTACTTTCAGAAGCAGAACAGCAGAAAAGACCAATTTTTTCAGCTCTTGGAACACCCTCCCAAAGAAAGCCTTCCCCGCCCCAGCACTGCAGTGGCACCACATCTATTTCCGCAAGCTTTTACTGAGTGTACCCTCAATATGTTATGCTCTTCTTGCCTTTCAGATTTCCATTTTTGGTATTTTGACTACTCATTTTGTCGTCATTATTCTAGCATCATGTTGTTGCCATTGCTTAGGATTGGTCATTTATTTCGATTTCTACAGTAAGTTGCCTCGGATATTTTGTAGGGTTAAAAATTCGATGATAAATAATATAGTTTTCTTTGGAAAGTAACTGACCAGATATAGGACTAGTCATATGCAAATGGCAAAGCCTTTCTTTGAGTATTTCAAGCAAAGTTACTTCCAAGAAAGCACCTTGGGATTGCACACTTAAAACACTGAGCACACAGAAAGCAATAATCTATGGAAGCCTGCAGTGAAATTACAAGCAGCTGAATCTCTGAACTACCTTCACGACTGTTGATTTTACTCACACAGAATATAACTAATGAAGTGTAATGGCAGATAAACATACTGCGTGCTCCCCTCGAGATTTACAGGGTACAATTCCCTCTTCTGAAATATAATGTAAGATGCTATAAACTGCAAATTAAAACAAAACTAAACACCCTAACAGCATTTCAGCCATTGCCCCTTTCTGTAAATACATCAGCATCCCTTCCTCCACCTTAATCTTTATATTGACCATTTTTGTTTCAATCCAGCAATGATTAATCTCGTTTGCCTAACGTCATTTTGGGAAAGTTAGCGAAGCAGTAAATGCTTAACCAGGAGGACAGAAAAGTGATGACTCAGTGTTTGTCAGTTCTAAGGAGCAGAGTGCCTATTTGAAATGATGAGTCATTTCTTTTCATCTCCACCAAATGCCACAAGAACATTCAAACTGCAGGAAAAACACACGGATAAAATTGGGTGGCCAGGCAGCATGCACACTTTTTTGGAAGCAGTGCTGATTAACGGAGGAGACCGCCCAGGAAATGGTTGCATGGAGAGCAGAGAAATACTTTTGTAGCAGGTGCACCTGGTACTTCAGCCCAAGAGAAGCCCAAAACATCTCTTCCAGTGACTCTCTGCATGTCCATCTTGGAAGTATGTCTGCTTTACTGGCAGGGGGACATTCCCACATGTTGTTGGGGCCCAGCCCCAGAGCTGCAGTGGGATCGGTAGTTCATCGTTTCCAGTTAGGAGTGTCGTATTGGGGTTTGGACCTATTCAGCCTGGGGAAAGTCAAGATCCACCTGAGCTTTCCTTGGTCAGTGTTTTCAGAAAAAGGCAGACGGGGACCGAGTTACTCAGATGGAGCTTCTAGATTTGATTCTGGCAGGAAGAAAGTTGGCAGCTTCTCTGTGAGAATCTGAGAGAAGGCAGGCAGGGGGAGAGTTTTGAGGTGCCACACAGGTTGAAACAATGACTCAGAAGAAGGAGATGGAGATAACATCTCTTGGTTCAAGAGGAAGACTACCACTGCCACACCTTCACTTTTAAGTCAAACTCTAGGTCAAGACCCTTGACTAGTAACATTCTCGTCTTCACTGCCTGAAAAATTCACAGTTTGCAACCTGCCACCATTGGAGCCTTGTAGGGCACTCTTTGGTGAGCTCTCCATTAGGAATTTGTGAACAATTTGGTTTGGGGCTGGGAATTAGTTAGATTTCTTCCACTTGGCTCCACAGACTCCAGGTAGCTTTCTCTCTTCCCTCCGTCCTTCTCACACCGAGTATTTGCATGGGTGTCTAGGAGGAAGCATGTTCAAGCATGTTGATGCTTCTGCACATGTGACTTGTGGGGTCCACGTATTTTTTTTCACAAAGAATTGCATAATGTGCATCTTTTGCGCAAAGAACCCACCAGCGTTCCTAAGTGTTCATGAAGCTGATCTCAGCTCAGCCCAGCTTGGCCAGGGCCGAGCACGAGAAAGTCTGGTAAGCATAAGAGAGCCAGATACTGCCCTGATCTTTGCAGCCCTACCTTCCAACCAGTCTGGGCTTTTGTCTCTTGAACTCCAGATGGTTAAAACTTGCCATGGAAGTACTTCAGTGCTTTTCATAGCACTTGAACTCTTGTTTGCTACAGGCCAGGTGTGCCCAGACTTGCTCAATGGCAGAGCCACGTGTGGAAAAGCCAGACATTTGAGAGCCACAAGTGGGAGCCTGCAGGCGGTGGCAGTGAGGGGCGAGCCACGAAGTAAACTCAGAGGGCCACCACTGCTTTGCACAGAGTCTCTTCATTGTTATTAGTCAAGAGCTGCCAAGTGGCTTGGGCTGATTCCAACTCTCACCTTTTCTGTGCCTGGGCCTGTGACATGAAAGTGGAAGCGACGGCTACCGCAATCTCAGTGGGTGAGTCTGGGCTTTCTCGTGCTCCTTCTTTGGCTCTTGGGTGTGCTGTGCCTGATGTCGTGCACATGCTCTCTGACAAGATGTCCAGGCGCACATGAGGAGCAGCCTGTTTTGGTGGGACTGATAGCTCAGAATCCAAGGACGATGGCTGAAGCAGACGAGGCCCAGCGCTCGCACTCCGATAGCGGAACTGTTGCTGTAACAGATGAGCCTGCACCTGCAGACTCGTTCTCTCGGTACCAGTCTGAACCTGCTCTGGAGGAAAGTGGCTGCAGGACACCCGTGGGGCCCACTCTCCCTCCTGCCAGTGGGAATGAAGCAGAGGAAGGACGGGAGGGAGGCGATTTGGAAATGGGGAGAACACCAGCCTCCTGGAGACATGGACCCGAGGGCCCGTGGTCACGGCCGCAGGCTGGCCCAGTTAGGGCCTCAGAGTGCAGAACACAGGCACGCTGGTTCCACAGCGCCCCTCCTTCCAGAGACAGGCCCCAAAGGTTTTGGTTAAGGGGGGCAGAGAGGGTTCAACTTCTCTTTGTGTATGGTCAGAGGCTTGGGAATGTTTAGAGTCTTCTATGTGGAATAAAGACATTTACAAGATGTTGTGAGCCACCCCGAGGCTTCGGCAAGGGGCGGCATAGAAATGTTTTAATAAATAAATAAATACATAAATAAAAAGAAGTGCTGGAGAGACTGCCTTGCTTGGGAGGGCAGCTTGAACCCATGTGACGCAAAGGTTGCACCAAATATTTCAAACTTCTCTGCATCTGGGTTCGCTTAGGCCTTTTGCTAAAACCCTGGACTGATTGCCTGCGATGGCCTGCAGTAGAAGTCATTCATGCACCCTTCCCTGAATTTGGAGATGCTCTTCTTTGCTGGTCATGGCTTGCATCAAAAAGCACTGTATTCTGAGCTGCAGAGATGGCATCTGGGAAACTGAGGGGTCTGGCCACCATGGTTAGTGTGACCTCAGTGACTCTTCAGAGAGCACCATCGCCCTCACCACGATCCATTTTTTCCTACAAACCCCAGCTCAGGTTGAGCTTGTCCCATCTATCAGTAGGCTGCTGCACAGTGGTACTATGGTATAGTACAGGATACCAGACTTGTACTTCAGAGATTAACGAGAGGTACCCCTGAACAAAGTGTCATCTAACTTCACAGGTTACTGTCAGCATAAAAGAAGGATGGCCCAGTATATGCTTGCCGGCCAGGTTCCTTGGCAAAAGAACAAGCAAGTCAACTATCCAAATAGCCCTCTTGTGACTTCCCACATTCTGTAACTTTAAGAAGAGAACAATACTTGAAGCTGGTTCAGACATCTTCAATTGTTTCTCTATAGGACTACCTGTTTCTATGGAGAAGCCATGACTTTATCTAAAATAAAAGCTGGTGGCAGTCAGGGTGTATTTTGTTCAACTTGGATGTTTAGGCAATGGAGAGTCACTTTGTTCCTTCCTTCCTTCTCCCACCTGCAATAACTTGCAGCCTTTTAAGATCCACTGAATAATGGCCAAAAAGAACTGTGTGTGCTAACGCTTAGCCTGTTTGGACTACAGGGAGCATTGCAAATCTATGGACCATGTACAAATCCATCCAATCCGGCTCAATCCATTCAAGTTTGCTACCGAAACTGCCTTGGTTAACCTGGTAACCCACACTTGGAGGCAGCTCCTATGCCTTATGACAGGGGTGGGCACCCTGTACCCTTCATTTGTTTTGGACCACAACTCCCATCAGCTCCAGGCTCTATGATCCAACAGCCAGGTATCGTTGAAGTTTCACCTGGAGAGCACTGAGTTGTCTACTCATTAGATGTCCCCAAAGCTGTTCCAGATATCATTATTTTTTATGGGGGTCAACTGGCCAATGTGGTGACCAAATCCACATGACCAAGAAGGAGAAACAGAGAATTCCTGATGAGATATTGCTGAGAACCAGTGTGAAATATGGGTGCAAAACAGCAGGACTATTCCTCCAGGAAAGGGAAAACAGTATATTTATTTGCGTGACCACAGTCTGAGCTATCAAGTCAAAAGGAGTAATCCTACATCACTATTCTAGGAATTCTCATTGCTATGAACATGCCGTGATTACATAATACAGCCAGCACTGCTCCCTACACATGTTAAAGTGAGTCACAAATAGCTCGGCTGACATTTTAGCTTGACTTTTACATCTCTGACAATGTCAGCGCAGACATCCTACAGACTTCACGATAGTTACTAGTCATAACAGTTCTACTGATTTTGCATTATGTTTGGCAGAACCAAGAACTCCTCCCTTCAAGGTCAAGGCACACTCTCCCTCCACCACCTCAACAGATGAACTCATATTTCATACACCTGCAGTGAGTTGTAAGCAAGCAAATGCAGGGCCCACCACCTGAAAAATGCCTGTTTCGATCTGCCTTTGAGAAGGGCATGTTCCACACAGGCAGACGCTGGTTCTTTCCCACTCTGGTTCCCTTCATATCCTCTGAATAGATTTAAATGCTTCAAAATGCTGGAATTCGCTAAGAATATTGTGTTGCGTGTGTGTTCTGAGCAGACATCACATAGTTGGAAATGGTCAGGCTTACAGAGCTGAGGATAACATTTAATGCTGTTCCAGTGGTTATTATCTTTTGAATCAATTATCAGTCCCATCCTTGAGAGGGAAAATATCATGATTAGGTATGAAGAAAACCACAGACTTTTAACCACAAGGTTATATATTCAGTAAGTCTAGAAACCTTATACTGTGTCAAACCACTGTTCCATCTAGAGCAGTGCTGCCAACACGGGCTGGCAGCAGCTCTCCCGGGTTTCAGGCAGGTGTGTTTACACCCCATATGGCGATGCTGGGATTGACAGTTTAGACAGTTCAGACAGATTAGACAGCATCAAAACTTCATGGCCAAGCGGGGACTAGAACCTGGAAAACCTGGGTCCCCGGTCCAGCACAGTAACTACCACACCACACTGGTTTGTCCAGGTAACTATGCAATTATGCTGCTCCAGACAGCATGCTCTCTGTATGTTTGCACCTGTATATTGACAAAAGGCCTTTGCACAAATTTCTCTTATCTAGGACTTGCAAAATTTTTGTGCTGGCCATGCAAAATGTGTGCAACCTTTAAGGGAAATCAAGAATTGGATGGTCATTAATATGGCTGTTTGCCGTTTGTTGGTACACAGCTTTGTGAAAGTGCAGTGGACTACCGCTCAAAAAGATGGGAGAGGTTTCCTAGGCTGTGCACATGTTTCTTTCCAACCCTCTCCTCTGCTTGGTATGTAAAACAGATGTACAGCCGGTGCAGCTATTCCTTCTCTATCACCTCTGGAGAACCACTGAAGCTTATCAGCTTTATTTATGTTTCTGTTTGAAGAACTGCCTCAGCTCTGCTGTCATATCACTCCTTTGTAAAGCAATCATGTCACTTTTCAAATTAGAATAAACTTCCATTACAAGCACTATTTTTATTTTACAATATATCAGTTGATCAAATGTAAGTAAATGTTCTCTCTCCTTTTCTCTAAAGTGTGCATAATGCTTCCAGGAATTTCAAATGTAAAATATGCAGGTATTCCCTTTGCCAAACATCCTTTTAAATAACACCACTTCCTGACAGAATAACTTAAATAATCAATAATATAGCACACAGTTTAAATTATGTGAGAAAAAGACAGTTACAATTAATGATTCTCCATAATGATGTATTAGGATTCTTTTACAGCTGTAAACATCACTCCAACATCCAAATATATGCGTCTAGAAAATTCAACGGGAATTTAATACTTACTGGGATAAATTGTAAAACTGTCCATGGAAATCAACCTAAGCTTTTAAAAATGAGCCCTGAATTCACTCTACTGCTAGAACAGAAATAAGGAATTATGGAGAAGATTAAATCTATGCTGGGGAAATGCATCACTTCATTAAAAAGTAATAGATTTACAATAAAAGATTTATATACTTTACTAAGATAAAAGTTGGGACTTGCTAGAAAGAATACATACCTCTTACAAAAAATGGTGATGAAAAACTCTTAGGATCCATAATAAAAAGAAGACAGGATACAGGCTTGTAAAACTGGTGACCCATCAACCCAAAGGCAGCCTAATCAGCCAAGCGTGCATCTAACATGGACTCACTGAGGGGGTCAAGAAACATGGCCGCCCCAAACAGTGGGTGAATTTAGGTGCCGAGCCCAGGTGGTCGATAAGCAAACCCTCTGGCTGCTTCTATCTGGCCCAGTTCTGCCTGCCAGCGAGTGCTTAACACCCTTGCCATTCCTTCGGCTGCCCATTCCTAGTGTGTGGCCACTTCTCAGGGGCCTGGCAAACTTGGCCACATCTTGCCGGCCACTCTGGCAACCCTACAGTTTCCTTTTCCTCCTCCTCCCACAGGACTGAGTCCTGTGTTCCATAGTATGCACCCCAATGAGGTGGCACCCACAAATCCTCCTATACCCAAGATGCTGGAGGTCGTTTTAATTTTGTTGTTGCTACTGCTGCACTGCGTATCTTTCCCACCTCTCTTCATCTTGCAAGGAACTCAAGGAAGGTTACAAGTTACAAGTTTCTCCACGTCTTTCTTTTAGCCTCACAACGACAGTCCCATGGGATAGGTCAGGCTGGTATCTATGACTGGTCTGAAGGCACCCAGTGAGCTTCATGGCCGAGTGAAGAGTAGCACCAGGACTATTGCTACTCTGCAGTGCTCAGCCTAGGCAATCCTTTCGGTGATCAACCCTGCTTGATTGGGACGGCTATTTTACATGTAAGCTTTTTGTATGTCCAGCCAATAACAGCATACATAGATGTACTGCTGATTTTTGTCGAGTTACAGCAAATGTTGATAACTTATCTGAAGTACATAGTTGTGTGTGTGTGCATCCATGTACTCCATATTTTTGGCATTATTTTACAACTTGTATTTATATTCAATCTTTTATCCAAGGAAGTTTACAGGGGCCCTTCCCCTCCCAATTTATTTTCACAACGATCTTATGGGGTAGGTTAGGCTGAGCAATAGTGATGGGACCAACATGAATTTCACAGTTGTGTGTTTAATCTCATGTCTCTTTGATCCTAACTAGTGACCCTTGAATCCAGGTGGTCTTCCACCTTGGTTGGGTACGTTTGGGAAACGGAGAAAGTGCTGAGGTTGTAGAGAGAGGGGTGTTTCTTGCTAACTACTCTTGCTCAGATGGCTTGGCCCAGTTCTGAGGAGGCAGAGGGGCATGGGGCCAAGGACATGGCTGCTTCAAGGTGACCTAGTAAAGTTTCTCAGAAAGAGGGTAGGAACCAGCCAGCCCTGGAATGGGAGGGAGACTTTTCAGAGCTAGAGTAGGAGAGGATGCAGGGGGAGTGCCTGGACCTGGTGAGGAGATGACAGGCAAAATTGAGTGGGGAAGCTAAGAAGTGTCCAATGTCTATCCTCAAGCAGTGGGAGCCACCAGAATGGACTGAAAGTCCCAGTTTGGATTCAGCTCTTCCCAGGGGCAGATACTTCTCCCATCTCTCAAGAAGTCTGCTTTGGTTTATGCTGTTTGTAACCTCTTAAGCTTGAATAAAAGAATCGGGCTATGAAGGTTCTGCTTAAGTCAGTGGAGAGGGAAGGCAAGAAGTGACCTGTCCACAGCTGTGGCACCACAGTAGCATAGCTCCCATGGCGGAAGTGGCTGACCACCACATTATGGCTGGCATGGCGGCCAGACTAGCCAAGGAGTGAGGAGAAGCAGCTAGGAAGATGGGGGAAATAGACAGAGCGGCTTCTTGGCCTGCCCAATGTCCTTCAGTACCTACACGCCTTCCCTCTGTGTGTGTGCGCGCTCTCTCTCTCTCTCCACTTCTAGCCTCTACTAGAGCTTCTCTCTCTCTTTCGTCTTTCCTCCATCCTGACCATTAAACTTGATTCTTCTCTTCCTCCACACCCTTCTCTCCCTCCTTTGCCTTGCCATCTGGCCCTCCTCCTCACCCCAGCCTCATTCTTTCTCCCCTCTCCCTTTTGCTTCTTTTCTTCCTTGCCTTGCTTTCTCCTCATGCCCACTGATCAGTGGCAAGTTCAAGAGTTGTTGCTGTATTAATCCTGTTCTTAGGTTAAGCAATCAGGGAGCAGAGACCTGTGCGGGCACCATGGCAAAGCCGATGTGTGCCACGCTGTCCACCATCTCCATGCTTCGAGCTCTTGTTCTAATCATTATACTACATGGGTTTGATATAGTTGGCATGCAAAATATTATGCTCCCCTCCAAAAAAAAAAAAGTGTCCATATATCTATTTTGCAGCTGATCTAAGTTGTGGAGCCATCTTGGCAAATGCGCCGTCGATCTTCTATAGCAGCTATGTGGAACTGGCTCACTGTTGCCTTCTGCTCGATTAAATATGGAAATATTACATACATATGCCATCTATAAGTGCATAGCATTGTTTCTAAGAGAGGTTTAGTTCAGGGAATCTGTGTGCAATCAGATAGGTTTTTAATAATATTTAAACACAAATATGCAAATGAAATAGGTTATTAGTTTCTAATTTGCTTGCTTCTTTTCAAGGGTACTGGATTGATGACATAATCCTCTGAAATTGAAGGAAATAAAGCTGAAGACGCCAAAACACTTTATACTTGTCAGTAAATCCACTCTGGAGCATAATAGTGAGAAACAACCCCCATTTATAGCATGGACACTGTACATCCTACGTCAGGATCCCAATAATAGTGATTTGTGCTGCCCAGAAAGTAATGCTCACCCAGCAAATGACACTCAATCATTCGGCCAGATTTCAAGGCATTCTTGGTTTTCCTCCCAAGTAAAAGTTGTGAGCCAACTGAAAACAAAGTTATACAGTAAGCCGACACATACTCTCATTTGCCAACCGTCAGCATACTTAGGACTTCCAATATATGGAAAATATGAGCAGGAAATTGTGGAGACATTGCATAATCTTGACTTGGCTGCTTCATATGCAAGCCAGTTTAAAATCTCACCTTTTCTGTGCCAATGTAGAAACTTCCAGTTTTTAGAAGAAAAACTTGCTTACCCATTAAAGGAACATCATGGAATCCTGGCAGTTAGAGAAGGAGGAAGTACTGAGCACCATTCAAGCAGCCCTCAAAGCAGCATCCAGAACCCTGACATATCCATATTCTAGCAAGCAATATATTTTCTGAAATTGAGATAGGTGGAAAAATGCAATTTGGCAGAACTTTCCACCAAGAGCAAAGCTATGCTGAGTTCTCTGTTATGTTTGTTGCAGTCTGATCATTTCTAAACGCTACTGCAGCCTGTGCTAGTGACCATGAACTATTAATGTCAAAAATCAGAATAAAGCTGAAAAAGATCATTAACAGAAACAGTGTGCCAAAATACAACTTAAATAATATTCCCGGAGAATTTAAAGTTCACATAAAAACAGATTTGCATTACCGAACTCAATTGACTGTGAACCAAAAAACTATGGACTGAAACCTGAAACATTATTAGGGAAGAATGCAGAAAGACAACTTCTGTAGCAAAAAGAAAGAAAAAACCCAGATGGAAGAATGCTCACACTTGCTAAGTACAAGAGGGAAATGGAAGTAGAAATGGTAACAGAAATAGGGACAAAACCTTGAATGCAATTTTTCAGAAAATATGCAGTGGTGAAAAAAACTACTGCAATGATCAGAGCAAAGAAACAGGAGAAAACAACCAAGGAGAACAAACAAGAGTCCTCTTCCAGAAGACCCAAGAAGTCAAAGAAATTCCAACCGAGATTAAAAATGCTGAAAGACCAACAATGTACTATCTAATCAAGATAAAACAAAGAGAAGGTGGAAACAACATGTGGAAGAACTATACAGAAGAGATCAAAATGACAGAGTTCTTTGAAGAAGAGCCCTATACAAGCAGTATAGCAAGGTAAAGTGAACGCTGCTTTAAGAGCACTTAGAAGGAACAAAGCCCCTGCAGTAAAGAGGGTACCAATAGAACTACTCCAAGCTGGGAAGAATGAATTGGATCAAATCCCAACAAGAATATGCCACCCAATATGGAAAACAAAACAATGGCCCACAGCATTCCAATCCACAAGAAAGGAGATGCAAATTAGTACAGCAGCCAAAGGAACATTGTGCTAATTTCCCCAAAATGAAAAGAGATGATCAAAATGCTTCAACAAAGAATTTTATCCTATATGGAGTGAGAAATGCCAGATGTTCAAGCATCATTCCAAAAAGGAAACAACAAGCAAGATCATGTCAGAAATATACATTGGCAGTGGGAGTGTACCAAAGAATTTCAAGAGAAGATCATTCTATGCTTGATAGACAACAACAAACCCTTTGACTATGTGGATCATGAGAAACTCTGGATGGTTCTGAAACAAACGGGTGTGCTTGCCCTGACGCATAATCTGCATTGTAGACAAAAAGCTACTTTTAGGACAGGATATGGAGAAACAATGTGGTTTTCTATAGGCAAAGGCATCAGACAAGGGTGGATTTTATCTATGTTTGATCGATACATGGAACATATCAAAGACAGATCAGGATTTGAGGAAGAAGGAATGAAAATTGGTGTGAAAAATACATCAACAGATTTAGATACGCAGATGGTATCATCTTACTGGCAAAACGCAGCAATGACTTGAAATGACTCCTGATCAGAATGAAAGAAGAAAGTGCAGAAGCAGAACTGCAGCTGAACCTTAAGAAAACAAAAATCATGACCATGGAAGAATAACACATCTTCAGTGTCTACAGTGAAGAAATTGAAAGTGTGAAAGATTCTGCATTCCTAGGCTCAGTCTTCAATTCAAGCAGAGGCTGTGGCCAAGATATTCGATAAAGACTGATGCTTGGAACTACAAAAAACATCATCACGTATCAGGACATTCCACTGGAGACCACAGCCAAGATTCACACTATTGTATTCCTGATCAAAAGCCTTTTATTTTCTTATGTCAAACTTTGGTCAAAGTAAAAAAAACCAAAGAATTATCCCTGTACGTGGCATTGTCAAAGCTATTGTTGTTGTGAGTCGTGAAGTTGTGTCCGACCCATTGTGACCCCATGGACAACATCCCTCCAGGCCTTCCTGTCCGCCACCATCCCCCGGAGTCCACTTAAGCTCACACCAACTGCTTCAGTGACTCCATCCAGCCACCTCATCCTCTGCCGTCCCCTTCTTCTTTTGCCATCTATTGTTCCCAACATTAGACTCTTCTCCAAGGAGTCCTTCCTTCTCATTAGGTGGCCAAAGTATTTGAGTTCCATTGTCAGGATCTGGCCTTCTAAAGAGCAGTCAGGGTTGATCCCCTCTAGGACTGACCGGTTTGATCGCCTTGCAGTCCAAGGGACTCGCAGGAGTCTCCGCCAGCACCACAATTCAAAGGCCTCAATCCTTTGGCGCTCAGCCTTCCTTATGGTCCCGCTTTCACAGTCATACATTGCAACTGGGAAAACCATTGCCTTGACTATACGCACTTTTGTTGGCAGGGTGATGTCTCTGCTTTTTAGTATGCTATCTAGATTTGCCATAGCTTTCCTCCCAGGAGCAAGTGTCTTTTAATTTCTTGGCTGCAGTCCCCATCTGTGGTGATCTTGGAGCCCACGAAAATAAAATCTATCACTACCTCCATTTCTTCCTTATCTATTTGCCAGGAAGTGAGAGGACCGGATGCCATGATCTTACTTTTCTTAATGTTGAGTTTCAAGCCAACTTTTGCGCTTTCCTCCTTCATCCGCATCAAGAGGCTCTTTAGTTCCTCTTCAGTTTCTGCCATGAGAGTGGTATCATCTGCATATCTGAGGTTGTTGATATTTCTCCCAGCAATCTTAATTCCAACTGGTGATTCATCTAGGCCTGCCTTTCTCATGATGTGCTCTGCATATAAATTAAATAGGCAGGGCGACAGTATACAGCCTTGCCGAACTCCTTTCTCAATTTTGAACCAATCAGTGGTTCCGTGTCCAGT
>NW_025335780.1:7017752-7122826 GCF_004798865.1 Varanus komodoensis
AATGTAAACTGACCTTTTCCAATCCTGTGGCCACTGGTGAGTTTTCCAAATTTGCTGGCATATTGAGTGTAGCACTTTTACTGCATCATCTTTTAAGATTTTGAATAGCTCAGCTGGAATACTGTCACCTCTACTAGCTTTGTTGTTGCTCAGACTTCCTAAGGCCCATTTGACTTTACATTCCAGGATGTCTGGCTCGAGGTCAGTGACCACCCCATCATGCTTATCAGGGACGTTAAGCTCTTTCTTGTATAGTTCCTCTGTGTAATCTTGCCATCTCTTCTTAATCTCTTCTGCCTCTGTTAAGTCACTGCCATTTTGGCCCTTTGTCAAGCCCACCTTTGCATGAAATGTTCCCTTCATATCGCCAATTTTCTTGAAGAGATTTCTGATCCTCCCTATTCTATTGTTTTCTTCTATTTCTTTGCACTGTTCATTTAGGAAGGCATTCTTATCTCTTCTAGCTATTCTCTGGAATTCTGCATTCAATTGGGTGTATCTTTCTCCCTTGCCTTTCGCTTCCCTTCTTTTCTCAGCTATTTGTAAAGCTTCCTCAGACAGCCATTTTGCTTTCTTGCATTTTTTCTTTGGAATGGTTTTAGTTGCTACCTCTTGTACAATGTTGCGAACCTCCGTCCATAGTTCTTCAGGCACTCTGTCTATCAGATCTAATTCCTTAAATCTATTTGTCACCTCTACTGTATATTCATCAGGAATATGATTTAGGTCATACCTGAGTGGCCTAGTGCTTTCCCCTACTTTCTTCAATTTAAGCCTAAATTTTGCAACCAGAAGCTCATGATCTGAGCCACAGTCAGCTCCTGGTCTTGTTTTTACTGACTGTATAGAGCTTCTCCATCTTTGGCTGCAGAGAACACAGTTAATCTGATTTCGGTGTTGACCATCTGGTGATGTCCATGTGTAAAGCCGTCTTTTGGGTTGTTGGAAAAGTGTTTGCTATACCATCATATTCTCTTGACAAAATTCTACCAGCCTGTGCCCTGCTTCATTTTGTACTCCAAGGCCAAACTTGCCTGTTATTCCAGTTATCTTTTGGCTTCCTACTTTAGCATTCCAATCCCCCATGATGAGAAGGACATCATTTTTGGGTGTTAATTCTGGAAGGTGTTGTAGGCTTTCACAGAACTGGTCAACTTCAGCCTCTTCAGCACCAGCGGTTGGGGCATAGACTTGGACTACTGTGATGTTGAATGGTTTTCCTTGGATTTGAACTGAGATCATTCTGTCATTTTGGAGATTGCATCCCAGTACTGCTTTTCCTACTCTTTTATTGCCTATGAAGGCTACTCCATTTCTTCTGAGGGATTCTTGCCTGCAGTAGTATACCTGATGGTCATCTGAATTAAATTCACCCATTCCTGTCCATTTTAGTTCACTGATTCCTAAGATGTCTATGTTCAGTCTTGTCATCTCTGGTTTGACCACATCCAACTTGCCTTGATACATGGATCTTCCATTCCAGGTTCCTATGGAGTATAGATCTTTACAGCATCGGACTCTCCTTTCACCACCAGATACATCTGCAACTGATTGTCCTTTTGGCTTTGACTCAGTCGAGTCATTCTTTCTGGCACTACTAGTACTAGCCCTCTGCTCTTCCCCAGTAGCATATTGGACACCTTCCGACCTGAGGGGCTCATCTTCCGACATCATATCTTTTTGCCTTTTGGTACTGTCCATGGGGTTTTCATGGCAAAGATACTGAAGTGGGTTGCCATTTCCTTCTCCAGTGGATCACGTTTTGTCAGAGCTCTCTGCTATGACCTGTCTATCTTGGGTGGCCCTGCACGGCATAGCTATAGATTCATTGAGCTATGAAAGCCCCTTCACCATGACAAGGCAGTGATCCATGAAGGAGTCAAGGCTATATAAAGAGACAAATATGACGTTCTGGTAGAATTCCATGTTTTCATGGTGTTTCAGTAGTCAATGGAAAAGAAAAAAATGATCAGACTACAACAGCAGTCAGTTCGTTTTCAGACCATTATCAAGAGGTTCATCATCCAACTGTACAGAAACTATTTTTTCACATAAGAGAAATAAAATATGAATAAAAAGGAAAGGAAAAATGTATAGGAAGAAAAAGGGATACCAAGGGAAATTACAGAAATATAGTGAATAATTTCAACACCTAATCTGTTCATGAGAAACTAAAAACTTCCATCTCCTCTAGTCACAGTCAATTCTCAAGATTTAACCACAGATTAATCTAATATATCAAAACAATTATAAATAGTACTTTAGCATGAAGCCTTTACAAGTTTCTAACACTCTCTTTACAGATTCTGTTTTCTTAAATACTAGTTAATAAAGCTCATAATAAGCTTTCAATTTTTCATTAAACTCATTGGCAGCTCCAGGAACTTATTTTTTCAGGCCATCCAAAGTCTCCTTTCCATAAGTGCAGCATTAAAGGAACTTACAATGTGAGTTCCCAGTTATATGGGAACTTAAAGGCACATGCATTCCATGTATCTCCTTTCTTAGAAAACAGGTGAGAGATCTGTTTTGGCAGAAAATCCAGTGGATTCCCCTGTTTTTGCTTTGCAGCAGCTCAAAGCCTGAGTTCCTGGTGAGCGTGTGCAGGGATCATGGGGCACTCACCAAGAATCAATCCCCGTCAGCTGCACAGCAAAGGCATGGTGGGCCATCAGGAATGGCAGCTGGAGAAGGTTCCCAGCTGTGCCCCTGTAGGTCTGCAAAGACTCGCAGACTTCTTCTGGGCTCAGATCTCATCCTTAAAGAGGGATGAGCATCAGAAGATGGGCAGGGTTCCAGAAAGTCTTGGAATATCCCTAAACAGGGTGCTATTTGGATGATCAGGCATGAATGACAAAGTTGTCACAACATTCATAATCACAGGTGACACAAGCTGATGAAATGTGTCTACCAAAAACTGTGCATGACTACCTGGGTTTGTAAGGTTTCTAGACAACCCTGGACTCATGCCAACTGTATACGGCAACTGTTGCATTTTGTGTGTGTGTGTTGTGTTACCTTTTTGTACAATTATGTTCATGATAAATATTTGGAAAACCATTCCATTGTTTTGGTCTTTGATACATGTTTTAAATCATATCATTTTTGTACAGTTGTGGGCAGTTAAATTTTGCATGTAATTTTAAAGGTTTAGAGAGACCTATGCAACCAAAGTTATCTATTTGAATGTTAGTCTTCTGCTTTCCTATTATTTTACTCAGTTGAGGCTAACTCTATGGTCTATCACTTGTTTGTTTTCTGTATGTGTTGAAATATGATGAGTATTCAATTAAAACAATTACCCAGATATAAATAAGCTTGCTTCTGTTTGATGCCATATGTAAGGTAACACTCAGAGTTTTCTTGATCTCAGTCATCACAGAAAATGACACCACGTATTCTCCTATACATTAACAAAAGAAAAACGGTAAAAAAGAGCTACACTCTTACATGAAGACAGAAACTATCTGCTTTCTCTGTACCTGTTCTCCATTTACCAGCCTGCATGTTTTGCCAAAGAGGAAAACAGTTCCAATAGCAGCTAGAGTTTATATTTTCAGGAAAGGGGACTCAAGCATGGCTGTGTTTCTCCATCACAGCAGTTTTAGGAAGAATCCTCAGTGTAACCTGAAACCATCATAGCACTTGGGAGAGCCTAGCCGACTTCCTCCCACGGTCTATATTAAGACTATGACTAAACACAGTCTACATGACTTCAATAGCAGCCATTTTGTACCTCCCTCTGCCTCCCCTGCCTTTGTTTGTTTTTGGTTTTGTTTTGCTTCTCATCTACCTGCTAAAGAATTTTGGAGAACACAAAAGTGTGCACACTATCTTATAAAATTTTAGTTTAGTACCCTAATATGAATTTGCACATATTGCAAGAGGTTAACAGGGATACTTTTGCATTTTTACAAGGCCCTTTATAGCAAAATTACCCATTTTTCCCAGACAGCCCAATGGAGTCCAACAGTGGTATCTACAAATATATCCCCCCCCCCAAAAACAAAAAGCAGTGAAAGAAGGCATTCTAATTAGTGATTTTAGTTACTAGACCACCTAATATAGTCCTAATCTGGGGTCATTTTATATCATAAAATATATAGGCATGTTTACAGCTAAGCAACTGAGCACAGCAAGGTGAAAAATACCTAGCAGAATTCTTAATGGTGCCGCATTCGTCCCATTGATTTCAGTCCCAAAGGAGTGAGGAGTGGATTACAGCTCTGACTACCATTTTTACTGCACTGTTAGCAAAGCAACCCACAACGAGGGCTGTGGCCACATTAATTACAGCCATCAGAAGCAGGGTGGGAGAGGAGAATTTAGTGTAGGAAGCTTTCATCATTCCAAAGCCACGTTTCAAGTGCTAAGGAATGGTGTTCTAAAGCCTCTCAGGGAAGAAAATGTACAAAGTTCGTGGCCATCAAGGAAAGAATGCGGCATTGGTGAGAAAGGGTATCTATCAGAACTTGGTTGACTACCTCAGGCTTGGCTCAAGTGACATGAATGTCACAGGCACTAACAACAGGAGGGTCAGTCTAGCGTGGTGGTTAGAGGGCTGGAATTAGACTCAGGAGATTGGGGTTCTAGTCCCCATGCAGCCATGAAGCTTGCTGTTGACTTTGGACCAATGACATACGCTTGGCCCAACTCCCTTACAGGGCTGGTGTCAGGATAAAATATCAAGGAGAATGAAGATTATGTAAGGTATTTTGGATTCCTTGCAAGGAAAGATAATATGGGATACGAATACAATGCATACATGAGTGAGCTTGTGTTTCAGGGGAATAGTAGGGTATGACCCGCTATCACCTCATTCAAGAAAAAAGGATGAACAGAAAGTCCTATATTTTCTCCGACTGTGCAGTGCCTTGTATTTGGCTTAGTCCTCTCTAGTTTCAGGGCAGCAGGGACAACATGCATGCTTAATTTTGCAAGACATTTGGTGTATTGGTTCTGATTAGTACGTATGGATCCCAGAAAGTTGCCCTTCTTGTTTCCTTCTAGTACATCCAGGCCAGAACATTTTAGGCTACAAATCCCATAATCGCTAACCACTAGTCCAGCTGGCTAGAACTGTGGAAATTGTAATTCAAAGCAACTGGAGTACACCAGCTACCTACTCCACTTCCAGGCTGTGCTTCCATCCATCCCTTTACCATTTTGTTACATTCTCTCTTCTACCCTTTCAGTGAGCAATTTCCCCAAGACTATCTGATTTGGATGCTGCACAGTCTTGCTTGCCTGTTCCTTGCCTCTGTAGTCAGGATTTATTTTGGTAATATCCTGTCCAATTTTAATCCCTTTGTTGGACTCAGGTTATGCAACCAATGTCCCAGGTTGCCCTCAGTCAAGTGTGGACTTGGAGAAAATGTGCATTCCTAAGCCACCCATTTATGCCTTTTTTGTTGCTGCTGCTGTTGTTGCAAGCAGTGTTCCCCAAATCTCACTTCATGCCACACCATGTAGGAAATGGAAACAGATAGATTATGTCCTATGGAAGGCACCATTCACCAATTTCCCCTCTAGTTCTCTGACCTTTTTATCTCAGCTGTTGTGACAGAAGCAAGGAGAATTGCTTTGTAGCTGCAATCTAACCACCACTCCTAAAAGATAAAAATAAAAATAAAGATCCCTGTTTTACAAGAGCAGGCCTTTTAAAATGCACATAGCGGTACATTATGTGTCACTTCAGATTAGCCAGCCAGGCAAGCCGGGGCCACATGCAAACCACGGGCTGTCACAGCTCGTTACCGCATGATGCTTGGTCAGTGGGCAGATTGCAAATTAGCATTCCCGTCCTCTTTTGTATTCTTTCTTCATGTAGTAATTTCAATAAAACATCTCTTTAATCATCAAAGATATGCAATAATGAAGGCTGATCTCTTATTTAAAGAGGAACTTTTATGACATCTTGTTAACAGCCACCAGCTGTTAAGAAAAACACTTCTTCAGAGACTCGCCATTTTCACCCATTACTAACGGGAGGAAGTATGTCGGGTCATGTTAAAATTGACACAAATGAATCAATAAGAAATATGGATTATTTGATTTCAGTGGCTAATTATCCTGATTAAATACAACAGCATTTCAAGTTTACCTTAAAATGATGTGCACATTTTGATTTTCTCGGTCCAACAACAGCTGAGGATCACCTTAAGTGAAAAAGACACTTTCTTGTAATATTGCTCTCCGCAATGTACATGACAAGAGCTTTTCAGTGTGGCTTATAATTAACAATGCTTTTGATGGCAAAATTGGGCCTCTGCTGCTAATCAAAGCACCCAAGACACCCCTCAGCATGTATAATTCTGCCCCTCTTTGTTTCAGGAAAATCTTGACAGCAGCATAATGGTTTCCTCCATTCCTTTCTTCTGTGACAGTTAACTAGGGAAAGGTTATTCTGCATGACTCCCCTAAAGACTTTGGCATTAATTAGAGAAAGACCACACACATTCATGGTCAAATTTTGCCCCTGATTTGTATCCTTGATTGTTTCACATACATGGACAGAACTAACCGCTCTTCCTCATACAGTGGTCTTGCTCACCATGACTTGGATTCCCCATCTTTGCCCCTGTACAACTTCCCAAAGCTCTCTTTTCCTGGAAAATGTCATTTTAGCACAATGTAACTCTTTTCAAGCAATGGCTTGGCAACTCTGAGTGTCTTGTACTGCAAGAACAAAAGAGGATCGAAGGGAAAAGAAGCCAAAAATAGATGGTTGTTTTTATTTTCCTCTCATAAAACAAATACATAATACGAGAAAGATTTTAAAAATATAAAGATATAGATGATAATGCTGAAAAATTATGACAGCCCATGCATAATAAACAAAAGTAGCCTTGTCAGCCAGAAGAACAAGCTCAAAACATTTATTACTGTATCATCTTTATTAAGTCAATTCAACAGCCACAAAGATTTTTAGATCTCTTCATTAGAGAAAATGTTATAGAAATCAAGTTAGTGAGAGATCCAAGGAGCAGCCAAACTAGAATTTTTCAAAAAATCGGGGCTCAAGCATTGCTTGTTTCTTTCGCCCAGCAGTATGAGGCGCAGTCACAGGCAGAACCTGAAATCCCTTAGTTGACCAGGTAAGGTGCACCCCAGTTTGAATGTTTGCAGTCTCCTCCTCCATTTCATGGAATAACTTGCAGGTAGCCCCAAATCCGTCATCTTTCCAGCACCCGGACAGGACAGCCTGCTTCTCCGAGGCTTTTCATGACTTCCTGGCCACCTATAGGCTTGAAGGGCATCACCAGGTCTTTCAGAGAGCCAGTTTTTGGTTATTATTCTTTGCCTTCTATTTTGAGCTGTTTTAACCTACCTCCTGCCCCATTTTTATGATGTTTTTATTATATTTTTATGGTCAGTTTTTACAAACTGTGTAAACTGCCCATAAAGCTTTGTCTATGGGGCAGAATAGAAATGAAATAAATAAAATTAATAATAATCCATCTTGAGACGGTGTCTATGCGACATCATGATCAAAGCCAGCCTGGTCCCCCTGTTCTTTTCACCAACCTGCTTTTTGTGACAACTTGTCTTTGTAGCAATTACAGGACAGCTTCACTGCGCAGGAAAATTATGGTATAGAAATACAGCCAAAAGGCACCTCAGGACCTGTTGCTCAATCCCAGTTTGTACAAGTCTTTCCAACCTGTCTTCTTCTTTAGTCAGAAAAATAAGAAAAGCATGCCAGTTCTTGAAAATTCATCTTCCACAGATAACTCTGCCTTTTGAGGTCCAGAAGCATCCCTTCCCCTGGGCACTAACTTCAAATATGTATCTTCATTTAAATAGCTAAATAAACATATGCTTAATTTTTTAAAAAGTATTTGGATGGAAATTGGATTAATTTATATGAAAATCAACATTCTGGATTTGATTTTATTATTTTCTTTCAAAGTGCATGTGTGATGCAAAATAAACAGGTATTTAGCTCAACATCCTAAGCAAACATATTCATGACTAAATTAGATTTGCGGTTATAAAACTAAGCTCAAAAGGCATGCTTATTTAGGAGTCAGTGTACCAGGCTGAATTCCAGACTTGGTCCTGTCACAATCTCTGAGTCTAACCTACTCATCAGGGCTCTTTTATGGATAACTCTTTAATTGTCACATTTATATCTAAAAGAGTGCAAAATTAATGCATAAAGCAATCCTACTTTCTGTTGATAAACCATCAGCGTTCTACCAGAGGTGGCATGGAACTGAGTTGGACCAGATGGCATCTGTGAACCAGCAGTTCCATTTGCACCCGGAGCAGGAGTTGGTCCCTGACCATCACTGTCCTTGGTTCAAAGCTTGTAATGTCAGAAAGGGGACCAAAGGGGTTCACAACAGCTGAACAGCAGAACTGCGTTCTCACTCTGCCCCATCCCTGCATTAAGCCTGACCGCTCCCCGTTTGGTGTCCTCCTTTGGGAGGAGAGAAGAGCAAGAGTAGCATAATGGACGGTTTGAGCTAAACGATTGCAAATGAATTCCAATTAAGTGCCTTAACAAACATCATTTGTATGGAGCTTCTTGAAAATGAACAAAATGCGGAAGAGAGCAGAAATTGGACAATGCTTTCAAGGCGCTTGGAACTGGCAAGGGGATATTTCTGATTAATTGAAAGCATCGTAATTGGGTACTTTGATGTGCATACTGTTAACTTACAGTATTGCTTGATATTACAGTATCATGCATATATATTACAGTATCATGCATATATATTAATAACAAGAGTTATTATGAACAAAACTGCGAAAAGAGAGAACTTTGAAACCCAAGTCTTAAAAATAGAGCCAGCAAATAACCACTCGGTAATTTACTGCTCTTCTTGCGTAAAGTGGGCCACTTGCTATCAGAGGAGAAGTTATATTGATAAGGAAGGGCTACGGTCTAAGAAGATGTCAACATGAATATTACATTAGTTAGCTGCTCTGAGCATTTCTATGATCTTCAAAGAGTGCTTTGTTGTAATTAAGGCAAACTGTTATAAAGACGGCATCCCTGACGAATGCATTCCCAAAGCAGAGGACACCCTTTCCCTAAGCTCCATGAGGGAGCAAGCCATATAGTACAATTAAGCAAAATGTCATTCCTTATTTTCACAGCCCCCATGGCCCAATAATGGAGTCTGTATTCTGTTTCTTAGCATGATCCTGCTTGATCCAATCTGCAAATCCGCTTGGAATACAATGAACCTATTCTCATTTCCTACATTTTCAGGGAGACTGGTGACCCAGCAGAGAAGAATAACTGCACAGGTGAGCCATTTGTTTTAAGAGAAAAACCAACACTTTGAAGATAACATTCAAGGCTGTTCTCTTGGATGAGCCATGTTAAATCAGCACAAGTGAGAAGGTACCTGTTAAGGGACAGTCCAGGGAGCCAACTGAGTTAATATTTAATGTAAGAGATGGATGGCCATGGCGGACAAACACAGGTGAAATATTGTGCCTTGTTCAAGCCAGTAAGATCAGCCCCCTGGACCAGGTCAAAGGTCCATTAAGACCAGCATTCAGCTTAAAATGCAGACTAGACAGATGCCTCCAGCAACTGCATCAGCATTGCCCTTAGCACCTGGATTCAGGAATAGTCTTTCTCTGAACATGGAGATGCTCTTGAGTATAATTCTTAGCATGGCTAAAAGCTATTCCTGATTATCCTCTGCTGTGAGCTGGTCCCTTCCCTCCTTTCTTCCTTCTGGTTCAAACTCAAGACCATCTCTTAAAGTGAATTCTTTTATCAAAGCCTCACAGATTATGGAATAGCATCAGCAGAGTGCCCTGAGGAGCTATAGGGTGTTATAAAAGGGTAATAAATACATAAGTACAGAAATATATCAATGGGACCTTAGTAATGATCAAGTCAAGCCCTATGGATTTGAGTGGTCCACTCCATTCATAGTTCTGTCTGGATACACCCCAGATGGATACACCCCAGAAAGTTTGGGCATTGCAGTGAGTAAGCATCATAAAAGAAACTGGACAGCCATCTGAGTGGGATGGTGTAATGAAGTGTCCTGCAACAGCAGGGGGTTGGAATCGATGGCTTCATGGCCCCTTCCAACTCTGCTATTCTATGAATCTATGGTCACAGTGGGCATGAAAACTCAGGTTCAAATGCTCAGTTACATGTCCTAAGACACCCTATATTTAAAAGTATCCATTGCTTAAAACCAACTGCATTCTTGTAAGAGAATGTGGTTTAAAACAAAAAAATCAAGTAACAATAGCAACACTGATGCTAATGCAAGATTTATTTCTACTAGAAATAAGTTCTTGTCATTACGTTTTCTGACAGCTCAATAAATAAAATGAACTTCACCATACCAATTACCATCCTGGACAGCTAAAGCTGAAAGCTACAGACTAAGCAGAAGGAGCACAAGTAAGCTAGAAAAAGGAAATCGGATTGGAAGGCATTCGCAGGACAAACTTGGCGGAGTAAACTTCAGGGCTGAAAGCAGTTCTAATACTTTTTGAACAAGTCACTGCCTTTTAATCAATAAAAGCACAAAGACAGAAAAAAGGCCTACAGCTCCCACACGTTTTTTCTAGCTAAACTTGCATAGGACTATGCTAAGTCAATTGAAGTTAACGACTCAAATCCAAACCACATACTCTGCTCATAGTAAGAAAGTCAACTTCACATAGGGGGTCTTTCTGTGAGCACAAGTCTATTTCCATCATGAAATGAGAAGTCAGGACCAAAATTGAATATATTTGCATCTTTCCAAACTTCAGTGAATGTGCCTTGTTGAGATATTTAAGGTTGTTATGAAATTAATCAAATAAAACAAAAATTGTATATAGAAGAAAACCCAAAGATGAGCTCAAGCATCTAGCTAGACCATAAATAAGACCCAAATGATCTGCCATCAGCATCTGGTATTCAAAGGAGCACAACCTGTGCATATGGATGTGCTATCAAGCTATTACGTTTAACTTAACAGTGTAAGACAGCCATCGCTAGAAAGGGTGAGCCGTTTGGATATGGTTTTTGCATTCCCAGTTATATTCACACCCCAGCACCAAATCGGCTCCAAAGAATAAACAAGCACACTAGTTACCTCAGTGCCTCTGCTTCGAATTTTCCACCACCTAATCATCAACTAAACCTCTACAATTCCAACAACATAGAGGTTATTAGCTCAGACAGAGATTCTCAGTGGGAAGGGAGAGATGCCAAAATAGGCTAAGACAATTAAGAAATGCATAATTTGCTGTTTCCTGTAACAAACATTTCTGCCTAAATTCCTGCTTCTGCAGTTGCTTATTGCAGAGTCTCCTATCTGGAGGGAAGCCTTGGTTGCCCCAGTAACATGTTCCATCCTAAAATTCTATTCTGGTCCTTTCTTCGCAGCTTCCAAAGGCTAAGCCCTTCTGCATATGCCCCACCTCTTCCAACAGCTACCATCCCTTTTTATGACTTCAGGCAGGATTCTAATTAAATGGCATTCAGTCCCCAACTGCAGGTGCACAGAGCCATCTCGTTCTCCCTCGAGAATCCTCTGCAATGCAGTTTGGATCTTGTTGCAGCCTGGTGCACCGCACAGAATGATTTACCACAAATTTCCCCCTCCCACTCACCTGTGCTGCTGCACGATGCCACGGGAAGACAAGGCCTGGCAGGACGCTTTTAATCCCTCCTCTCCCATTTAGGGTCATCACTGACCCCTAAAGGGTATTCATTTAGCAACTCCCCAGACCCATGCCGCCCCATACTCCATTTATTCTCTTACAATAAAGGAATATGGGACTCGTTTTGTGGTATTTTGCTAACCACAAATTTAAAAAAAAAATGTTTTTAGAGCTTCACGAAACAGCACTGGGAGGACTTGGACCTCTGTTCAAGTTAATATATCCAAACTATTTTTATTGGTTTCTTTATTACATTGCTATGCTGTTCAATAGGTGATGCACTCTAGACTGTTCATAATAACGAAGGCCATAAAATACAGCACAACAAAACCTAATATGAAACTTTAAAAAACTGCTGCATTATAAAATGCAAATTAAAAAACAGCAGTGCTGTAAGATGCACAAATGGAGTAACGGATTTGAAAACAGCAGAAAGTGGAAGATTAAACTGCCTGGGAAAATGGAAGGGTTTCCCACTGGTGCTAAAAAGGAACACAATGTAGGCATTGGGTGAGCATCTCTGGGGAAGCCATTCCGTGACAGAAAAGGTCCCCTCTTAAGAAGCCTTCCACCTCAACCTCATTTCAAGGGGAAGACAGAGAAAGGCCTCTGAAGGCAATCTCAGGGTGCAGCAAGCAAATATGGGTGGAGATGATCCTTCAGACTACATGGACCTAAACTGTCAAGGACAACCTGCAACTCTGACCCCAACCCTCCAAGCTGCTTGTTTACTGCTATCGCCCTCAAGGCATTTTCCCTCACTGTTCTTCCTGCCTCAGACAGTGCCATCTACTGCCATATTCCTTCTCCCTTTCTTACAAAAAACACAATAGTTAGATAAAAGAATTCCACGGTAAAATATTGTTCCAGAATGGACTGTGTTCAAGTTAACATTTCTCCATTGACTTCTGAATGCTTACTTTTGATCTAAATCAGTAGGTTAGTAATGTGTTCAAGATGTGGCCCTCTTTAGGCACTGGCCACCCTGATGGGACCCCCATCTCCCAGAAGGTTGGGGACCACTGGTTTAGGACTTGGAAAGTTAAAGTCAGCACTTTGACCACAGAAACTCTCCATAAGTATTCACATGGAGCCATTTAATCTTGTAACCCACTCAGGGAGCAGGATAAAAATTCAATAAATAAATTGCAATTTGAGACCCTGAACCTCTCTTGTGGTATCCCTGTTCTAGAATAACACCCTTTAGTAAAATCTCATACATTTTGCATTAAACTAGAGTCTTTATCAAATGCATCTCGTTTTTAAAATTATGACTTTATTAGAGTCTATTTGAACCTGCTATCAGATAAAGTGATCTTTCCAATGTAGGAGAGTTGAGTGATACAAAATGTGTTTATGCATGTGATGACGATATTTGCAAACTGACTCCTGCTGCAATGCAGATTATACTTTACGGCAAGATTTCTAAAAACAGTAAATTAATTTGAGGCTCTTGAAAATTAAAGTAGACATTCACTTTGACATAGCATACTTTTTAATCAGCTTCATCTATGAAAAGCCACATTGCCTTTTAGCCATCATCTTGAACTAACAGATTACAAGAGAAAAAAAAGCCTCGCTTCCCTTTTCCTTGAGATTTCTATGTTCAATAAAAACATTTGAGAAAAACACCCATAAATCCTTTCCTATACCGTGACTCGTATACTCTTGTGCAGAACTTCCAAGTCAGCACACAAACACCCAGAGTCCCATAAAGCTTTTTCAAAATTTATTTCTGAGTCTCGTGGAACAAGGTTGTTAACCTCTATACCAGAGAGAGCTCCTTTGCCTTTAACGACACAATGGCTTGGTGAGGAGAGCACAAATTTTATTATCTTGATTCCTTGTTCTGTAGCTATTAAAAGGATAAGAACATCTTTCAAAGCCAACTATTGTCAACGCTATGTAGTAGAAAGGGTTTTTTTTTTTTCTGCACACTGATTCAAAGCCCACTCCCAAGTATGCATGACCACCTTCTTTTATTCAACACCCCCTCTTCAGGAAATGGCCCTGCAGTAACCCTACATGTTACACCAGGGCTCCCCAACTTTTCAGACCCCCAAATGCCTACTCAGTGCATTGCTGGTTTGGTCCCTCCTAGTCACATATATTCACCTTAGACTGTGTTTTGTTCAGCAAAACCTACCTGGCACTGGTATGTTTCTTAATAAGGGATTGTCTAATTTGGCTATTTGTGGTGCTGCAATATAACAATATGCTTCTTTAAAATATATGCTTTGGCAATATCCAAAGGTTTCTTCTTGTGGGGAAAGATTAGCGCACAGATAAATTTTGACTGTAACATCTTTAATCAATGTCATACTCTTTTCAACGGTTTATCAGCTTCGTGGGAATGAGCAAATGGCCGGTGCCAGTGGATTTTCTGCACCCTTCTGAAAGCTAAAAGACTGCTGTTATAACACCAGAAGGATAAAACCCCATCTCCCATAATGCAATGGCCACGTTCAGGTAAATCCTTACTGATCTGTAGCTATCTGGTCCACTTTTTCTGGAAGGTGATGCATAATTGCAGGGAAACTGTATACATTTCATCAAAATCCATGTACGTCAAGATGAAAGGTGGCAAAAAAATGGAAGGCCATGAGCACCGCTTCGGGGACTCATCTTCGGGCAGCACTGGGGGGGGGGCAAGGGCACCATGATGCCCATGGATGTAACACTGCCTCAGCTGTGTGCAAGCACAGATGTGGCATTCACGGGCTGCTTAATCCCGGGCTGCCTCCCCGAAGCTCTCCCTTCTCAATTGCAGCCCGAGGTGAGTCACAGTTAACCGCTATATCCCTGCCAGTGCTAACCAGGGTAGGGTTCCTACTGAGTCCAGAATCTGAATCTAAAAGCTCATTATTCCTAACTGCAGCTCATCTTGTAGCTTGTGGAACATTTATCCATGGTTACGCCTAGAGAAGGGATGTGGTGGCGCAGGGGGTTAAACCGCTGAGCCACTGGGCTGGTTGATCGAAAGGTTGACAGTTCGAATCCGCAGGTGGGGTGAGCTCCCGTTGCTCCATCCCAGCTCCTGCCAAACTTGCAGTTCGAAGGCATGAAAATGCAAGTAGATAGAAAGGTAGCACGTCAGTGGGAAGGTAACAGCATTCTGTGCACTTCGGTGTTTAGTCATGCCGGCCACATGACCATGGAGACTGTCTG
Organism: Varanus komodoensis; assembly: GCF_004798865.1. Classification (NCBI taxonomy): domain Eukaryota; kingdom Metazoa; phylum Chordata; class Lepidosauria; order Squamata; family Varanidae; genus Varanus; species Varanus komodoensis. The sequence goes on from NW_025335780.1 coordinate 7,032,561, forward strand.
TGGACAAGCGCTGGCTCCCTCGGCTAGGAAACAGAAGTGAGCACCGCCCCCTAGAGTCAGGCATGACTGGACTTTAACATCATGGGGAAACCTTTACCTTTTCTTTAAGCCTAGAGAGGGGACTTTGTATTGCAGAAGGCAGGGGATTGGGAGAGACCGTGTTTAATTCTGTGGCATATTTCCAACTGCTTAGTCATGATTAACCAGTGGGTGATAACTCCGCCAGCCCTTACAAGTGGGAAGGAAAAGGCTTGTAATATTTAACACTTTCTGTTATATTGCTTAGCATTCTTATTGGTTTCAACCATACTACCTGATTTTTTTGAGCCGGTTGTTTATCCTCAGTTTTGAAAAGATAATCAGTTATTCGGTGACGCAAAAGGGGGAATTTTTCATTTGTGTGCATGAGCATGCATGTGTGTATTTCAGATAAGGGTCACAAGAGATGAGATGCTGCTTCTGGGAATGGGGGGGGGGCAGGTGTGTGGAAGCCTTGAGCATTTTGGCAAATGTGCTAAATCTGATGGCCACCGCCACCCACACCATGGCATACGCCCACAGAATTGTCTTTAAATGTTAAATAAAAGGGGCCACCATGAAGTGGCCCAAGAACTGGGGGTGAGGAGATGTTTCACTCTTCATCATTCACCTCACATCACATGCAATTGAAGCTCATGACACTCATAACTGCAGTAGGTATATCCTACTGTGTGTGTGTGTGTGTGTGCGGTGGGGAGGATCTGAAATATTAGGGGACAAAAGATAGCTCAGAGATGAAAAGTTCAATATCAATCTATAGATCGATCTATCTATCTATCTATCTATCTATCTATCTATCTATCTATCTATCTATCTATCTCCACAAGATATTTATGCTGCCTATTAACAACAAGTTCTCCAGGTTGTTGCTAATAGAACAAGTTCTCCAATATTCCCATCACTGAAATATCCTTTTGGCAGTAATGCTTGAGAGAGCCATGGCCATTTCCATCTGAATTTAGCAAGCTGTTGTTAATTCGCCATTTCAAATCTGCTAGCGCACGTCTTTAAAAAGTATTCCCACTCCCAACCAGTAGTCCTGAAATTCTATCTGACCAGTAAGGGCAATTGCAGCAAGAAAAGATCTTTGGTTGGTTGCAGCCAGTCCAACGTGGATTACAAGAGATTTTAAGTGAAGGCAGGGATTTTTCCATGGGTGAAGCATCTGAAGAAAGATGAAATCGCTTTGCTAAGATGCATTGTGCATTGCTGGGAGATAAAGCAGCGGACAAAGCAACTCAGAAATTGTAGAAACGAATAAAAGAATAAGAAAGACAGGTGCAATAGTCACTCCAAATATGGCTCGGCGGTCACCAGTCCTTGCCTCCATACAAATCCACAAATTCCTCCTCAGCAGCACTATGAATACCTGAGGAATAACTGAGCCCCACACATTTCGATAAAACTAGAAGCATTTCTCCGGGGAGCTCCCCACATGCCCACTCGGACCCAGCAATCAAATGTAGGCAGGCGCTTCAGGCAGCATGCTCACAGCCCGTTCTAAGCTCACTGCGACTGTACGCACTCACACGTCGCAAGTGTCCCTGTATCTCCCTGGCAATCCTGCATGTGCTTCCTCTGTTGACCACGTCCCTCTTGAAGCCTCAGCCCAGCCAAGTCGCACAGGAAGAGATGTGCAGCCTTCAACTGGCCGATGTTCCTGCAGCACCCTTGACTCACTGGAGGAGTTCCACATCCATTCAGGGGATAGCAGGGGAGGCTGTCCTGAGTATCCTGCTTGTACTGGGGGTCAGCTGTGCTGGAACGCAGCAGACCGCTTTGTCCAAAGTTGGGAAACTCTTCCCTGGGAGAGCCACCTGCCTCCTTCTCTTAATGGTTCTTTGCCACCACATAAAAATCTTATTATTTAAGCCTATTTAATCGATTTGACTACTGTTGTGGCCACCCTTCAGCTTGTTTGCAACTGGTCCTATATTGTCCTCCCTCAAGAGACCAAGGCTAAGATCCTTCACACCTGATGTGAATACTCTGCATTCACAGATAGATGAACAAGAGGTTCCTAAATCAAACCGAGCCAGAACTTTCCCTAGACGCCAAAAAAAGAAAGAAAAGAAAAGAAAGGCAACACTGAGGCTGTCCTATTTTGGGCAGATCATGAGAAGGCAAAACTCCCTGGAGAAGACAATCATGCTAGGGACAGTTGAAGGCAGAAGAAGAAAAGGAGTCCGACTATGAGATGGGTTGGCTCCATCAAGGAAGCCTCGGTCCTGAATTTGCAAGAGCTGAGCAGGGCTGCCGTAGACGGAACGTTTTGGGGAGCTTCCATTCATGAGACCACCATGAGCAGGAAGGGTCTGGAAAGCACATAACAACAACCACACATCGTTGCCCGATATTATACTGTAAGCCATATTTGACACCCGCAGAGGAAGAACAGAGCATACCTTGACAAAATAAGTTAAATAGAACAAGGCAAAGGAGTATGAACTCGTGTTGCAAAGGCATCAGCAAATTCTAGGTTAAATTAACCAACCTGCTGTGTACAAGATTTTGAATGCTGCTTTGTGAATGACAAACTGGTCAAGCTGGTTCCAGAGATTTCCAGCGAACAGCAATTGATCCACAGAGAGAAAGCCAATGCTTTTTATAGTTATGTGATCCTTCAAGCCCATCTCATTCATCAAACAAGATTACGTTGTTCCCCAAGTAGATTTCAACAGTTTGTACAGAAGCAACAGAAATATTGCACCTCTAGGTCCACAGAAGCAAGTTTTGAATTATTTATTTTAAAGCCTAGATATTAACATATATCTTGAAGGGTCTGTCTTTACGTCGCAGATTCACTTGCAAATAAAATACTGTTTTCAGCAGTCCAGTAAGGCCAGTCATATTTCCTTTCCTCAGTTTTTGACTCTCATTGTTGCTTAGGGGAGTTTCCCAACGCACGAGCTGGCATTACTTTTAGTGGTGTGTTTATATGTGTTATTTTAAACTCTCAAGCCATAGATATGCACCATGGACTTAGTAATGGTGCCGTATTAAAGCAGACAATACCTGATTTAATACCAGATGGGTCTATAAGGCTGCACAATTTATTTCATTTCAAAGACTTCCTTTATAATTTTAGACTTTGCAATTTTGCAATTAAGAGCCCCCCAAACAACTGTGCATCGCAGTGATTACAGCGCTTGGGTGGCCTCAGGCTAACACCAGTACAGCAGTTGCCATCTTCTTCACTCCCTGTAACACGCAGTTAAGAAAATGTTTGGCATGACATTATCATATTGCCAGTTTCTCGAACTCATGCTACATTCCCGGATGGGACAGAGACAGACCAGTTCATGCCATGTGTCCTCATTCAATGCACATGCTCCACGGAAAGTTACAGGGTTTATTGGACTGTTGTTCCATATTTTCTGTTTCCATACCATATCACTTTTTATGTGCAGCATTCTGAACTCCACTTATGGATAACGGTTTTGCTTATAATGCTTCAAATAAATGAATAAATATATTAAAATTAATATAAATTTTTAATAATTCTAATAACACTCCATTAATAAATTAATATCTTAATTTGCCACAGGGGTTGTTCTCTTTAGTTGCAACCACTTGATCAGTACTGTCTACGAAGCCAACAGAACTATTCCAAAAGTTAGTTCTTAGGGAGACGGATTGCAGTGGCATGATCGATTCACCTGTTAAATTGATAAATCAGTATTTAAAAAAGCACAGTAACCCCACAGTTGCTATTAGATGCAGAAGGGAACCCCCCCACCCCCCGCTTTAGTGGTTTTCAGCAGAAAAGGAAAATGTCATCCATTAGGGAAGGAATTGAAAAGACAACAGCAAGCATAATACCATCTTTAGGCCAATTTATGGGACAATCACACTTGGAATACTCTGCATACTTCTGAGCACTGCACACCAAAAAGCAAATTGTTGAGGTGGACAAGGTAGAAGAAAATGCCATCGATATGATTCCAGGGCTTTGGAAAGGCTTTGGGGCCTTTGAGGAAAGATTACAATGTTTGGAGCTTTGTTACTTTAGAAAAAAAGGGGGAGCCAAAGCAGGTGCGGGGCACAGAGACGATAACATTCTGTGTGGTGTGGAAAACTGGACAGGGACTGTGAGTTCATCCGATAAAGCTGAATGTTGGGAGAATTTTGATTGATAAACAGAAGTGCTTCCTCCCTGCACAGTCAGCCTATAGAACTGGCTCAACAAGGTGCAGGAAGGGACAGCAAATTGGATGGCTTTAAAAGGGAATTAGGCAAATCAATGGAGGATAAGTTCATCAGTGGTTCCTCGCCCTGAGGGCGGTGGGCCTATGGACACCAGTTGCTGGGAAACAGCCGTGTGCAAGGGTGGATCATTCAGGTCCTGCTTGGGAGCATCTCCTGGAGATGTTCAGCACTGGAGAACTTATTCTCTTTGAGATCAAAAGACTTTTGACCTGACAGCCAAATGCAGCTCAGCCTAGGGAGGGAGCTTCTGGCTTCCGTGAAATGGCTCAAAATATCTGCACCAATTTAGAGCGGACCTGAGAACAACATCTCTTTGGTGTAATTGTGCAAACTGCGGCCATCTAATTAAGTTCAAGTGGTGGTTGTTGTCCTTGCAGCATTTAACATGAGAAGTTTGGGACTATTTTTCCTTCGCTGGATAAGCGTACATTCCACATTGTCCACTCTGACTTTTTGACAGTTAATTTCAGAGATTTGTGAAATCCAGGCCTCCGGTCTGAAATTTGCAGAAATTTGCACAATGTGTACCAATTTACCCAATATATGAGAAATTCAAGTAAATTCCCATAATTTGTGCAAATTCACACAATTTTCAGACTCAAGGCCCTAATTTAACCAATTTTCATTGAAACTTTTTTTTAAAAAATTACGTAAAACTTGGCCTGCTTCATAGCTGGCCATTGTGAGAAAATAATGTTGAACTAATTAGGCCATTGGTCTGATCCAGAAGGGCATTTCCTAAGTTAAATACTCTTCCTTCATACATGCTATACTCCTCACGGCCACCCAGTACCTACTTGTGGCTAAAGAAACAATAATGAACCTTCAAGCTATCGCTTTAGTGTCACGTATCCTCTGTTGCCCAAATCCTCTAATTAACTACTTATGGATTACAAGAGAAAACACTTGTTTTGATTGCCTCCCAGGTCAGTTTTTTTTTCACACCAGTAAGAACTTTAAGTCCGCATCAAGAGAACACAACAAAAACAACTTTGCTCGTGTATGAAATTATCACCCAATCCATTAAATGTGGGTTGAGAGACATTCATACAGCTTGGTCTATTTAAGTCCTGAGACTTTAGAGAAGGCCTAGAATTCTCTCCTCCCCGTCCGCCCACCCCTGGATTCATGAGTTCTATTCAGAATCGGCATGTTCTGTACCGAACCTGGGACTATCCGCTTTTGGCAGGTTCCAGGTCTTGCCAGAAATAGCATGCAAGAAAAGGTCCAGCACAAGTTGGACACATGCCCCAGCTGCCTTAAAGCACCTCGAGGCCCTTTGGTGTGACACAAGCTGGATGAAATTATGCGCATTTTGCATGGCTGGTGAACTCGCGCATGGCTCTGTGATATTCCTTCTATGAGAATAAAAGGGCACATCAAACCAGGAGTGCTTAATCCTTGTTCCCCACTAACCAAGCAGAAGACCACCTTTCAGCCATAAATTCCATATACCTGCAAATTGTTCAGCCCCAAGATATGCGAGATAATGATGTTCTACTGCGGTAACAAGACACACGGTGCCTCAGATGGAAATGCAAGCCTCTCTAAATAATACTCTAACAACGTATCCTCCAAGCATGAAATAAAGACGACAAAATGCAGCAGAAACAGAGGTCTGAAAGATAACTTATGTGAGCAATCATCTCTGCAAAAGAAGCAACAAAAACGCCAATAATGTTTAAAAGGAATATCAGTCTTTCAGTCCTTCCCAGCAGGAACGAGAAAAGCAACACTGTTGTAAAAGGCACCTCAAAAGGAAAAAAATAATAATGTAACAATGCTCAAAAACATAGCTAAGAAGAATCAAGAACCAAAATGGAACAATTTAACATACAAACAAGACTGTTTACCACTTTTCTCTACCACAAGAGGCATCTGCTCAGTTATACTTGCCTGGCATTCCATAAAACACAAAGCAACACAACCCAACACATAATCACCCAATCTGTTTTTGCAAGTTTCTTGAATGCTTTACATGCAATGCAGAAAAGGTGCACTGGAAGTGTACGAAAAGTGATCAAAGATATTGCATGACTTTGTTAAATGTATTTATTCATACAAGGCATAGAGAAGCACAAGGAAAAAAACCTGATGAAAAGTATTTTGGGGTGTTCAAAGGTACAGTTGCTGTATTCCTAAGAGCTAATATAAATACTTTTTGCTGACTCTGCCCAGACATAATTAGATATCCTGGACAGGTGGAGGTAGGTGACCTGGCTGGTAAGCGAGGCAAATGGGTGATGTTATCCATTTCACCAGGTATTGTGAGAAGCCCAGCTGGCCCTTTCTGGATCTAGAGTGCAAAACCACGAGGTGGGTGGTCCTTCCTGAAAGCCATGTTGATATAAAAGGTGAGAACCCCCGTGGTTGTTTAGTCTTCACTTAGGAAGCTGGCCGAGAGTCCTGTGACCTGGAAATTGGGGTACCTCTTTAGGTAAAACCAGGCAATTTGGTTTGAAGACCCCCTTACTGTTATGAAAATTATGGACAGGTGTGTTTAGCTGAGAGGCTAAAAAGTTCTGTATGAGGAAGTGCTGATGACCAGGGACACAGTCCTCATGGGTGAAGACAGGGGTCCACCGTGGCTAATGATCTGAGGGGCTGAGAAAGACTGCTAAGAAGCTGGGGCATTGCTGGAGGGCACGGCTTAACCAGACTTTTACAAGGGCATTTCCTGTTTCTATTGGAGAATGCACAGGTGATCTCTTTCGTCTTCGCATTGCACTGGAGCAAAATCACTGCCATGCATGCGCTGGTGGAAGAAACAGCTGGAGCCTTTGGTTTAAGTGACAGGAAGCGCCGCAAACCACCCAGAGAGCTTCAGCTATGGAGCAGTACAGCAATGAGACAAAGGAATCCAGTATGACTGGTGTGTGAAAGGAGGCCACATCCTGCTGTGTTGCAGGATCAAAGGTCTGAAACTCTTCCACTGCATTGCATAGGAGCTTCAATGGAAGGTTTGTAAGAAGCTGTGACCACTTCTAGTACCTGTGGGAAGAGTGTGTTCCACTGAGTATTTTGCAGGCTCTGAGGCAAGAGGGCAGGAGGGAGGGAGGTCAGATCGTTTTGTACATTGAACTGAGCTCTGGACTGCATGGAAGGGGGACGAATGTGTGACTACAGAGAAGGGGAAGAGAGGTGCAAACCTCAGTGGCAAAAGCCACCATGGGGAGATTAATATGCAGCGTGGTCACCGCCCTTGAGTCTGGTTACCAGCTTTGTGATCAGTGGATATGGAGGGAGGCATAGATTAGATACGACCTGCAATCTGTGAGGCGTGAATTCCCAAGAGAACTGGGGTCCCGGCTCACCCTGCTGCAGAAGGAGTAGCACCTGGGAGACAGGGCTGTGGCAAAGAGATTGATTTTGGGGTGTCCCCATTTCTTGACCATAATCTGGGCTGCCCTTGGGTGAAGTTCCCACACACATAGGGCCGTCACCACCCTGCTGAGGCTGTTTGGCTACCCCTGCCTGGTCACTGGCAATGCACAGAGTTAAGATGGCGTTCGAATTGTATGGCCAATAACAGCAACTTCCCATACCTCCATGGAAACACAAGACAGGGATGTGTCATGTTTAGATTTCAGTTGTAAAACTCTCTCATAATAGAATTTAGGACAGGGAGTTTGAACAGGCAGGAACAGTGCTGCTCTTGGACCCTGTCGCTCTTCTAGATTTTGTGGAAGGCTGGTGAATGGAAGGCTTTATCCATAACTGTTTGTGTGGATTAGAGTTGGGACTTGCTTGGTATTGTTCATGGGTGTTGAAGGACTGGACTTGAGTTCCTGGTTCAGGGGGGCAACCGAAGATACTTACACTGGACATGTGGATGTCCTGCATAGGCAGGTTGGGTGGCTGGATCGTTCATGAGATCAGCTGAGGACGGAGGCTTCCATTGGGACTGAGGCAGCACGTAGGCACCAGTTTTCTGCAGCTGCTGCCTTCAGAGCCTGTTTCATTTGTTGAAGGAAGCCTTCTTCTCACTGCCCTGGTCTGGTAACTACGCTTTTGACCTCTTGGACTTGGTGCAACCTTCCTAACCCTTGCAATTCATTCTAGCTGAGCTTCTATTATTGTGATGTTGAGTAACCTCTGCGCATTCGGAAGGAATTCAACCTACTTGACTGACCTTTCAAATTCCATTTCACTTGCTCTTTTATTTTAAAGAACCTTCCTCTTTTGAAGACAAATATAACTACATTGGACTTCCTAGGCAATTTTCCACTTAAACATGCATTAAATTTGATAGCACTTGTCACTGTTCCAATTGGTTCAACAAATGAAGGTCGAGTGTTTGGGTTTATGTCAGCTATGTCCCGTTAGTACCAATGGATCCAGGACAGCTCCTGAAGGGCCAGATGGCTTATGTGTCCCAAAATGCCTTTGACGGGTCTTGGCGGGTGTACTAGTTGCATCCTTTCTAGTGAAGATGGACCTGGCTGAGAAGATTTGTGCATTAATTGCCTCTTGTTCAGACTAATGTAATGCAAGCTACATGGGGCTGCTGTTGAAAATGCTCAGAAACCACTGACAATAAAGAATGAATAAATTCTCAAGATGTTGATCAATATGTTCATGACCTTCATAATGCCTAATAATATCCATGTTGATTTATTTTAAGAAAAACTCTCTAAGAATCCTATATCTTAACATGAGAAGTGAAACGGTTGGGTTCTTGCACAGCCTCAAACATTTCTGGAATACTAAGACAAAAAAGTATACTTTATATACTACTAAAAGTTTAATTACTGCATTTTACTAAAGTGCTACATTAAAAGAAGTCCAGCATTCTTTAATGGTGGGTCAACTAGAAGTTTCTGATGAATTTGCATGCCGGTAGCAATAAAGGCAAGATTCCCGCGATTTCGTTTGCTCAGACCATCTGGTACTCAGATGGAGACATGTTTGATCATGGCAAATAGCCTTCGATAAGCCTATTCTCATTTTCCCTCAAACCATCTAACCTCTAATCCTGTGGCAGTGCATTCCACAAATTGATTAGGCACCGTGAGGATAGGAACAGGAAATAGTTGTCCGTTCTGAATTTTCTGCTAATTATTTGGATGACTCCAAGTATTCGCGAGATTTCCCTTCCCCACACCAACCCCATTCCTTTCATATCTAAGCTGTAAACCCAAAGCACCCTGAGAGCTGGTGTGGTGTGCTGGGGACGACGGGAAACTGGGAGGTCCAGATTTAGTTCCTACCTGGCCGTGAGGCTCACTGGGTGACTTCAGGACACTCACAGACCTTGGCCCCACCTTCCTCACTGGACTCTTGTTGTGAAGGTAAAATCAAGCTATGTACCTGCCACAGGCTCCTCCCAAGGTAGAATAAAAGTGCAGTGTAATAATAATAAGTATTCATAAGTATAGTAATAATAACAATTACAAGTCACCAAGAATTCTTCGTTATTTGGAGCCCACTCATGTTTCCCCTTTTCTGTTGAACTCATAAACCAAACCAGAACTCCCTTAAGCTACATCCATTCTACTTTTAGGTCTGCTGCATTTGCTGGAACAGCCAAAGGTTTTTCACTGACGTCAGGTTTGGGTTTTGATTTCTCCCTGCTTCAGGGGCTTCCGCACGCTTAGCCCTGAGAAACCTGCAATTCCACAAACATAAATGGAATTGTTCTGAAGCGTCATGGCCTCGTGCACAGTCTTCCTCTAGATCTTGTCTGTGCCGTAAAATGATTTCACTTTCTATCTGCCTTCCTCCAGCAGAGAGACAGTCGTATCAAATCAAATCATGGAACTAAGTGAAGCTTGCATTGATGAAGAACTCTAAGCCTCCCTTAAGGAGATTTTGCGCTGCCATCATAATCAACATTAGGATCACTGTTACTCTCTATGCTTCAACCGCTGATATTCGCAGCTTACTTCTCCAGCTAAGCATAGCTAGCACTTAGTCTGAGACAGTCCTCCCCAGATGTGCCTTCCAGATGTGTTGGAGGCTGACAGCTTGGGGAAGGCTGAGCTGAGAGTTTTGCTGGGATGGGAAGGAGAGGGGATCTCACAGAAATAGGCAAAGCTGCGGGGCCAGGGGCCAGTCATGCCTCAGGGTAAATCGCCCAAGGTTGGATGCTGTTTTCTTCTGTTATTGTGCTGTTTTTCCTTGTGCTTTTAATGTATTTGTTTTATCGTTGTTCGAATCAAGTGTATTATGTCATTTGCTGGACAGAAAGGTACGAATAAAATTGATCAACAAAGCCACCTGTTTCAGACTGCCCATGAAGCAGCAAATGCTTCCATGAATGGTACCGCAAAATGTACGGAGGTGCTGGCCTAAGGGAAGGGGAGGTGGGCATGGGAGAACAGGCTCATTTGGGGCTACTTCAGAAGGAAAAGTGGCTTGGCAGGAACTTTACTTTTAGCTTCTCTCTGTTTTTAAATTCGGTCTCTGCACAGAGCTATACTGGGCTTCGCAGGCTCCAAAACACCTCAGTGAATATTCTAGTTTCCTCTGAATTTCCCATTTTGGCTTTTTAAAAAATAAGTGCTGAGCCCCTTTATTTATAAAAATGAGTCCACTGAGAAGACTTTGGATGGTCAAAGCTTGGCACAGCTCCTCACAAACTGAGAGGGCACCCTAGAGCAGGGCTGGGCAGAAAACAAGTTCTCCAAATGTTTTGGATATGAACTCCCAGAAGTCAGTGCTAGCCGGGCCAGTGGTCAAGAAAGCTGAGAGTTGAAGTCCAGTCCATCCAAAGATCTACTTTCTGACCTCCTCTGGATCAAAGTACATCCAGCACTCTCTGCCAGCTGCACCATTTAAGGTACTTTGGTCATGGAGTTTTGTCCATGGAGATTCTACATCTTCTCATTGAGGAACTGCTGACAGGTTTTCAGAGGAGCTCAGGGATCACTGACCATCATTTGAAAATCAATGGTTTAGGAGCAGCCTTCCCTGGCATCCTCCAGATGTGCTGGGACTACAACTCTCTTCAGTTCCAGCCAGTAATGGGGGGGGGGGGGGGCGCAGCACAACAGTAATGGGGCAGAACCATGATGGTCAAGCCAAGACTCAAGCATGGGCGGAGCTTAAAGGGAAGTGGTCCATCGTGGGATTTTGTCCACCGAGTACCTGGTTGATGCTGAGCATGGAGTTAGGCTGAGAGCTGCTTCCAACTGGCTCTCCAAACCAAGACAAGAGTGTCTTCCAAAGAACAAGCCAGGTCTTTCTGTTCATGGGAGAAGATCCGGAACGCACTGGGTGGCTCATTCTGGAGAGAGCTCGTGCAAAAGTACCATTTCAGTTTCGTTAAATGACCTGCACGAAGCCCGCTCTTTTGGAAGCTGGGACAGATGTTTACCAGCAACACAACTTCACTAAAAGGAAGGCTATGCTGGGAAAAAGGAGCAGCCGGAAGCTTGCACTTACCCCTTGTTCTGATTCCAGCAGTTCTGTTTTAACTCTGATTGCAGGCATCCCATCAAGCATTAACATTCTGTTTTCCAATGTGTTAATATCCTTAAAGAAAATAAGAAAGGAAAGGATGAGCTTTGGGAGTGGGGAAAATCATGAAAAAACTAGGGCTGTTAACTAATTCAACACACTTTGAGTTAAAAAGTCAAGGGTTGCTGAGCAATTCAATCACAGATCAAGTTTCAATAAACTAGAATGCATCCATACCCTATTAATACTGTTGCGGTCAAAACCAGGCATATATTTTTTTAAAGACAGTTACAGAATGCGTTCCTGGGTTCCGAATTCAGCTCCCATAGAATCTTTTGAAAAGCAAGTTTCTAGCCATCATGGATTGTGAAGTAATGTTTTAAAATATGTGCCTGATGCCTGCTGAAGTCTGAGAAGCCATAAAAGTCACTGAAATAGATTTCCTGTGCTTTAGGACAGAGCTTCAATGCCCTGCAGAGTTCCATAAATAGAGTTCAGTTGAATACATTATGCAAAGTTGTTTAATTTGCATAATTTGCACAGGGTACAAAATCCACCTTTTCTTGACACCAGATTTAGATGACCTGGCTGTAGAATTTGCATATTTTTTCATTCCTAACACACATAGGCATGGATATAATCTACTCTAATCTAACAAGAGTACTGACTTGTTAGGACAAAGTCACCCTGAGAACAGGAAAGAACAAGGAAACCTAATAAGAAAAGTGGATTTGATTTATATAAAATTATCCACTGAGTGAACCCACCTTTGCTTTCAGAGTAATGGGGCAGGACCAAGAAGTGCTGAGGAGCGCTCAGCTCAAATGCCAACATGCCATGGAGGGAAATGGTTCCAGGTTTAGCCCTCTTCCCAGAACGTCTGTTTGCTTATCAGGCCTGGATTTCTCATCCTAGGGAGTGACCCAGCCCCGGTGGTTTGGCCCCTAGCCCAGGGTGGAGCTGGAAAAAGGCCGTCAGCAAGGCTCCAGTTTCAGCCACAGCCCAAGCCTTTCCCCGGGTGAGCAGCACAAAGTCGTTCTTCTTTAGCACGCTGGATAAAGCCAGGCCTGATTCTCGCTGCGAGGTTCAGGGGAGCCGCCCCAAGGTGTCCCTCCGGCCTGCCGAGACTGTCAGCTGCCCATGAGGTCTGCCAAGGGCTCCATGTCCCGCTTCCGGTCCAGTTCTAGGCAGGCAGCACTGCAAGGGCCGTGGGGCCCGGGAAGCTGCCGCGCTCGGCTTGGTGCCTTCCCAGCAGCGCAGGCTTGCCCGAGGCTGCTCAGCCAGTAAAGAAGGGCGGAGAAGCCCACTTTCGATCCCATCCCTGAAGAGGCTTTGCCCGACGGGAGAAGGGGGCTGCTTCCCACAGAAAAGAAGGCCGAAGAATGGCAGACAAAGGGCTGCTCTCAAACCGGCAGGTTTAATGAACTGTTGGAATCTGATTAGAAGCTAATGTCCCTTTTAGTGCTTTGTGCCAATTTGCAGCTGATAAACTTTAACCATCTCCCCCCACTGACTGTGGTGAACTCATTAGTTAAAAAAAGAAAAAAGAGGCACGCTAACCAAAGCTTTTGACGTTTTTGTTCCCAAGTAATAAATCACCAGAGCCCAACTAGTTCATGTGCCATTGAACACATTTACATGTCGCTGCTATTTCCATGGCTTTCTCCCGCATTCTGTTGTCCCAAGGCCCATTTCTCCTTGCCTTTTTGCTGCAGGACTGAGGAAGGTGAACGCAACAAAGTGGCCCAGCCTCTTTGCAGCACATCTCAAGCCTGGACTGAGATTCATCCCAGCTCTCATTTACGTCCTCCTTGGGAGCCTCTGAGAGAAGCTAACAAGCTCTTGCAGGCTGAAGGGATGCCACCTGAGCATGTACCACCAGTCTTTTAAATGAGGAATCAGGTAAGTGTCGTTCCCATCTCACCAGGTAAAGGAGCAACACTAGCGGTGTGGCACTGCTTGCAGCTCACAGGACGGACAGGCTCCCTCGCTCCTGGGTGGCGGGCAGGCACCAGCTGCACAAGGCTAAAGCTCCAGGGTTAAGAAACGCCCCGGTTTCTGTCGACTTTTGACTACAAAATCAATAAAATGGTGCTACTCTTGCAAACTCAGTACCAGATATGGCATACAGTATCTGCATTACTATTATCTTACATTTACACCTGCCCTCCTTCCTCTTGCAAGGAACTCAGAGCAACTTACAAGGCTCTCTGTTCCATCCTATCCTCACCACAACAGCCTTGCAAGCTCACTTAGGCTAAGAGTCTGTGACTGGCCCAGGGTCACCCCATGAGCCCCACGGCTGAGTAGGCACTAGAGCACAGATCTCTGCAGTCCAAGTTCAACACACTGACTACTATACCACATTGAATCTCTGTCACAGATTCAATAAGATTTGGATTAGAAATCGATGCTAGGAAAGCAGACCATGTGCCAAAAAAGAAGAACGGATAGTACTTTAAACAGGTTGATTCATGAGTGTAAGTCACAGGTGAGCTTTCTCACTCTCTGATGTCCATTTCCAGTTTTACTCCAAAATTAACTCAGTGGAATACTGTGTTTTCTATTGCTCCTGCTACACATCACTCACTATTTATTTATTTAGTTATTAAAACATTTGTATGCTGCCCCATTTGCCGAAGCCTTGGGGCAGCTCACAACATAATATAATACAAAAATAACAATATAAAACTAACAATGTAAAATAAATAACAATATAAAAGAACTATTCTGAAAGGTCCCATGAACTTTCAGGAATCTCCAGGGGCGGCACTGGGAAGGAATGGGGTGACAGGGAAGTCCCACTCACACGTAAAAGATCCCCACTCATGTTTCTTTGGATGCACATGCATAAGCATTAGCAAGATAAATACATATTAAATATGGAACTGTAGAGGGAAAAGTTCTTGGAGACACTGAAATGGCAAGAAAGCTGTCAAACATGCTAGAACCAACAGATGAACCAAAAAGTAACAAGTCACCAGGAAAGGCATCCAATGGCCCTTCAAGAGCTATTGTGAGAAACCGCTTGCACATGCTAAACCATGTTTCCTTCCAGAGAAACCTATCTCCTTCCCAGTAGATTGGCAGCCAGCCAGTTCAGCAACACTGTAAAATAAGCCCCAGAACTGTGATTGCATGCGAGACTCCCAACCCCAGGAAAACAGATCAAGAGTTCAGGAAAAAGGGGGGTGCAGGGTATTAGAGCAAGGGACTCTATGTATTAGAGCAAGAGATGTTAAAAGCGGCAGCAAATGAGTTGAAGCTGTTGTGCTCCTAATTCAGGAAGATGAGAAAGAGAAGCTAGAGGCTTCTTCATATTGGGAAAACAACCATTTCAAGAAGGTGTATATTTTTTGAAGCAACTGCTGATGGACGCATGTAAAACCACTTGGAGTCCTTCCCCAAGCACAGAAGGTTGTACAGCGCCCAGTGTTTCTAATGAAATCAAGAAACACAATTAATCCATTGGTCCCTGCTATGATTTTGTATAGTTAAGCAAAATCCCTGGCCATACATTTGACAGCACGGAGATCTGATAAAGGACCGTGAAACATCATGTTCTCACAAAACGCTTACATCCATATATGCCCAGCCGCCCCCTGAGATCAGCAGGAGAGGCCCTCCTCCGGGAGCCCTCAGTGAAGGAAATTAGGAGGGTGGTTACTCGGAGGAGGGCTTTCTCAGCAGTGGCGCCTAAGTTATTGAATGCGCTCCCCAGAGAGGTCCGCCTGGCGCTGTCGTTATTTGTTTTTTGGCGCCAGGGAAAGACCTTTTTATTTAAACAGCATTTTAAATGTTAATACTATTGAATTTTATTTGGCCAGGGCGGCTTATTTTATTCTAATGTATATATTTTAATTGTTATTGTCTTAATTTATTGTTGTGAGCCGCCCCGAGGCTTTGGCGAATGGGGCGGCATAAAAATGTTTTAATAAATAAATAAATAAATAAAAACAGGGGCCCTCCAGGAGTTTTATCTATTTATTATTTATTAAATTTATATTCAGCACTAATCGTCCATAGGACTCTCTAAACAGATTACAAGATATAAATTTTGGACTTTAACTCCCATCTTCCCCAACCAGCATGGCCAATTCTAAGGAGTGCTAGATGGTCATCCAATCATCTGGTGGTCATCCAAGATAGTGAAGGTGGATATGTCGCAGCTTCAGCTCTTTCAAAGCCCCTGTGAAAAGAAGGTAGCAAAACAATAGGGACCAAAGGTATGAAAGGAGTCTACTCGGATCCAGATCATTGGTCCATGCGGCCAGTTCAGGCCGGCAGCAACTTTCCAAGGTCCTAAGCGAGGTAAGTCTTAGGCAAAGTCTCTTTCCAGCCAGAGCATATTTTGGGCAGAGCTCTCAGGGCTTAGAGGTAGGACTTTCTGCATATATTTTGTCACTAGGCTACATTCCCTTGCCCGAAATCTCCTTTACTTTTGCTCATCTCTGCCGTATTATTTCTAGTTTATTTTTGATACCAACAATATGGGAAAAGCTTGAACATACTGAGTTACTATCCCCATGGCTTAAAATCAGGGACTGTCACTTTTTGAGAGTCAGCGTGGCATGTGGTTAACGGCACGGGTCTGGGACTCAGGAGAACTGGGTTCTAGTCTCTGCCTGGAGCGAACTAGATGAGTTTGGGCCAGTCACAGCCGCTCAGTCCAACCTACGTCACAGGGTTGTTGCTGTGAGAAGACTGGGAGTGGGGGAGGAGGGGGAAGAGGAGGAGAGCTGACTGGAGTTCCTTGGAAGGAAAAAATGAGATATAAGTACACTAAATAAATATTTTGTGTGGAAGTCTGACTGAGGATGACATTCTCATCAGAGATTTCACTGTGCTGCAAGGAATGAAACCCAAAGCTCTTAAACCCTGGAACTGATTCCCACGACTTTGCTCCTCAGCCACTCTAGATTCCCACAAAAGCACAGGGAAAAGACACAGCTCAAATAATGCATCAGCACTTCAGGAAATACAGCCCCATTCTGAATTATGGCAAAGAACAGCCATTCTACCCAGTGTTCCATGACAGGAATAATAAATCACTAGCTATTAAGAAAAGATTGTGCAACTTTGACTTCCATCATTTATCTTTTCAGCGATTCATTTCAAAAGTGTTGAATAAATTCAATTCAGTGAGTGGTTACTTATTTCACAGGAACATATGTCTAATTTTAAATGCAACTGAGAGCCAGCTCGGATGTAAGCCTTCTGACACTTGCAATGGATCAGGGTCAACCCGAAGGTCACGGGGGTTCTTCCCGCAACCGTTGGCTCCTTCAGCCAGTGCCCACTTCCCCAGATTCCTTCTGCCACCAGCATTAATCATGGTTAAGGCTCACACGGGTACTGTTCTATCCATGGCTGGCATATACGTGCTCATCATGGAGCGACTGCGAGAATCTTAAAAGTGTTTGTCCCGATTGTTTTTATATCTCAGTAATAATCAGAGGCATAGGCATGCTGGGTAATAATTTCATGTGATTCCACATGGGATGGAGAGGGTAAGCACGGCAAAGCTTCACGGAACACAGTCAAGTCCGTCTGCTCAAGTGTCTACTCTTGTTTTTGTTATTAATTTCTTTTCTATACCACCAAAGCTCTCTGTGCCATTCACAGCAATTGATGAGTAAAACTAGACACAATAAAATGCAGTGTACAATATACAAAACAGTTCAAACAACTAACACGATCTCAGTGAAAGCTAGACCTCTTGCAATGGTTGGCATATCCCATCACGTGCCAATAACTGCCTTGGAGTAGAGGGCAGTCTTAAAGATGATGATGTTACCCTAGGCAGTGAGTCTGTGAGGAGATTGTTCCATAAATGGGGAACACCACTGAAAAGACCCTCTTCCTTACTGCTTCCTTCTGGGTCTGCCCTGGAGGTGGCAGTCAGAGGAAGGCCTCTGATATTGATCATAGGCATCCATTTTGACTGAGGCTGTAAGATTCTACCAGGCAGGGCAGTCCCAAGCTGTCTTCTCAGTCCAAACATATTTGTCTTGTGCCTGGTGTGTGCCAGGTGCAACACTGGTTGGATCAGACCAAGGTCATTCTCTCCCAAGTGCCCAATGTCTTTGTGTACTCAGAGCAAGACAGCACAGTGACCATGTTTGTTCTCAGCAATTCTTCACCGGTTTGCAGCCAACTGATAATAATTTCCAGTAGCTACTGAGAAGGCTTATCTGACAAAGTGGCAGGCTTGGTACAGCTGAAATACAGTTCCCACCATCCCCAGCCATGCTGGGAGCATCAGGCTGGAGAACACTGGCCTTAGCCCTCCATGAATTCATGTAATGGGCTTGGATTGTTGCTTTGAAATGCTACATGCTCAATGGCTGCAGTGTACCAAAATGTAGGATGCATTTTAGGAAGTCGCATTTTATGGCTAGGGATATGGGATACTGGATCCCATAACTCTCTACTTAGGATATTCGCTGTTCAAGTACTGATCTCTAGGCCACTTTTCATTCCTCAGAAAGTTTCATACACACAAATAAAACAAAAGCAACCATCTCTTTTACAAAAAGCCGCTCACGACATCTCATGCTCCGGTTCCCAAAATTACACGCACATGGCTCTGATATCTTTGCTATTTGTAGCAATCATGTTATTAAAACAACACACTGGTTGTACACACTGAACTGGAATAAACTCTGGCTGTGGTGCAGGCTGGAACATCTATATCTCATCCATTATGCAAATCTCCAAAGAGCAGCTAAGCAGCAGTGAAATTAATGTAGTCAATAAGATTAGCTACCCATCGAAGTTAATTTTCACTTCAGTAAAATAAAAGCAGTCTTCCTATTTTCTCATTGGAAAGAAATGTTGCTTTTTTACTCCTACTTTGATGCACTCAGCAAGCTCTAAACTTGACCATAAGAACAATGTCTGCACCAAGTGAAATCAATGGCAGCCAAAGCTCAAACATTAGCCTGGATCTAAAGACAAATTAGCTTAGGAAGGTCCAATGGAGGAGAGAATCCTCTCTTTCCTCCCTGCCGCAGCCACCTGTCTTCCCCCAGGAGGCCCCTGCAGAGCTTTGGGGGTGGAGGCTCCAGAGCTACGTGGCCAGCAATGTGGCTGTGGGGAGGGTGGGAGGGGGGCTGCTCTCCCCTGCGCCTCCTCAACTGTCCTGAGAGGATTGCCAGTGCCCAGCGGCACCTTGACCAGGTCCTGTGCTGATGGCTATGCTGCAGCTTGTCCAGCACAAGATGTGGGCAGGTTGTCTGGGGGCCTGAGATCCTCTTGACTTTGGGCCTTCATGCAGCTAGAAGGGGATAGACGGCAGCTTCTCTTAGAGTTGCACCATCTCATGCTTTGGACCTGGCTTAGGGAACACCCCGGTTAAAGGCTGAGCAACCACCTCTGAGTTAAGAGCTCTTTACGGCTGATGGTCATGGTGGCCCCTTCCAATCCCATACCACAGTCCCCACATTCGGAGCTGCTTCATGCTGCTACTTGGCAGAGAAAGCGGCGAAAGGGTTACTGCATCCCCTACAAACCTCTTCCCTCTCTCTCTGCTCCATTCCTGATCTTTTCGTCATACTCATGTTCTGTTCTTCCTCCACACAGTTCAGCTTGGTGTCCACCCATCTGGTTCCCAGGCTGTCTCCTCCCGTTTAGGCAGACTGCAAGCCAAACCTGCTCAGTTTCAACTATTTCGTGTCGCTGCACCGCATTTCGTAGGCCAGATGTGCTCTCCCACCCCAGTGCATCTCTTTGAAACGAAAGGCTGGTGGGATGGATCTGCCTTTGAGAGGGAGGGAGGGAGGGAGGGAGGGGGAAAAGAGGCAGACTGTGGCGAATCACTCCTTCCTACACACACAGCTCCTGAAATACAAGCTGTAAAAATTATGAGCAGGTGCCTACTCTAAGTTGGACAGAGCATCTTCAGCCACCTTTCTGGCCAGAAATGTTATGATAATTAGAAGCCAGCCAGCCTTCCTATTCCTCCCATTTAGAGCATCCATCATTTTAATACCACCATTCCTTATGCTGCATTCATAGCTGATTTTGACAAGCCATCCTAGGAGTCTTTCCCTCTCTCGTTTCTTCAGCCTGATGTAAACTGGAAAGAATCCGATGAAGAAGTCAGAGCAAACTGATGCTCGGCACCACATCGCACTCTTGGGATTCATATACTTTATGCATTTTATATTTCTGCTCACATTTGTACTCTCATGCAAAGCCAGAGATAAAGTTGGCAGAGACTTTCCAGGAGCACTCTCTTTCCTCTCAGCAGCGACAAGAGCACAGATCTGGCAGTAAATACACACAGTCCTCCCCACAATTACTGGAGCCTCGGAAATAGGATGTCGAAGATTTACTGCAGACGGTCATTCAGCCTCAGGGTTGCTAAAGCTATGGCACATGGTTCCATCCTTCAGAAAAGCCGAGGCAAGAGAATGCGCTGTCGGCAGTCTGACAGAGCAAAACAAAAGCTGGTCACTACCCGGTGGTACACACAGAACGGTCAAGAGAAGCCAAGCCATGTGCCCCACAGATCCCTAAGGGCACGAGAAGCACTACAATACCCAGCATTCCCTGACCAGGGTGTGCATCTTAACTCAACAGCGCATGCCTAAGATGCACGGTGCTTTCATTTGCACAAGCACCTTTGCAAAGAGTGAGGCAGTCCACGGCACAACTATGCTTAAGACACAAATGTGCAGCACCTATATAAAAAAGAAGCTTCCAGGGGGATAATTTGGAGTAGAGAAGTAGCAGGGAAGGGAGAAGACAGTGGGCCCTGCACCCCACTCCCAGCCCCCAACCCGCCTCCCGGCCAACAATGCCAGTCTAAATAGGTGTTTGCCTTAGCTAGCAAATTCCTTCGAGGCACTCCTAATCTCCTGTCCACGGCTAGGAAACTGGAAGGCATTATGCCAGCCCCGAATGGGAGACAAAAAGAAAACCAGGAATGTGAATGGGCAGAAAGACAAACAGTGGAGTTAATCAATCTTATGCTGATTTCAAATAACCAGTGGAATTTCTGGCTAAAGGCTTCTACCAGAACGCTGTCCGCGTACGCTGTTTGCTCCATCTTGGAGGTCCACAGAAACGGTCTTTTTCCAGTTCCCTCTCCCTTGGCATCCTTTGAATTGCTTTCGGAGTTCTATTCCACGAGGCAAATTTTCTTTGGCATGCAGACGAGCCAGAGAGCCTTAAGCATTTTTTACTGCCCCTTCCCCAGTTTTGGAAATGCACTTAGGGAGGGATGAGGCTTGGAGCCACTCTCAACTCAGCCCTGTGCCGACAGCCAGATCCGTCCTTTCGGCCAAGTCTCCTGCATGGAGCACGTAGAACATACGGCTTTCTGTAGCAACGCAGGGTGGGAGAGAGAGAGGACCCAGGCCTAACACCCCCTGAAATAACGTGCACGTTGCAACGCAGCCTCCATATTGCTTCCAGCCGGTAATTGTGTCCAGCTTTATTTCACTGCTGGCCCCGGAGAGCGCTCCGAGGCCGCTCCACAGCCATGTAGTTCTAAAAGTTTCCGTGCCTGTGCACTCGCAAAGCTTCCGCTGAGCTGCTGCTAGCTCTTCTAAGGTGGCCAGCTGCTTTTGCTGCATGGCTGCATTGCTGCTCCCGGTCCGGTCCGGTCCGGTCCGGTCCGGTCCGGTCCAGCAGCAATGGGTCTGAAACTCCAAAACATCCCAGAGCCTTCTTCCAAAAGGCCATGTGTGTGGCTTGAATCTAGCATCAGATGGGGCAAGCAAGCAGCTCCCTGGGGTGCAGGGTGGGGCAGGGGGGGGAGCTCAAATCAGGGACACATTCGGGCAGCCAGTGCGCACACAGGAGCTTTTCGGGAGCTTGTGTTCCATCTTGGAAAGTGCCAAGCATGTGCAGGAGGCGAGAGAGCTGCTCCCACTCTGCGCCTGCATTTCCTTCTCCGCTTCTTGATGGCATCGGCTCGCATGGTCGATAAGCTTTTGCTTAATTGTGTGTGCGGGTGGGTGTGTGCCCTCTGTGGTTTGTGCGTACACTTCAGGGTTTATCTCTGTATAAGTGGGTGCATGGCTGCTCTGGGGTTTGGTTGTATGTCCTGGGGTTGCCGCACAGGCATGTATATGCCCAGGATTCTGCAACACTTTTAGCAATTGCTCTTCTATTCCAACACCTGCTTTTCTGTGTGGCTCTGAGAGCATCGTGCCTTATTTGAATTATCACTGTTATGATGATGATCTCTGTTATTGTGGTTTGTGGGTGTGAATGGTTTGGTGTGTGTGGGGGGTATTATGTGAAGGGGGGTCTGTATGTTTTGAATGGGATTCTGCTGGCTGCCCAAGGGACAGAATCACATCCGGCAGTGTAACATGCAAAGGTATGCCCATCCTTTCCCTTAAGCAATCTATTCCCCCTTTTTGCTTATGGGATACACACACTGTAGAATTCTGGACTATGCCCCTTCTGAGTAGGCCTGCCATGCGCATCCTTCGAGATGGATATACCAAAGCATGGTTCTTGGATGCATTCAGAACTTGCCCATGTCTTCCGAAAGCAGCTTTTCTGTGTGGCTCTCAGAATATCAGTTCTTATGTCAAGTATTGTCATGATACATGTTATGACACTCATATGGGTTCTCCCTTCTCACTAATCATCTTACCAATTGCTTGATTCCTTGTGGAATGTAAGTTGTTGTTGGAACAAGAGGATGTGGGTCCACACAAGCATTGCTGTGGGGGTGAGTGAGTTTCCACTTTGAGTGTTATGTTCCCCCATTTTCTCCTGCTGTGGTGGCTGAGTGTTGGGGGGTGCTCTGTCTTTTCTAACTCCTTGCTGGCTATGCATTCCCTTTCCTTCCCCAGAGGCGGCCTGCCTGCATACATCAGATGCATAGGAGCCTGGGCAGGAGGAGGTCTTGCACCCAGCCTGCTGGAGGGATCCTGGTTTGGCACTGTGTGTACGGAGAGGTGGGACCAGAGCGACTGTGGGTCCAATCCAGCATGGCTTTTCTTTACTCCCTGACACTTAGGACCCCGAGGGTGTGGCATGGGCTTCCACGGGAGGTGGTTGAGGCCCCACCGGTGCGGGTGCTCAAGGATGGACTGGACGTGCACACGGTGGGCATGTCGTGAGCGGAGCCGGCTGGAGCCGAGGGTCGGACTAGATGGCCCGGGAGGCCCCTTCTGACCCGCTCTGTTTCTCTGTTTCTTAGGTTCTTATGTTCTTGGCTGCACCTCTGCCACCAGCCTCCACCCACCCCCCAGTCTTTTAAGTTTCACAGTTGTTGTGGTGGGTGTTCAGCACAGAGAGAGAGAGAAGCGTGCACACGCCACGTGGCATCTTAGATTCAAGAGGCACACTGCTACCATGTTTCTTCCCCAGTGATCAATATCTTGCTGTAACCAAAGCTGCCAGTGACTCATACGGAAAGTTTTCACTTTGCAGCTCTGCCCACCTTCAAATTCATCTGCTCTGTGAGCTCGGCTGATCTACTTTCACTATGCCAGAGCTGTCTCACTTTCTACTCTTACTACTCCTACCAATCTGGTGGCTTTAAACAACAGCTGGAAACAGCCATGGAGGAGAAGGCTGCCCATGCTGGGAAACCTGGGCAGGAGGGTGGTGTGGCACTCATCCTGTGCCCCCTCGGTTGGCCACTGTGTGCACAGAGGGCTGGACAAAACAGGCACTTGGTCTGATAAAGCTCAGCTCTTCTCATGTGCCTTCTCCCCACGTACAAGCGCAGTGTGCACCATGGGATCAGTGCCTCACTGCAGTCTTCACTGGGACTTCCATCTTGAAACTGAACTAACTCCCAGTGACAACTCCCATGGCCAAAGTGAGCGTGCACAGAGCAAGCTGCTTTTGCCTGTCGAAGTGCAGGGCTAACAGCGGTTTTAAATTGCTATTGAAAGTCCAGGCTCCATAATCCCCTTCCCTTTTCTCTCTCTTATGAATAAGATCCAGAGCGCAGCTCATGAACATCTCCTGGACTCCTGCGTTAAGCACTCATAGACATGAATTCCTGAGGCAGAAGACCTCGTGGTTCTTTATTTCTTTTCTTCATAAAGCTTTTAGTCCACTTAAAACTATCCAAATGATGTACACACAAACACATAC
Organism: Varanus komodoensis; assembly: GCF_004798865.1. Classification (NCBI taxonomy): domain Eukaryota; kingdom Metazoa; phylum Chordata; class Lepidosauria; order Squamata; family Varanidae; genus Varanus; species Varanus komodoensis. Next base: position 7,056,288 of record NW_025335780.1, read on the forward strand.
ACAAGCAAACACAAACCAATAGAAGAGAGATTATGTATGGTTGCAATCCTACACCCATTGAACTAGGAAGAAGCCTCATCAAACTCAGTGGAACTTACTGAGTGGGGATGCACTGAGCTGAGCTGAGCTGAGCTGAAAAGGAGGCCTAACTGTGGATATTGAAGCCCATTCCCATGTGGGTACAGGATCCAGGTTTAGGGGAAGATGCCTCATTAAAATAATCCAGGAGTTTGGTTTTCAATTATGCATGCAGTGGGTGCAGAGCAAGGAAGAACTCTTCATGTGCTTATCAACACCTCATCCAGATCCCCCAAGGACTGGGATATGAGGTACAGAATCCAAATACCTCCACGGTCAGAGTAAACCCAGTCCTTTTACTTGGAGAGTCACCATCTGTTAAAGCCTCACGGCAGCTTGGCCCAGCTGACCATAGTGCGGATGGCAGGGGCTGGAGTCAAACATCTCCAGAAGGCATCAGATCAGGAATGGCTGGCTAACCATACAGGGATCCCTTCAAGCCAGGGTTACATACTTGCAAACTTCATGTGCACCAAAATTCATGACTGGTTTTATGGATTTTCAGTGATCCCTTGACAAAATGAAACGGAAGTAAAGATTCCCAGAAAACTGGATGCTCGTTGCTAGGCAACAGGTAGAAACTCTCTCTCCTACAGTATGAAAAACATTTGTGTGGAGTAGACTCACAGGATGGAATTCCCAGTAATGGAAGGTAAGATGGGAGACATCCTCTAGAATACAACCATAACTATACCTAAAACCAAGTGATAACTTGACATGAATGTTTTTAATGAGAAAACCTTCCATTTAGGAAATTTTTCCACCGGAAAACAAACAGACCTTAGAAACTGCGATCTCTGACTGCCTCCTAAGTCTAACTGCACAGGAAGGCACTAACATTTCATGGCATCGCATTCCACTCATCGCTCTGAGACCAGGAAGGACGGGTGAAGCCCTGAGCCGGCACCACTTCTGGCCAAATCTCATCCAAGCTGCAGAGAAAGATCATCTGAAATTTGATCCCGGTTTTTAACAGGGCAATGGTATCCAGAAAGAAGGATGGGAGCAAATTTATTCCATATGACAGAGGGCACACCCTTATTATCAGTTGCTTCTTAAGGCTATTAGTAACATTTTTGAATCTGTTTTCACACAACATAATGCATAAAGCAGAGAGAAACACAAAATGATTTCACTCATACAAAGAAGGGTGCTTTAGGCTATTTATAATGCAATCCTATACACATCTATCCCGAGGTATGTCCCACTGAATTCGGTGGGGCTTACTCACAGGTAAGTGAGTATAGGATTGCTTTTTTCTTCTCCCTTCTCCTCCCCTTCAGTCATTCCTTCTATCTCCTTCGCATACACTATCCATCTGCACTAGGGTGGGCAATCTTTCTGGGCTACAGGCGTATTTGCCAATCTCATCAACTCTCCTGGGCACTGCACAAAAATGGCTGCCTGGGCGCCATGATGAAGGACAAAGGACTGGGTCAGTTGGGAGGTCACCTGAAACCAGGGGAGTCCCTGGAACCAACGGAAGTGTGGGGAGGGGCCTGCCAGAGCCCACTGATGAGCACAGCCGCCCTTCCTGTTGCATTGCCAAGGGGTTCTCTTACTTTTTGCCTCACCATGGCTTGTGGTGTTGTCCAGGTTTGGACAACAAACTTCAGACAGCACACCAAGCCACCTCCCTGGTGGTTCCGTGTGCCATGCGAACCCAGTCACTGAGTGCAAGGAAGAGGTGGGCTCCAATACTCAATGCAAAAATAATTCCACTGAACCCAGTTTCCAGCACAACAGGAATCTATTTCGCAGCAGTCCCAGCTGCCGGTTAGAAAATCTGTAAGAGAAAAGTGGGAGGGGTAAGACTCCTGGCAGGCACCAAGATTGGTGTCTGGGAGCTACACTGGAGCTTATTCCCAGGTGCGTGAAAAGAGCATTGCAGCACTGAATGCATGTTCATCCTGTACAAAGAGCAGACATGGGCAACTTCTTCTCTATACAGCATATATTAGTGGTGGTAGGACTTCAATCTAATTTTTCTTCTTTTGCCTCAAGTGAAAAAAAATCAATATTCCCAGTACTCACAAGAGGAAAATGCATTGGTTTGAGATGACTAGATTTCGAGACAGCAAGGGAAGCCCTATATCACTTAATACAGGAACTGATGAAGCCTAACGTTTCGGTGCAATTCAGCCTCAGCCCCTCCACACTTTTCAGTTGACAAGTCACCCACATCACCACAGGTTAAAGTCCTAATGCATATGTGAATCAAGCAGAGAAAGAAGAAAGGTTCCTATTTATTGGTAAGGGAATGGGTTCACATGTTCTACCACTCTCTTCTCCTTATCTGATGGGGATGAGTGGAGTATATTGGAGACATTTGATTCTGTTTTCAACTAACTACAGTTTTAGTGTTATGTAAGGATCTAGATACACTGTAGAATTGGGTCACCTTCAAACCATGGTTTATAAAGCTCTCTGGTTCAGTAAACCATTCTTAAGACTAACTACAAATTGCCTAGGTTCTGACAGGGTAAAGTACCCAAGTCCAAATATACCAAGATTTGTTCCCATTAGAACTCAATGCAACATGAATGTTACATTGGTCTCAGTCAATGAATACCTGGAGATCTAAACACTAGCCAGCAATGGGAATCCGGCTTCACAACTTATGTTGCTCTTTTACTGGTTTGGCCAAGTTAATGGCTGCTTTGGCCAACATCTCTATTTTAGAAAGGCTGTCCCCAGACAGTTAAATAACTACTCACTGAAGATACCATCCGTATGCTCCTCATTTAAATGTTTAAAGCATTGTTAGGTTCTCAATCCTATAGGAGATGGATATCTTTACAATGCTGTAATACTAGTCGTTTAGCTGTCAAAAGGGTGTGTCAAAAGCTGTCAAAACTGTCCATTTATGATAATAATGCATTAATTTCCATGAAGCCCGCTGAGGATGCTGCTGCCCTGCAGGACAGATGGCGCCATTGCAGGACTGGGAGCTGGGATGCTGCTGGCCTGCGGGCCCACCATCCGGCCGCCGAGTGCTCCGCGGGCCCTGCTCCTGCCCCCCTCCTCCGGCGTGGGTGAGAGCTGTGCTGGCCCGGGGTGGGGCACGGGGCAAGGGCCGCACAGCCTTTAACTCGCCAGCGGCGACCAGGGCCGGCAGCCGAAGGGCGTCAGCCTAAGGGCAGTGACGCCGTTTGGGACCATTCGGGGCCGAGCGGGGGCTGGGCTGGCCAGGGTCTTTGTTGTAGGCCAGTGGGTGAGATTGGTTAAAGTGGGCGGCAACAACTGAAATTCATCCATCAATTGTGGACCAGATGGCAACATTGGCACCTCCCCCGAAGGAGGTGCAAAACAGAGTTGCCAGGTTGCTGATGGAGACTGGGCATTGTTGTCATATAACCCCAGTTCTCCGTCAGCTTCACTGGCTCCCCATTGAAGTCTGGGCCCAATTCAAGGTGTAGGTTATCACCTATAAAGCCCTCAGCGGCTTGGGACCTGGTTATCTAAAGGAACACTTGCGTCCATATATGCCCTCCCGCCCCTTGAGATCGGCAGCAGAGGCCCTCCTCTGGGAACCCTCCGTGAAAGATATTAGGAGGGTGAGTACCTGGAGGAGGGTCTTCTCTGCGGTGGCCCCTCCTATGGAATGCGCTCCCCAGAGAGGTTTGCCTGGCGCCGTCATTATTTGTTTTTCAGTGCCAGGCCAAGACCTTTTTATTTAAAAGTTATTTTAATTGTTAATTTATGAATTGTATTTATGGGGCTTTTATGCACGTGCCGAGATGTTTCTGGTTTTTTAACTCTAATTGTATAAACTGTTTATGTTTATTTATTATTGTTGTAAGCCTCCCCAAGGCTTTTTGTGAATGGGGTGGCATAAAAATGGTTTAATAATAGATAAATAAATAAAAAGATCCAGAGATGCAACAGGTGGATGTCAACTGGTTAAGAATTTTGTGATGGTGCCCACTACAGCTTCTCAAATTTCCATATATGCTCATGGGTCCAAAAGGTCGGAGAGCCCTGACTTAGAATTATGCAAGGGAAAACATTCAGCACAAAGAGGTGGATGCACTGGGAAGCCACTCCAAATCCACACAAAGCTAGTTCATGGATAAAAATGGAGGATGTCCATTTTCATCCATGAACCCTATGCATACATACTTTATTGTTGACACAAATGAATAAAAATACTTAAGTCAGGTTTTCAAAAACATGTTTCTCTATGGACTACGTTTCTGCAAAGCATGGAAAGATTTCCCAGTGCAATCCTATGCGTATCTTCTCTGAATTAAGCTCCATTGTGTTCAATGGATTACTTCCAGGTATGTGGGCACAGGACTGGATTTCATAGAAGCATGCATTTCACATTCTAAGCAAGTTATTCTTGATGTCCATGGCTAGAAAGCTTGTCTATGATCAAGCCCTATTCAAGGAAGATATCTCCCTGGAAGGCCTTATTTGGTAATGGAGCAATGTCAGAAGTCAAAAGATGAAAGGTGCCACTCAGCAAGGCTAACACTACATCTATTTTCCAAAACCCACAGACACACCACATTTGCCTTCAGGAAAATAAACAGTGCTAGCAGAGACGGGCAGAGGCAGGAGCTGAGTCTGAAGAGAAACTTCTTTTATGTCATTCTGATAAGGGAGTTCAAAAATGGCTCAAAATATCATCAAATGTGTTAGGACACCTTGAAGATTTCACAGGGAAGAAGGTAACAGAACCTCAGCCCATTTGCAAAATAAACAAAAAGACAAATTCAGTTACCTTATTGGATTTTTTCCAACCATGGATCTGTTTAGAAAAGCCATTCTACAGAACTGGTCACATAGGTCGAAAACTAAGTAGGTGACGGCACTTGTTAGAGCAGACTGAAAAAGTCAGGGGGGGTGAATATAATAGGGGGGCAGTAAACTGTGATTATGACCACAAACCCTCATCACTTCCTTTGTTAAAAGAGATTGAGAAGGGCTGCAAGGTCGCTTCCTCCCTCTTCAGCTTCCTCCCCTCCATGGAGCAAATGGGTTCTTCCCACTCATGGCTGCCATGCAAACTGACCTCTGTAGGGCTGTGGACAATGTTTCCGCCCTGACCTGTGTGGGCAATGACTGCAGCACAGCAGTGAAGGGACCACCTGCCCTCAAAATGAACCCACTTTCCCTGCCAGCAAGCCCACTTTCTCTGCTTAACCCAGGTTGGAATTGGCCAATCTCAGGTCCCAATAAGAGGATCTGGCAGGATTTTAGGGGGTCTTGTAAAGGATGCTACTTTAGATTAGTAGGACAACCAACTTTTTAGGAATTCTTTTAACATTTAGTCTGCATGCTGTGGTCCTTTTTAATTGCTTTTATAGATGTTTAATTCATTATATTTTAATTGGTTTTAATGTGTTTTACTCTGTTAATGTTTTGTGCATTGTAAGCCACCTAGGAAGACCTTGGAAATTATAGACAGCCTATAAATACATGTCAATAAATAGACAGGCAGGCAGGCAGGCCGACCGACTGACCAACCTGAAGTTTATCCTGCCACAGCAAAATCCGTGGACATACTCAGGAAGGTTCTTGTAAATATATAATCACCAAAAGCAGCATGCAAAAGCTTGCACCAGATTCGTTTTTATTTTTAACAGCTGTTTATAAAAGGGAAAAGGCTATGTCTCTTTTATGAGGGGATGGTGGGACTCCACCCAGCACATGACACAACAGTTCTGCCAAACACACTCTAGAATGAAAGCCCAGTGCCCCCAAAGTGTACAGGTGCTATTCTGTGCACTTTTAAACACGAAAAGCCCTGAAGCTCCTGAGCAGAGAAGTTACAGGACATTTTTCTATCTAAACATGCATAGGATTGTGCCAGTCTACTTACTCAATGAGTTTGTGAAACGGTGATGAAGATATGCACCCCTGTGTAGCCTAAAGACATGTTTTGCCCGAGCTATGCTGACACCAGCAAAAGGTGGACACAACCCACCTCTTCCCCCATGCAGTCTGGGTGAATGCACCAGAAGAGAAGGAAGTTGGGTAGAGTCCTGCCAGCTGGTCCCAAGGGCAGCTGTAAGAATCCTAAGTGGGACTGACCCTATGGTGCCTAGGACTCCTTTTTCCTTCCATGGCAACTGGCTTCCACACTGGTCCCATTCAAAGTGCTGGCCTTGACCTTAACGTCCTCCAAGTTCGAAGGACCAGGATAGCCTAAGGACCTCTTTTATCCTGCATGGGTGCCATTTCCTGGCTCAGCAAGGAAATCAAAATGAGAAAGGAGCCGAGCTAATTACTGCAGCACAAGATGACTGGGTATAACAAAAGTCTAGTGCTCAGCCACCGCAGTAGCTATGAATCATTAGAGAAAGCCCAGAAGCAGTGGGGTGGACCAGCTTTACCAATTCTCCTTTGCACCCCAGGACCTTCAGACACCCAGCGTAGAGGAAGGTCAGGTGGGACAGCAGCCCGCAGCATGCAGATCCAGCAGAGGGGGAGGTACAGGTGGGGTGGAAGGGAGGGAGCTGCATTATGGCCTCACATCAGGCCTTGCCAGGCTCTGGGGGTGCCGTCTGGACTCTGCCAGGCTCCTTTGTGGAGCGGAGCGGAGCCATCTGACTGTCTTGTTGCTGGCTGATCCCTGTGAGCTGCTCCAATTTTCAGCTGCTGTCTGCCGTCCACTCCTTGTTTGACCTGCACAGCTGTGCCAAGGCCAGGGAGAGACTGGACAACTGAAGAGCAACTTCATTGTCTTCCCAATTTATGGTGAGCTTAGAGCTTTGGGGTCATTGTGGACCTGCTACAGGTCCAATGAATGAATGAGAGCGAGTGTGGTGTGGTGGTTAAGAGCGCGGGACTGGGACTCAGGCGATCTGGGTTCTAGTCCCCGCTCGGCCATGGAGCCAGCTGGGTGACTTTGGGCCAGTCACAGACTCTCAGCCCAACCTACCTCACAGGGTTGTTGTTGTGGGGAGAAGATGGAGGAGGAGACGTAAGCTGCCTGGAGCCCTTTGTAGGAAAAAGGCAGGATATAAATCAATCAATCAATCAATCTGTCCATTCATTCCTGGAAGGCCCTACTCTGCGTCCCATGCAGGATCAGACCTTTTCAGCAAGTGTACCAAACAGAACCCAAAGTCACTGCAAAGAGGGGGTTTCTAATGCTACCCACCAGGAAGTGTTGGGCAGCTATTTGGTCTCTTAATGCTTAACAGATTTTCTGCAGTAAGAAAAAAGACCGAGGAAGCTGCATGGAACCATGGAGAGTCACAAGAGAAAGTGTTGCTGTCAAGATGTCCTTCAGAGCCTGTGAACGTACTGGAGAGCGATAAAAGCCTCCCCTAGAAGCCCCCAAATGGTCCCTTTGGCTCTCACTCTGGCGTGTTGTGAAGAAATGGCTGTTCTGAAGAGCTTTGGGGAACATGATAAATTGCAATTGCCCCGATGATGATTTTTTTTACCATCTCTCTGCTGGGTTTTCTGAGTTTTTACTGCTTTTTTTTAGAAACACTGTGATTTTAGTGATCAGTCATTTCTTTTGAAATAAGCTGCCTTGGACAGCCAAGTAAGAGGAAGATGGGGGACCATAGTTATTGTTTCTTAAAACTAATTATGCATTAAGCTGTGATGAGTATAAACAAAAACTACATCATTAAATCATTTCAACAGAAACCACTGTTAGTATGTGTTGAGCAAAACAGGTAGCATTGTAACATTTTATTAATGGTATAAGCTTCTGTGGGCCAGTCCATGAATCTATGTCAAAATACATTTGCTAAACTTTCAGGCAGATGTTGGAAACCTTTTTCTAGCCGAAGGTTTAATTCTGTGGACTGGAGCCAGTTGTGAGCTAGACTAAAGTCAAAGGAAGCTGGGCCAAAGCAAGACTCACAGTCATTGTTCTCTCTTTCCTTCTCCCCTTCTTCAGCCATTCCTTCTCACTTCTTTGCCTGCACTAAGGCTGATCACCATTTAGGGCCTTCTGAGAAACTGTCCTAGGGCCCACACAAAATGGCTGCCATGGACGGCATGACAAAGCACAAACAGACTGCCCCAGAGATGGGGTCTGAGGCAGAGGTGGGGTCCAAACTTCAATACATTAAGGAATTCATCCAAACCACAGCTTACAATACCAAGAAACCTATTTAACTGCTTACAGAGAAATGCACTACTGAGAACAAGTGGGAGGGGTGGGACAGCTTGGTAGACATCAAAAAGATCTTCAGGAGGAGCATTCAGCTGCCTACCCCGATCTACAGACACTTTTCTTCTTTCCTCACACTCCACTCATAGTCCATCCAAGTGCACTCAAGTATGTACCCCACTCATTTTCATTTCCCCAGCACAGGTATGGACTTGGAGGACCAACTATGGAGCTTGCTGGCCGGAAAGACACTACACCACTTTAGCTGTTAGAAGTTGGCAGCCCTCATTTTTGCTTTTACAAACAGAAAGCTCTTTCCCATTAAATCAGGGCTCTTCCAGACAGAAAGTGCCTGGCATTCCTGCATAGAAGGCATTATGCTACTAGTCTGTGTTCTTTTCCCTAACAGATTTCCTGCAGGAAACATGGACTGGTGGGAAAACATGGGAGTGAAGGACGATGCCACCTGGACCATGTCCTTCTGCTGAAACTTCAAGAATGTGGCAGGGTGATGGCATGATTAACATCTTGTCTGGAAACAGCCTTGGGCTCAGAGTTTTATTCAAAAATATAATGGAAGGAAAAGGCGGAGTATAATGAACCATGCCCAAAATTCACCCACTGGCCTGCTGTGTCACTGAATCACACTTATCCAGATAGTTGGCCTAGTGTTTCTGTATCATCAGTTGGACAGAGCTGTGGCTAATATAGGGGATGGAACACATCTATGCTAATAAATGAAGGTACGACCGCCTTGCTTCAGTGCTTGTAGATATGCCTATAGGCCCAAACCAAGGCATCTCTGACCCTGGGAGTCGACCCAAAGCCAGATGGACTACCTTAAGCTTGAAGTCTTAGCCTCTTCCACTTTTCCCAGCCTGTGGCACATGGAAGTACCACCGCAGCAGCAATATTTTCAATATCCCATGAAGGGAAAATCATACATACCAATTAAACATTTGTCAGTCTCATTCTTTATTTCTAACATACATCTGAGGATGAATGGGCTTCAGCAATGAAGAAGTGCAGGTGTGTTTTCCTAAAACAAGGCCTATTTGCTTTATACTTTCCGGTTTTGGCCGGGCGTTGGTTTGTTGGTTTTGAGATATGCAGCACATGGAGTACTTTCATGGGCACTTTGAAAGCTACACTAGCTACACAAAGTGATTATAAGAGGCTGCAAGAGTTCTAAGGTGTCAGTGACCTGCTTCCAGTTCCATTCTTAAGAACACAAGCAACTGCACTGAGCATGTTCATTTAGTTGCCCTCCATCCCTTGACATCCTATTCCTTTGCTCCTGTTGATGCAACTGGATGGAATTGATGGATTAAAAGGGGACAAGCCAAGCAAACACAGAAGCAAATGCTTGAGATAAGAAACTGTTTAATGTGCAATGCTGCAAAATAAACCATCACCTTCTATGCATTCTCGTGACATGGGAAGATGTCTGCAAAATCCCTAAAAGGTTGAGGATCAGGGTATTAACAGGACTAGGGGTCTGCTCAATCTCCATGCAATCCATCCCTCTTCAGTGCAGACTCGCTGTTAGGCTTAGCCCTCTCTTAGAAGGCAAGCCGAGATGAGAGGAAGTTCACCAAATGAAGGTTGGGCAACCAGCCAACTTCTTCCAGGTCATGTGCTGCGTCACATATGGCACAAAGACTGCTGTACATGACCTGGAAGAGGGACGCCTCTCATGTAGCATTCACACAGGGCTCAGCTCCTGGTGGGTGCCACATGAACGGTGGCCACTTCCACCAGGAACTCAGATACATGGCCATAACAAAGCAGACCCAAGTTCAGGGAGATCCTTTTGTCATTGTTCCTTGCTTGCCTTTTAAATGAAAATAAAAGAAATATACAGGATAGGTCAAACATTCCCCACGCTGCTGAAAATAGGTGGTGGCTCTTCTGTAAGGTGTTTCCCCCATCCGGCTGCGCTGGGATTTGGAGAAAGTAGGGTTCTACCGTCACTGTCTCCAGACAAAGTGCAAGCTGAACAAGCGATCAGCCCAGCTGTGTGTGGGAAAGGAAGGAATTTGAGGCAATCAAAATAAGAGGTGGTTAGTTAGTCAAATCTGTGGATTTCATGAAGAATTATCGTTTTTGAAATGTGAAGGCAGAAAGGTTAGCAAAAGAGCTGAGATCAAACATTTTGATTAAAATGCTCTTGATTTACTCTTCACTGTAGCTGCCTTTTCCCTGAAGCAAAGACTGCTTTTTGTATTTCAATTATGCTACATGGAGAATTAAAGAAATGCTACTTTGTTTGGGGGGTTTTCTAGATTCAGAAAATACTTGAATACTATGACAGCTTCTACATATATAACAAGCACTTCAAACATACATGTAAACCATTCCAATGCCCTACGGTGGATATACCTAATAATTTTTGTGTGCCTATGACAATTTAACTTACATAATTTTATTTGGTGGGGGGGTGTCTTTAAAGGCTAACTGAAGTGGTGGAAATATTTTAGTCCAGCAGATAGTCAATTTTTTTTCTTGTTTTCCCCAACAAGTAACCACATAGAGTGACACAGAGTGACACGGAATGGCATCTATTTATTCTGTCTCTCATCCTTTATTATGCCAACTAAGCAAAACCAATTGAAGTGCAACCCAGTGGCCCATCTGTTTTTATGTCTGAAGAGTCACAGCAGGCCTGGTTCAAGAAGAGCATCAAGCCATTAGGACATGTTGACGGGTTCTTAAATCTTTGGCGTATGAGATTCCATCCAAAGCCAACCTCTTGAATGGGAAGATGAACCCAAGCCAAATTCTAAACAGGTGTATTTTTTTGTTTTGCTTTGGTTTTTTAAGAAAAAGCAGCAGCAACAGCTGCCAGAACAAGGTCTTACAAGCCTATAGTTACTAAGACTAGATTAAATAATAGAATGAAATATTTTCTTTTTTTATCCCTCCACCCCATTTTCCAACAAAGCAATCGTCCGCAAAACCTGCTCTCACGAAGAGCATTTTCTGAAATAACTGAACAGGTTTCCTCACATTCTCTTTCCAGCAAGGTGAGGCAAATTTTGCTCAGGAAAGAGGAAGAAATATTTAATCAAAGACATTAAAAATACACAGCTTAGATGTAGGTGGAAAGTTTACTCTTTGCCCAACAGTTCTATTTTTATTAAAACTAGGGCAGCTATTGGCGAGCTGCAGGCTGGGACACACATGCATCACCTCAAGGAACCGCTTTCGTGCAGTGAGCAAGAATTGGCCTCCAAATGCTTCTCTGTCTCCAACGGACTGACCCTTGGCACAGAGCTGCTCCTTCCTTCGACCTGGCCTCCACTCCCTCAGCCTTATCTGGGGAGGGGTGAACTTGTTCTGTCTCTGTATTGGGAGCGACTGGCGTGTGTAATCGCTCTGGGTAGCAAGGTGCTAAAGCAGGGCCAGCCCTGCATGGGCAGAGTGAAGCAGTGAGGGGCCAGAGTCACCGGACGATGGAGAACAGGGCCTTGCCTGGCAATCCCGAGACTAACCTGCTGCTGGGAAGACATGCATGTGCCATGACATGACAACTGATGCAGTGTAGTGGTTAGAGTTCTGGACTGAGATCCAGAAGATCCAGGTTCTGGTCACCAATCAACCACAAAGCTCACCAGGTGACTTTGGGCCAGTCAGTGACATTCAGTCTGACCTGCCTCACTGGGCTGCTGTGGGCATAAGACTGAGAGGAGGAAGATTATGTAAGCTACCTTGACTTCCTTGAAGGAGAAAAGGTGGAATATAAATATAATAAATAAACATGTAGCTCTCACTGCCCTCCAGTGTGGTCCAAGAGAGTGCGTCAGGACTGAAGCAAAATCCACCTACTGGTGTGGTCATAGATGGGGTGGGGAACACCATCTTATTCTTCACCTTAGGTCTTGTAACTTTCAAACTGGATGTTACACATTCTCAAAGGATGCTACTCTTTGAGATTCTGCATGAGTTTCCACTCCTGGCTTACCTCCTTCCAGTCTGCGGGGCAGGGGAGCATGGGCTTGTACAGAAATGTGGGAGCAAGTTACTCTTGAGCAAGTTATTCTTATTTGTAAACACTCTGGGGTGGAAAAAGAGCACATGCTTCCAATCATAGACAAGGTGCTTTGGCTAGATGTTTGAGAAAATATGGATACAGATTCCAGGATGGCAAGCAGAACCCTTACAATGGTTAGCCAGCACTCTCCAGGGTCCATCAAACTTCTGTTGAAACCATCCCAATTTTGCAAAGAAAGGTGTGCTGCACCTTGGAGCTCCTCCTCCTCTGTCTAAACGGGTGACCAGCAAATGTTACAGGCACTCAGGAACTGGAGCGAGCCACCTGGTATGTCCTCAGGGGGACCTGTTCTATCCCATGCTGCAGGTCAAAGCTCCACTATTTTAAGAAAAAATACCAAGGTTGACTGCTGCTAAGGTCAGGGAACAATTCTGATGCCAAAACAGACATCACATTAAATTCGTACCTAGCAGCTATTTCTTGTTTTCATTTTTTCTCTGAAGTAGGCTCTGTCCAGGCAACATGACTCCACACAGTCATCCATCACGCGGATGAGCGCTGGAACTCTTTGTGCCACAAATGCCCTCAATAGCTGTTCCAGATGGGAAGGGTTCCAGCATGGTTTGGGTGTTGGCTGGGGGATTATGGGGGGTATAGTCCAACACATCCGGTGAGAACCATGTGAGAGAAGGCTGCTGTGTCTGTCTGTGCACAATTTCATGGGCTCCAAGGGCATCTCCTTTAACCTTCTGATTCCTCTTTTTGAGAATTGTGCCGCACAAAAAGGGAGAATCCCAAGGCTAATGGGTTCCTATTGCCAAGTGATCCCGCAAAAAAGAGATCCAACAAAGCTGCAGTCAAAAAGTGTCTTTTCCGACACAATGCATACAAACAGACAACAAATGACTGCAATTCCTTAAAGGAAAAATGAGCCACCCTCAACTAATAAAATAGCCAATGAAACATCACCTAAGAATATTTAAAACATTGCTATTATATGCCCTGAAAGACAGCAGTAGTCGTCCATGCATCTAATTATTATTCAAAATACAACAGAGTTCTGTAAAGAATGTGCCCTTGACTGACTCAAGTGCAGTCATAAAAAAATTAGAAGTTTCAGGGATGTTTAGGTTTGCTTTTATGACCCACACCCTACTGAATTTGAGATAAGTTTAGGGCAATCTTTATACGAGTAATAGAGATGAGAAATATATGATTCCAGATGTATCAGCCCTACCAGCTTGACCAATAATGAGGGCTTCCGGGAAGTGTAGTCCTAGAAGCACAGCAGGTCACACAGCTCCCACCCCTGGGAACATAGTTTTTGGAAAGTATTTCCTTGGGGGAAAGAGTTCTGGAGCCATCCAATGTCTTTTCATAGTTTATTTACAGGGAACGGGTTTGGCGGGTATTACAGGGGCATGACCAGGCAGTTTGTTCCAACTCAACCACAATCCTGCCTCCTAAATTTTATTCTCAAGCCAAATCTAAAACAACTGATCTTGGTATCCCAGTGTTACTCCACTCCAGTTAGATCGGTGTAAGAAGAAACTGTATTGAGGGCATTATTCTATCATACATATGGGCAGCTGTGAAACTGAATGAGGTGAGAAAGAGAGTTGATGTTCATTTCCTCTTCATTCATGAAAAGCATGTGTTTTAGGCTGTGTAACGAAAACACTCCTCTCATACCATCCAATTTGGAAGCCCAATTTAGAAACAAGTGCAATAAGCACAGAAGATGATATGAAACGGTATTCTTGCTCTCCTCACTGAGTGGTAAAGGGAAGTTCCTGTATGCAAATGTCATATCCTCAGCTCAACCTATTTTTTGACAAGAGGAAACTCTGTTGCTAATCCTGGTCATATAGAGTTTCCGGATACGGCTCTACTCTACAGCTGAAACATCTAGGTTATTACAAAGGTCTTTCAGACAGGTGATCTAAAGGCTGTGACTACTCTTTTTGTTCTTTGTGTTTAAGTGACATTTGTCACTGGACTCTGTAGGTAAAGCAGCAGACCAAACGCATACCAGCCTTATCCAAACCAAACCTTTTGCACTACAGCACCTATCAGTCTCTGTCACCATGCTGAATGGCCAGGGATAATAGGAATTGTAGTTCAGTGCATTTGGCTGGCACCATGTTATGGAAATTTGACTTAGACCAATGAATTTAATGCTAATTTATTTATTATACTTACATTCACCTCTCTCCCACTGTGGAATCATGCTGACTACATGTGGTTCCCAGGTGGCCTCACCTCCGAGCTCAGGCCAGCCCAAACCAACTTAGCTTCCATATGGTGGACACCTTCTGGAGCACACTTGATCAGCATCATTATGATGATTCTTACAATTATTGGATCAAAACAGCATTATACATTATTCTGTGGTTTGTGATGCAACCCAAAAGAGCCAAGATCCCACACACATGAGGATAAGACACATTCACATGTGTGTTGTTGCATCTTTGTCCATTATAGTCTCTTCCCACGTCCAATCACTAGACCCAAGACTCCAGCGCAACTCAAGGGGTCCAACTATAACTTGACATTTGCAATAAACCAATAGGAGACCATTATAGATTTCTGGTCATCATTCCAGGCTATGTCACAGAAAAGATATGTAAATGTGTCCCCTGCTTTTTGACCAATTTAATTTCCATAGCTTTTCTGCAAGGAACTTTGGGAATTTTAGCTTAGGGGAGGTGGAGACAGAGCTATAATCATACTGCAGGAATTTCACCCTTACAAAAGCATGATTAAACTGTTTTTAAAAACTACAATATCTGTAGTGTAATAGTAGAAGCAACATGTCTTTCCTCTGATGAAGGGAAAGAAATTTGCCGTCTTGGAGGAAACAGGATGCCTGTATTACCTCTGTTCTTTAATCATGGGGTTGAGGAATTGGGAAGCAAGCACCAGCTTCTGGGCAGAGAGGCAGCAAAAGACCCAGGTTCTAGAACCAATTATTTGTGTACTGAAATGGTAGGCCAGTTTCAGAAAGCAAGGTTGGAATAGCCCAGTCTGTTGGGTCTTAAATGGGTCATATTTGGGCTAGAAAGGGCAATTCATCCGCAGACCTGTGCTCCTTATGGGACATGGAGGGGACAACTAAGAGGTTAGAGCCATCAGTGAGACCTTCTGAAGGAACTCTGTACAATGGTAAGTGAAATCTGTGGATGACCTCAAATGATTCATGGTTGTTAAAGCAGAATGGGCTCCAAAATGGTATCTCCAAACTGAGGGAATGAACATAGACATGGTAAGTGCAGTCCAACTGATGCACATTGGGCCAAAAATGCTTACTTTATACAGGCAGTGTGCAATTTCTGCACGTCCGCGTTACGAACAATGCGTACTTATGCACAATCTGCCATAGAGCCTATTAATTTTTAAAAATTACTGCAGAAAAAATGGTCATCACCAGAGAGAAACAAGAAGTGAAAGAAGAGAGAGGAGGCCCTCCAAAGCATGCCTTCCTGTCCTGCCCATCCAGAGAGGGAAATTTCTCCAGCATTTCCTTACTTCAAAGAGGAGGTAAGTTTGGATGGGGGAAGGGACTAGAGATACTTGCATTTTTCCACTTTCACAGGATTCTTCACCCCTAACCCCAGCAAATGCGGAAGGCCAACCATACATGACCTGACTTACATACAAATGCAACTTAAAGGCACATTTCCATTTTTTCAGGAACAGAACTCATTCATAACCCAGGTGCTATGTGTATTTACTGGTGGGCTCCGAACTAGTGACAGCTGACCAAGAACGGGATGTTGACGTTCTGGAGAACAGCTCAATGAAAATATTCACCAGGATGAGACTACTGTGAAAGAGCCATATTCTGTGTTGGGGATCATTAAGGAAAGTAGTTGCAACTATAAGTATTAACATTCTAGTAAGTCCATGTGAACCATTGCCTTTTTCCAGATCAATGAACTTTTCCCAATACCTAGGCACAATAAAAAAATAAAAAAGTTTGGGAAACACAAACTATGTCTCACATATGAATGGAAAAATAGGAGGGAAGAAATAAGTGAATGGAGACAGGAAAGGAAAGAACTATTTTGAGAGACCCAGGAAAACAGAGATGGGAAATGTATACTCAAATAATGTAATTCGTTCCACCCCAGCTGTGTGTCCTTTGCTACCCAGGAATAGAAAAAGAATAGAAATCTGTAGAAGTGAAGCCTGAAGCTTAAACCAGTAGGCATTTCCTGAGTACGAAATATGGGATTGCCCTAGAATAAGGCTTCCGTCCTTTTTTTTTTTTTTTTTGCCTTACAATACCTCTGTCCCTTTAACGGTTGTATAGCAAGCAGAAATTCACCAGGGGCAACTCTTCATGACTTCCCTGTTAAGGGTTTGGTTGACATGGCTGTTAAAAACAGAGCTCCTGTTAGAATCAATATGTCTGCACTACTTGCTAATCCAGGATTGCCCAATGTTTTGCGGTTGGTGGGCAGAGTTGGCAACTAGAGAGAGATCCGGTTTGCATAACTCAGCAGCCCACCTTGGATTATCATATTTTCCAGCTCAGCACTTCATTGACTAGCAACCATCCTTCTGTCCTTGGGAACCATGTTAGTGTCTGAGTGCCTGCAAGACTGACTTACATGCATGCACCCCCAATTCAGACATGGGATTAGGAAGTAGGATTTAAGTTTCCTGAATTTTCTGATTGCTAAAATTCAACCCCTCTCCCTTGCAGGGAATGATTAAAAAGAAAGAATAATGTCCCAATTTTTTATTTTCAAATGATTCCCCATAGAATCAGTAGAGTTGGAAGGGGCCAGAAGACCATTGGTTCAGTGCAGGACTCCGAGTTACATCATCCCTCCCAAATGGCTGTCCAGATGCATCTTGAATTCCTCTGTGGTGGGAGAACCCAGAACCTCCTTCAGTAATTGGTTCCATTATCATACTGCTCTAACAGTCAGTAAAAATCTCCTGATATCTAACTGGAAGATTTCAGCATTGAAACAGGAGGTGGGAATACTGAAATCCCCCTCCTCAATTGCTTTGGTTCCACATTGGAGGTACATGCACTTACATAGAAGTAAGTCTCACACATACATAAAAAGGTAAGCTCTCCCACCTTTGCACACGACTCAGAATGTATGGCATACACATGGCAAAGCAGTGGCCTTGCAATGCAAGAACGGATGGCATCACGGTGGACTGGAGACCAAATGGCCAACTTGTCGCTACTGCTCTCAGGTGGCTCTCACGGCATGCAAACCAGCCCTTTGTGCTGGGAGCGCTCTCACGAGAAGGGACCAGAGCCTGATGATTCATAAAATGACTGCCGTGGTGGAGGTGGCGGGTCACGGAAAGTTCAAGGAAGACGGGTGGGACACAAACAAAAGTGACTTGCCAGTGAACGCAAGTGGAAGGCACAGGGAAGGTCTCAAGGTCTTAAACCGCAAGCCAATGCTTTGAACCCAAACAGACTGCTGGGCTGGGGCTCAGGGGATCCGGTTCTGGTTCCCACTGAGCAGTGGAGCTCACTGGGTGATTTTGGGCCAGTTACTCTCGGCACAAGCTATCTCAAAGAGGTGGTGTTGGGCAGATAGTAATGAGAGGAGGAGAATTATGGAAGCTGCCTTGAGTTCCTTGGAAGGAGAAAAGCTGGACTATCAGGAGGAGGAGGAGCAGCAGCAATTGGAGGGTATTCAGCAGCATCTTTGCCGTATGTCAACCATACAGCTACACAATAATTCCTTTTAAAAACTGTAAAGAACATGATAAAAATAATGTAGGAAGAAACCCCTAGAGGCACCACTTGAGCTGCCACACCTTAGAGACCTCCCTTCAGGCTCATTCAGATTAACTGATGATTCCAAAAAAGAATAAGGACAAAATCCATCTTGTATTAGGATAATAATTATATGGACAGGCAGTGCAAGGTACGGGATGGACTGCTTGGTTCTCCACTGGATTCCCCTCTGGAAGGCACGGCCCACCCAAATCCGGTGCCCTTGTTGGGACGATCCTTCCCAACGTCATGTGTGTGTGATACTGACACCCGTATCAGTCAAAGGCAAAGGGCATCACCGACACCGTGAGACCACTGCCTAGGGAGAACACAGGGATGGCATTGTGGGTTGACACCACCCCGGGATCTGCCTCTCCTCCCCAAGCAAACAAGCATGTCTTGCCACGGTCTGAGCCATCTGTCCCCTCTCCTGTTCTCCCACCAGAGATATATTAAAAATGAGACACGGAGCATCCCAAGGGAGTTGGTTCCACATGAGCCGATTCCACATGAGCCAATACCTGCCATAAATGGGCCAGTGCAATGTGTCATTCAACAAGGGCCTCTGGGACCTGCCCACCATTGTACTTTTGCCATTCCAGAGCGAGGAGATCTGTGGATTGCCAAAGATGGCTGGCAGGCTGCATTGAGCCGGTCGGCTTTCGGCATGCACAGGGCTCCCATACAAACAGGCAGGACCGGGAGCAAGAGCTGTGCTTCTTCCGCACACATGTCTGCATCTTGTACGCACTGGGATCTCCTGCCTTCACTCAACAACCAGATGGAAGGACAGGAGAAGCGATGCTCAGTGCTCCTGCCAACATGTACCATTCAAGAAGTCTCGTGCAGCTTCTATAAATGATTTGGAGATGGAGTCGCCTAGTGCTGAATGTCACAACGCATGCAAGAGCCTGGTGGCTTTTTTTTCTAGGAAAAATCAATCCAGATGGGGGACTGCAGGGGAAGCAGCAGCCAGACAGGGAAAACGCTGAACTCCTTTTCCACCCTGCTTCAAGACAGCTCCCCGGCAAGCATCTGTTTGGAATTCTGCAGAAATGGGGGGAAGGTGCAGGCACCCAGGGGTTTAATTTTGGAGGGGAGAAGCAGCAGCTACTCCTCTCTTAATTTCTGGGCCCCAAATCCTGCATCCAAAGCAGTTTTCCTTCAGGTGAAGCAGCATTCAGGTTTTGGTTGCACTCAAGACACACTCCCAGGCTGTACGTTGTTACCTGCTGCCAAGTCACCTCTGGCTTATGGAAACCCTATGAATTAAAGTCTTCCAAAATGGGCTCTCCATTACAGCCTTGCTCAATCCATCTCCTATGTGGTCTTCCTTCTCTTCTTCTGCCTTCAACTTTCTTAGCATGATTGTCTTCTCCAGAGCATCTTGCCTTCTCAGGATGTGTCCAAAGTAGGATGGCCTCAGTTTTGTCATTTTCTCTTCTAGTCCTGCACCTTGGCCAACTCATGCATAGATTTGAATCCTTGAATGCTCACATGTATTGTACAGATGGATGGGGAAAGCTGGGAGTTGTAGGCCCCTTTTCTGTCTCAATGTGCAAAGGATTGTGCCTCTAGTCTCTTATTTGCAACAGAATATGTACCGGTGTAGCCCCACCTCACGGAATCATAAAATAGTAGTTGGAAGTGACCTATAAGGCCATCGAGTCCAACTCCCTGCTCATTGCAAGACTCCAAGATGGCTGACCAACTACCTCTTGAAAGCCTCCAGTGTGGGAGAGCCCACAACCTCCCTAAGTCATTGTTTTCATTGACGTACTGCTCCGTCAGGAAATTCTCTGGAATATCTCACTGGAACCTGGCTTCCTGCAATTTAAGCCAGTTATTCCATGTCCCAAGCTCTGGAATGACTGAGAAGAGATACTGGCCTCCCCTGTGTGGCAATGTTTTAAATATTTGAGAAGTACTAGCATAGCTCCTCATTTTTCTCCCTCCTTTAGCAATGCCCCTTCTGTACACATATTGATTTCATATACTGCTTACAGTCAAACTTAACTTGATTAAATAATAAAAGAGAAGCAGTGACACGTTTCAAAACAACAATAACCGAATCCAACCTAACTTTCATTTCTTTATGCCTTCCTGCCCTACGCAGGCGTTAATCTCAGTGGTAGAGAATGTGCTTCTCGCACACTGCTGAGACTAAAATCCAAGTTGTGTCATCATCACCATCACGACTATCTTTGCATGGTTAAAGTCCTGTTTAAGTCACAGTCACAGTGACTATTCAGGAACAAATGGCTTAAGGATCAATGATCAAGTTGTTACGAAACACAGATTGGTTTGAAAAACACATTTGATTTGTTTCGTTTGTAAGCACAGATGGCATGCATGCTTTTGCCACACAGGTGGACCAGCTAAAACCCCAGAAAGTCTGATAATGTGTCCTGAAATCCCATGTTCATGAAGTGAACAAAAATTGTAGTACGGATATATCCATTTTTCTCCCAATGGATTTCAAAATGGGCATCGCTGGGGTTATTATTTTACATGTTAAAGAGTATTGGCAGAGCTGAAGCAGCTCCGATTTCATAGACTTTTGTTTTCATTAGAAAAATAATGGCAAAGTTCAGCATTATAGAGTATTTAATTAAGATTACACTATATGATCATGATCTAAGAGTTGGGAGTCCCTATTGCTTCAAATTTAAATCCTCATACTTATACCGCATTCCCTATCTAAGCCTTGAAAATAGAAAACTGCAAAGCCACGTAAGGCTTCAGATGTTAAAAGGGTGTGTTTTCTTCACAGGATATCAGCTTTTCAATGGGAAGGCAAAGTTCATGCACCTTTTCATTCAGTAGAGCTTTATGGTAAGCACATTAAAAATGAAAGTCTCGACCAGATAATTTACAAGATGCTGCGGCTCTTCCTAGTATTAGTACTTGTTACTGCTTTTGGAAAGCCAATTGTTCTTGGCTTTAACTAGCTAGCCAGTTAATTCCAAAGGAGATGTACAGAAATGAGCCATAAACATTAACCTCAGAAAACACGAACCAACCCAAATGGATGTAGGCTGCAATCTTATGCACACTGATATGCAAGTCAATGGTCTGTCTAACTATTGCCTGACTGACAGTATATTTTTATTGGATAAAGCACTTGAGAGGACGGTGACCATACAGCACCAGATGCACTTGGAGGACTTTGGTTATCCAGACTCGTTGCAACCTGGTTTCCCACCCAGCACTGACACCAGAATAGCTTTGACTGTGGTGATGGGGGAAAGGCAGGTGAAATGTGACCACATTGATTCTTCTTAACCTCACGGCCATTTTCAGCCATGGTACTGCTTGGCCAAGACTGGGAGCTGCAGACACTTTTCTTTCCAGAGGATAATGCTAGGGAACTATTGTTCCACCCCGTGATGATCAGTCTCTATTTTGCCCCCCTTGGAGTTCAGCATCAATATGAAATTGCTGACTGAGGTCATCCAGGGATTTGGGGTTCAGTGCCATCTGTATGCCACTTATTTTCCATCAAACAAGGGCAAGAGCAAGGGCAGAAGGAACTGCCCAGGACAGGAACTTGGAAACTATCTATGCAAGTGCTGAGCTGGTGCCTGAGCTGGACTGGATGAGGACTTATAGACTGAAGTTCAATCCAGACTGCTGGCTGGTGGTCCATCAGAGACTAGTGTGAGGTCTAGCCTGAGATTTCCCCCATCAGGGTCAGATGTGCCATCTGGGCATGCTATGAGAGCTGGTCTTGTCACTTTGTGGCATGATGCACCTTGTACCTTTTGAACCCACCATACCAACTGAGCCCCTCCTAGACAAAGACAGAGCAGCCACACAGATCCATGGTCTGGACATTATCTCCTACACTGCACTGCATGTCTGGCTTGGGACAGTGTGCCAGGAGTAGCTGGTGGTTCGGGTTTCCTTTGAGGTCCTTCTCTCAAGAACCCCAGCTGAAGGTTCAGGGAAGTCCTCATCGGAGTGAGGATTTTTCATTAGTGCTCTTCCACTTGGTGATGCCCTGCATTCAGCCGGATTTGGGGGCCAATTGACAACTTTTGTTGAACAAGTGTTTGACCTGGCATGGCAAGGCTTTCTTGTCTTCAGTTTTAGCGTTTATGTTATACTACTCTGCTGTTTTAATGGGTAAAGCCATTTGAACCATCATCATCATCATCATCATCATCATCATCATCATATTATTATTATTATTATTATTATTATTATTATAACATTTCTATGCCGCCCCTTGCCGAAGCCTCGAGGCGGCTTACAACACAATAAAATACAATACAATATAAAAATAACAATATAAAATTAAAATTAATAATATAAAATAAATAAAAAATATAAACGATATAAAAGAAGTTATAAAAGAAAAGTTATAAAAGAAAAGAAAAGAAGTCGCCCTGGCCAGATAAATAAGTAAATATTTTTAACAATTAAAATGACGTTTAAATAAAAAGGTCTACAGTAGATGCTCTACAGTTCCACGGCCTGAAAAGTTGGGTACACCTACTCCAACTGAATAAATAAAATCAGTTGAACTTGCCAAGTAAATATGCTGCAAGGAAATGCATTCCCAAGTCTCTGCAGGACATACTCTGGAGTAAACATGCCCAGCACATGAGCTTTTTAATCACACCTCTTCAGGATAACAGCAGGAAAACGTACTAGGACTTGTAGCAATGGCCTTGCGAATGGAGCTGTCTAAGCCAATCAGCAAGCAACAGGTTACGGAAATGACGGGTGGGCAACTCTGAAAAGGTGAAGCAGGAACCGCAAGGAAACTCAGCCCTACACACTGTCAGAGTTGCCTCACAAATAGAATACAGGCACAGGAAGTTCTCATCCGCAAATTTTAAGACACGGGGGCTGTCACAGGTAAAATCTTCACTGCAGACATGCTCATTCATTCATTCATTCATAGATTCATAGATAGATCAGCCATTAAGTGCTCATTTTAGACAATCCTCCACAACAGATTGGAGATGAGTTGGCGCAGATTAATCTGTGCAACCCTCCCATCTTACATGGAGTAGTACCACAACCCTTCATTTGTAATTCTACCTGTATCGGCTAATTATTGCCCTTTAAAGCAAAGCAGTAAATCATGTCTCTAGTGGGCTCCCATTTCTAGTTTGGAGGGCAAGCACTCACCTTAATTTATCAAGCAAGAGATCACGGAAACCCATGCTTCGAGCCCGTGGATTACAATTCATGACATTCAAACACGTTAGCAATGCATATTTAGACAAAGCAAGTCATATGCATTCAAGCATCAAGCCAGCCAACATTGCTGGCAGGGGCATGCTGGGAATTGTGGGCCTTCTCTCTGTGCAAATATGCATAAATTCATAAAAGAGTTGTTTGTTAGCACTGCGGCTACTGGCGCTGCTCCAGCGGTGACTTAAAGAGCTTTCTAGAACAACACGGCACCATCTATGTTTCCTAAGGCTGAGCAAACACCGGTGGACACACGAGGCAACCTACCAGGGCTGGAGCATATGCCCTGGACATGAGCAACCACAGTGCAAATTCCTGCTAGTTTCTGAAGCTCTGGGCAAGTTACCATCTCTCCCTGCCTATAAGAATGGAATAAGTTACTCTGAATTGCTGCTCAGTTCATGGAAAGATCCCACTGCCAAGCAAATATTAATGTTTTTGCTTTAAGCATGAGGAATACTATAGGGTGACATTCATACCATCAGGTAGACAGATGGAACCCCAGTCTGTTGGAAAGAAACAAAACATCAAGTGGCAACTATGGCGTGAGCTATGAGCTTCAAATATTGTCAAAACAATCTCTGCAAGAAGCCTGGTAGCCCTCACCGCTTAAGCTTAACGAAAATAAACACTTCTGATGATAACTCAAGAGCAATGTTGGTTGTGTATATCTGAAGGGGTGTGCAGGGAGAGAGGATCATTCAACATGGTAAAAATCAACAGAGCACAAACCACCAAGGACGTTATCTTGCAAATGTGCCCATTCACTTCAGTGGAGCCTGAAGAGGGAAACATCCCGGTAATTCGTGCCATCAGGATGGTGGTTTCAGAGCATAAAGTAACAATTGTCCATAAAGGCAGACATGCAGCTCTTTTGCACCTCTGTCCTGAACACACATCTTTGTTTGAAATATGTATTTCTTCAATCAAGGAGAATATTTCGATCCTGTAAAGTTCCATAGCTTCTTGCCACTGTTTAAAAAACCCCAAACAAACAGCTCGCTGTTTGCCTTTCTTGTCCTTTGCGCCACTGACATTCAGGAGTAAGGAGATGAGGAACACAAACGTCTGAATAATGGAGATTTTTAAAACCCCACTAAGCTTCCGTCATCCATCTAGCATCTTTGGTTATTAAAATGATGCTACTTCCCTTCCATGCTACAAGCGAAGGCCCTGATTGGTAGGGCAGAAATTTCCAAAACAGGAAGTGCAGAGCTGCTAAAGCAGGTGCAGGAGGCGTTTCCTCTCCCTGCGGTAATCAGTCCCCTGCAGCTCGGTGGAGGAGCCCGCTTTCGCATCCTTAAGGGACGTTCCTACAGGGCGGGCAAGCTCCGATTTTCCTTTGCTGTGCCGGCCTCCAACATCAGCACCAGACGGGGGCCTCTGTCAGATGAAAGCCTTGCTTTCCCTGCTGTGCCCAGGGCAGTTTGCACAGGCCGCCCGACACGTAGCAGTGATGCCGTCTGTCCGAGGGCAGGAATCGGCCAGACGCCCCGGGGCTGGCTCCCACGGCTCCGGCCCTCGTTGCAGTGGCCCTGAGTCCGAGTCCCTGGCGAGCGTGACCAGCTCAAGGGACGCTCACCAGGAATGGAGTCCACCTCCACACCACTTGCAGCAGCCCCAAAGGAAGGGGTCGCTGCTGGAGGGGGTGAGGGCCCCCATTCCCGAGAGCCCCACACAGCTGCTAGCAGCATCCCTCGTCCATCGTCTGGGCTACAGCGCCCGCCGTGGAAGGCTGCCAGTTGTGCAGCCTTCATTCCGACAGTGCCACGAACGTCCTCTTGGCTCAGCCCACTCTGCGGGAGCAGGCCAGGCATGAAAGGAAGCCTGCAAATGTCGGAGGGATGGCGTTCCTTAGGGTTTGTCCCAACCCTAAGGTGAAGGGTGGGATCTGCGGCTCTTTGACATTTCTGGAAAAGTTCTCATACCCAGCCAGGGTAAAGCCATGTTGACTTCCAGGAGGAGCAGAGCGAACAACAGATGGCCTTGCATTTCCATTTTTGTATGGGCTGGAGGAAATGCTGCATCGGAGTGGACGGGGAGCCATCGCCACGGCTGCTTCAGCCCCGCCTGCTGCCCATTTCAATTCCTCCTTCCCTGTGTGTTTGGATTGTGCAGGAGACCCACACGTCTCCTTGCCTTTTCTCCATCAAGTCGGCCAGCTGTGTAGCAGAAGCGGATGAGCAACACAGGCTGAGCACATCCTCAGAGCCTGCTTTTTAAATTATGAAAAAGGCTGTTGCCAATTGATGCAGAGGCAAAGGAAGGAGGGAACTAAGAGGGCAAGGGTGAGGCGAGGACAAGGAAGCACAGAGGGAACTGCCTTGGAAACCTCATCCATCCTTGGGCAGAACATCATGTGCGACTGGCTGCACATTCCCCCCATGTGATCAAGCCACCACAGCAGGAAGCTCATAGAGCAAGATGCACATGCTCGAGACATGTGTGCACGGAAGCTGCACATAATAATCCAGACAAGGGTCATGGAACTTTCTGATCTGGACTGAGATCCACCACTTCTCCTGGATGGAGTTGTGCTCTGCTAACCATCCAGGCACAGTCTTTGGGCATATTGCTGGAGACCAGGATGGTCTTTACCTTACCTTTAGGTGGTTTACTGATTTGACTAGGGAAGGTGGATTTCCCCTGAATGCCGTATCTTTTTGGTCCCATCCCAGTTAGAACAATGAAATGCAGCCGTTGTGGGCCAGTCATTAAGGATGCTCCAGAAACTTCAGTTGCAGCTAGAATGCTTGAAGAGGTTTCGATTCTCTCCTAGGCAGCCACTGTAACTAAGGCATATTCATTTCCAAGCCCAGCTTAAGGAACTGGTATGAACCTGTAAAACTCTAACCAACAATAACCACAAAAAATAGAAAGCAAATGAAGAACAGTGAGACGCAGAGCAAGTTTCAAAGCAGAGTCCAGAGGATCTTGGACAACTCGTTCATTCCTTTCCTGCTTAGTTCACAGGATTGCTCTGAAGCTGCTTTGTCTATGAAAACCCTCATACCATTTTTGATCAAGGCACAAAAGAATTGTTTTAATTATAAATGTGGAATTATAACTGGCGCTGCCTGGTTCAAGATATACTTTGCTTATGAGCAAGCTCATGAAACCTGTAGCAGGCGTATTGCAACAAGTGGAACTTCTGTTTGAGTTAACGGGTTCAGCAAATAAGCTAATGACTTAAGGTAATAAAATATGCAGTAACAATTTCACACAGAACATAGCAAGCATTTCTCTCAAGCAGTGGAAGTGACGTTTTTCAACTGTGGAGACACTACCCTCCAGTAGCTAAAACTGAGGAAGGCCCATAAAACGCTATATTTACAGAAAAATAACAAAAGGGCAACCATTAAATTGGATATTTCCTTGAAAATGCAAAATTCCAAATGTTATGGCATCTTTATAGAGCATTCATACGGGTTGGCAGGCAGATCAGTGATATTGAAGGCACGGCTGATTTATTTGTGTGAGATTTTGAATCAGATCCTAAAGACTAGGTCTCGTTCGTCCAAGGAGTGTTTGCTTGTAGGTTCTGTCATACAGGGCTGGCAGGGGGCAAAACCACACCTGCTAAAACCCTGTTCTACACAACCTTTAGAACTACGGAACTGTTGGAAGGTTTCAGACAAGATACCTGCCACGTGCATGTCTGAATGCATGTAGAGGGCTGCTAGTTCTGGGCTCCTCCTGCCTCAATGCATGACGCACATTTGGAATGCACCGGGAGGGTTGTAGACATGCAGGATTCCACCACATGAAGGGGATGTTGACTGGGCCCAGGTCCCTCCTCGCATGTCAAAGCTCCACCCCACATGTGGTGTCTTCCAAGCCACACAGTGGTGAGGCATGGCGGCACTCAGTCGGCAGCGGTGGGGCCAGCCCACCCAGCTCTGTGATGCCTCTGAAGAGGGGTGGGATTTGTCTGAATCCCGTTCTTCTCCGTTGTGAATCTGATCACTCAGTTCCATACCTTCATGTTTTGCCCCACGGGTGGGAAAGCAACTACATGAAATAATTGGTGCTGAGGAAATGACTGGACAGGAAACTGTTGATCAGCAACACACAACTGCCCCATTTTAGCAACACCTTTTCTTAACATCATGGAGAGAAACATCACAAACTGGCCATCACGTACCCCCCTAGAAATGTAAGCCATACCAAGACATTTGTAGGGGACGGGATTCAGACAAATCCCACCCCTAAAAGCCTTTAAATATAGAAATCGATGGATGGAAAAGGCCACGCCGTATCTTTAATTCTTACACAGAGAAGATTTCCACGCAAGACAAAGAAGTCCAAAGAATGTTTCCTGTTCAGATGGCACATTTTGTTTATCAGAAGATGATGACACATTCCGTTATAACAGTCTTTCACGGTAATCCGGTATTGTCTTCATATTGCACATTAGGGGTGGAAAGCAACAGCAGTAGCTTGACTTCATGGTCAAGGCAAAATCTGAACTGGAGACCATCCTAGCTCACTGCTATGCTCTGCCGATTATCAAGTATGTCTTCAGTATGACGCGGAATAAATCGCAGAATAAATTCTGCACACAGAATCGGCAGAGCACACAGGCTGTACAGAACTCAGTACACAGACTGGGCAGCGCTGTGTGCAGTATCCAGGGCCCAGTGCAGAAATGTCTGGTGAAATGCCTTCGTTATGACACAGTTTATACTTGAAGGGGTTCCTACAGCATCTTTCCCATGCAAAGAGAATCTCACAGCACTGGGGCCCCAGCCCAGAGACAGTACTGAGTTAGGCACCTTCATGCAAATCTTATGCTAGGAAGAGAGCAGTGACTCAGCCCAGCAGCCCCAGGGGTGTTAACCCAGACAAATGAGTCTGTCGAATAAAAAGAACCCCCCAGGACAATTAGGCAACTGCAGAAAGTTCAGTTTCCTTTTCAAAAGCGTGGTTTTGCTTTTCTTATAGAACATGATGTGCCTAAACTTTTTGGAGCAATGCTTGGAGAATGTATTTAAAAGGACAGAGGGAAAAAAATAAATAAATGGGTGCAGCACAGGAAGGAAAGCGGGGACCTGAGAGGGGTTGCCAAGTGATCTTCCAGGCACCTTTTCTTGACTTGGCAGGAAAAAGACAAGAGAGAAAACAAGTCTCTTACCCTTCTCTCTCTCTCTCGCTCTCTTTCCGTTTCTATTCTTTGTTATTTTTTTTATTTTTGGTGGAAATCTAAGGAGAGAAGCAAGGACAAAATTTCAGTTTAAGTGCCCCCTAATGGCTGTAATAAGCGAGGCCACATCTAAACCAGTGTCAAGATTCCCTCTCCCACTAATAACTTGCACAATTTACTGCGTGCCCGGGGGCATTTCCCTGCCCCCGTGCACCAACGGCATGCACTAGAGCGAGAGAGAGAGAGAGAGAGAGCACAAAAATGCAAACTGTGACAACATCAGGGGGTGGGCGGAGAGGAGCGCACAAACATGAGGCTGCTGTTTTTGGCAGCATCCCTGTGGGATCTGGTGCGGGGAGGGCTGAGTGCTGCTCTGAAGAGTAAACACGCTCCAGAAGAGTAAACACGCTGGCCAGTTGCATGCAAAAACCTTGGGACAACCAGCCGTCACGGGGCATGGAGGCAATTTTCGTATGATTAAACCATTAATTCAGAAGTTGGGCAACGCTGACGTGTTGCGATCTATCCGATTTAGCTTTCTGCTCTTTGGAATATGCTTGCAATGTTCCCCACTTTGCAGGTTTAGCGAGGGGGAGCTCCATGGTCCGCTGTCCATCTACCAACGAGAGGGTTAGCAAACACGTTCAGCCCAGTTCTCCTTGCCTCCCAGTGTCCTTGCACCAGCAGGGTGGGCGCTGCTGCCAGATCATGTTCTCTCTCCCGCGTGCAGCTCCAGACACCACTTAAAATAAATGGCACAGAGAGAGATTTCGAGCTTGCCAGGTTGCCCTCCCCAATTTGCTGGTGAGAGGAATGCTATCTCCAGATTTGTTCCTGTAAAGCACTTGCTGGCACTAAACAAAGGGAAAAACATGAGAAAAATAAAACTGGACCAGAATGGCAGAGTGTGGATCACAGGAAGCCTGGTGGTTTAAACCCCACTAGCTTCAAAGGGGGCACACAACGTTTTTACGAGAGGATTGGGGCCTCCAGGGCGCAGTTTCATTTCAGGCTCCTTTCAGATGTCTTTCCAAAGATGTCTTCACAGGGCTGCGTGCCTCCAGGTAGTCAAAACTGGAAAAGGAACACGGGCAGAAACATGGTTGTCTCCATGACTGAACAGTAGATGCATGAAGAATCTGACAGGGAAATGAAAATCCACTGGGTTTTCTTGAGTCAGGCCCAGAAATTATGTTGTGTCAGCCTTGCACGGGTGTTGGCCTGACATGAGGCAAGGTGAGGTGAGCCAGCACACGGCTTTCCTTTTCCACCTGGGCTGCAAACAGCCGAACTTGCACAAAATCCGGGTTACTGCACTGCAAATTCGCGTCAGTCACGAAGGGAGGTCCCACATGCTGCACAAATCTGAGTTAAGAGTCAAGATGGCCAAGATGAAGTGTGAGATGCTCTGATATTTCTACAACTTCGTGGTCAAAAACAAGAACAACTCCAATCCAATGAGTCAGCCCTGATTCATGCAAATTGCAATTTGCATGGATTGTAAACTGCAGAATTTGCTCCACTGGGGCTAAAGAGGCCGTCCTTGACTCCAACTTTAGCAAAAAGTCGATGCAATTTCTCAGAAGCTAGAACAAACATCTGACTCAGACCACGTTTGGCCATTAGGTTAGTAATGTGACCCACGTTAGTCGAGCTTAAACAGAAAGTGTTTCCTGGTGTTGTACATCTCTGCTTTACAATGACCTGAATAATCCTGATTTGTAAGAGCCAGAAATGCAGAAGCAGCCACCTATCCTAAAGGTACAGTCTAGAATCAACTGGACCTGAACTGCGCACTGAAGGAATCTGGACTAAGACTAGCTTCATTGGCTAGTATACTTGAATATAGTACAGTCTGGATCTACCCATATTTACCAAGAAGTCAGTTCACTGAATCCAAAAGGATCCACTCCATAGTTAGAATTTATTAGGTCCCATAATAAAGACATGTAAAGAACTTTGAAAACCCTGTTTTTCTTGCATCTGCAAAAGCCCTGAGTGGCAAGTCCTGGCCATTTTCATGTTGCAAGGAAGAAACTGAATTTATGGTTGAGCAACCAGCTCACGATTAAGGTGAACATACATATGAAAGGTTTGCTGATGAACTAGAAAATGGAGAGTCCTTTCTCCCCCTCGTTCTGCCATTAAATATGTTTCCAGAAACAAGTTAGCAGAATGATTTGCATAGTGCCCACCTCGACACATACTAATTCATATCCACTAGGCAGAGGTTATTCACAGCACATCTTTGGTGTAGAACAAGTGTACAACTCAACCACTGTAGCCCCATTCTGGGACATTGTGAAAAATTAAAATGGCTGCTTTCGCAGCTGCCAGGTAAGTACTTCTGGGCCTCTGGAGATGCCCTGTCCTCTCCACAGTGGCCCAGTGCATTTCCATGATAAGCACAGGTGGGAGTGAGGGGCAGGGCTTCTCCCCCCTAGCAGCCCACTTGGTTTCTTCCATGACTACAGAAAAAAGAATTCTTTATGCTTGTCTGCCCATCACCTGCATGCAGTTCCTGGTCACTTACAGCTGCAGGGCTAGTTGTGCCAGACATGACTGAATTATTCCATTACATCTACATAAGTCTGCATATATGAAAAGGGGAAAAGATCAGTCTTTCAGATGATGCACAGTTGTTGCAGCAAATGTTTTAGCAGACACACTCGCTACACTTTCACACTCAAGAGGGAACACCTGTTCAAGATGGTCCTTGCAGTTTGCATGTCTGGACTGACTGATTTTATGGATCACATTTCAGACACAGCAACCCTCCCAAAGCACCTGTAAGTACTTGCACCCTAAAAATAATGCAAATATTTTTTTAAAATGTACTGCCCGTTGCAACACATACATGGTGCTCTGCCAATCAAAATGTTCTTAAATTGATTAAGCAAAGTGCTTAAGAAGTGACCTTATGGACCTGACAGCATCCAAGGGACCTGAGGATGCAGATCTCATCCTACAAGACTGGAAACAGAGTTCTGATCTGGCAGACAGCAACCTGACTATGAACCTGCTTGAAGTTCCTCCAACAGCAGATTCCTCTCCCAAGGTTGGAATTCTGACTTGGGAAAGGGTAGAAGATGACACTGGGCAAGAAGAAAAAGGCAACAGATGCCTGGAAAACATGTCATGCCCCCAGTTAGCAGTGATGGAAGAAAACTACAGTTCTTGCTTCCCTAGATGGACAAAAAATACTCCAAGTCTTGCCTTCTCATGATTTCTGTTCTGTCGACAAGAGAAAACAGGAGCTTTGGATGGACTGACACTTTCAGTAATGGAGGTTCTGCTCACAGACCGCAAGATTGCTCTCTCATGCTGGAATTTCTTTGTGTAGATGGACCTCTACACACATACTGCAGAGTTGACTCTGGGCAGGCATGCGCAGGATTGTTGAAAAACAAAATACTGGGACCTCACGTGGTCGCGTCCATGGATAGAAGATCGCATCAACTGGGGCGCTTGTGTCTGGAAAAACATTACTGGGGTGTTGCCATGGGGTCTATCCCCCCATCCATTCCCATGGCAATAGGGAGATGGCTCGTGAGAAAGCAGTCTATGGGGCCATGATTACACTGGCCCTCTGCAAGGTCCATTTTTGTTGTTGGCTCCCTAATACTTCACGGCATCGCAAGCCAAATCATTGGCTACAATGCCTCGCTTGTTCTTGCTCACAAAGAACATTCACCACTGGCATACGGAAGTTCATGCACGAACGCAGTCTGTCTCCTTCAGAGCAGATGCATCACCTGGGGCCATATCCTCCCCTTGACCCAAGTGGGGAACATCCACAGTTTCGTACTCCAAAATGAAGGGGGAGAGTGCTCTTTTCGTACACAAAAGATGATCCAGAAGGTTCCCTCACAGATCAGTGGACACCGATATGAACATCACACTGTTTCTCTTTCTTACTTGGTGTTTGAGGTGGATCTGTTTTGTGCTCCAAGATGCCACAAGATGGTTGCTTTTTCCCGTCCCATGAGCTGCACTGTGCTATTTTGGTTTTCTTGCTAGAAAGGAGGAAAGGAGGAAATCCACTGCAAGGTGGGCTTAATTGCCCTTTTAACCATCTCTCTGCTTTGCTCGGGAGTGAGCAGCTTCACAAAGTGGCCTTCGGATCTCTCTTGAATGAATTATTTACATAAGATGGGAGGGAGGAAACATTCCAAAATGTCTGGCAGAATTTACAAACTATTGGAAGATTTGAGGCATGGAGGAAATGATCCTTCTTCTTGTACGACCCACTCCTTTGCACTCCCACCCCTGTGCTGGGATTCAGTTTTTAGCATCCTTTCTTTTTATATTCCCTCTTTCCTTTGCCCTGTTCTTTCCTTTTCTTTCAGAGTCTCCCACAATAAGGCACAAATCAGCATTACTATTAGTTAAGCAATAACTTGAAATGGTTTACTATGTAGAACTGAATTCATTTCAGTGACCTGAAGGAAGGAGTAGGTGGGAAAATATGGAAAACAGAGGTTTGTTTATGTATTATAATTATATCCCAACTTTTATTCCTTTCAAGGAGGTCAAGGCACCTTACGCAAATCTCCTCCTCCTCTCAGTCTTATCCTCACAACAACAACCCTGTGAGGTAGGCTGGCCTGAGAGTCTGTGATTGGCTCAAAGTCACCCAGTTGGCTCCATGGCGAAATGGGGCTAGAACCCAGACAGTCTGAGTCCCAGTCCCGTGCTCTTAACCACTACACCACACTGGCCCTCCCTCTGGCTTCACTAGGATATCCCTGTCCTATAGCCTGTAGGATTGGGAAGAGGAGGTTCTTTTATTGCTAAAAAATAATGTCAACAATGAGCAATATATAAGAAATCAAAAGGGACTTGAAACCAGAGACTTCTTTGAAGGGCAAAATGGGTTCTTGAACTAATATTTATTTATTTATTTATTTATTTATTTAACGTTTTTATATGCCGTCCCCTTGCTACATAGCCTCGGGACGGCTCACAGAACTAGGGCTGATAATTGCTCATTCCAGCATCAAACTCTCTATTAACAACATAATCCCTGCAGGAAAGGGGAAATATTTGCATCCATTTGAGAAGGAGCATCACTTTGCAGTCAGCTTTGCATAGGGGTCCACAATTTCGGGCTGGTTTTAGGCACCAAACCAAAAAGTATAACTGCCCAGTCCCTGCCCCTGCCCTGCTGAATTCTTTCAAGTTTGGAAGGGAAGCAGGTTGCTCCCCAGGCGCCTAAAAGTCAGCATCACATGCTGCACAGCAAGGAGAAATGTGGGGACCCATTTGGTTGCCCCTGCTTCCTCGTACCCCACGGATCAGAAACCCCAAAGTGGGTGTACCTGGACACATCAGGAGGTAGCAAGTAAACTGCTGTGCATGAGAAAACAAGCAATTAAAGGCATCCCCAGGCCAGTGCAATAGCCTTCTCCTCTCGTTGCTCTGGCACTGCCTCTTTTCAAAAGGCTGCTACTGGGAATGGGACCAGGGAATTCTGCCACATCTCTGCATCACTCCATCACGCCCCAGGCAAAGATGCAGGAGAAATACCTGACTTTCAGTGAGATGCCCAGAGGTATTTCTGCAAGAGTCAGTGACCGAGTCTGTCCTCCAGTCACAAGCCATGCTCCAGATCAATGAACAAAGCGGAACACACAGGAGAGTTTGTCTCCTTCCAAGGCAGGCGATGGTTACCCCTCCAGACCCCAAAAGTAATCCATTTTCAAACATCTCCAGTTTTAATCAAGGGCAAAACTGTGCCTCAGCCATCGAAAGTTTGAAAAACAAAAGAATGTTTTTACGAATTTTCACACAGACATTCTTTCAGGCAGCCAGTTCGGCGGCCACGCATCTTGTCACTGTCAACACGGTGTCCCGCTGCCATTCTCGACACCACGCATTCAGCACCCTCGCTTGCTCATCATAACGAAAGCTGCAGTGGAACCTTTCAGCTTTGTTTGCCGTTGCGGTTGCCCTGCTTCTTGTAAACAAGGCAACTTCCCGTCTCAGGGTTCCCACTGCTAAATCAGGATGAAGCTCGGCACCTTTCAGGTCATGACCTATGAATGTATGCAAGCTGGAACTCTGCCTAGCTCTATTTCTGTCACATCGCATCTGGGGTGGGAATCAGGAGAGGCCTCCAAAACAGGCATCCCTTCCTGAAAGCCAGCCCCACAATCTGCCGGAATGTACTTTGCATACATTTTCTTCTGTTGTGCTCAGAGCGTCAAAGAAATCCCACTGCCCTGGATGGAATCCACTGCTTCCTATGAAGAGATCTTCAGCCAATCTTCTAAGCATTCATTCAGGCACTTGAAATCTTTGATCAAGATCCTAGAACTGAACTACAAACGATCATTCATCCAATAGTTTATAGGGACAATGAGTGGTTCTCTGATCTAAAAAGCATTTGCAAAAAGAAACTAAAGCAGCACCTTAGAGACATACAGATAGCAATGCAGAAGAGAGGGATGTCCTGCAATTTTAAATCAGCCATGGCCTCGCTAGACTGCATCAGCCAAGCCAGTATCTGTCAGCCTCAAACAGCACCCCGGTCCCTTAAGACGAACAGGAGTAATGTTCGAGCCTGACAGATGACAGCTGACCTCAGGCCTTTAAGTGACCTCTCCTCGGGGAAGCACACGATGTTCCCCTCTTTTATCCTAACAACAGCCCTACCCTGTGGCTGCAGCACAAGGCCAGGTCCAATGCCTGATCAGTACTGGCCTGTCCTACAACCCTTTCACAAGAAAGACCAGGGCAATGGACCCCAAGTGCTTAAAGCACTTTACAAGGAAGCTACATGCCCTGCACTAGCTTTTGCATGCTTGCGATCAGGTCTTAAAGGACCATGCCAGCTAACAGCAGAGTTACCATTTGTTACCAGGTTACAAAGAAAGGGCTTGGATTATACCATCCCAGAATCTTGTTTTCAACCAATTTGTTCCATATCAGTCAGCACATCTTGACATGCAGGCAGAAATAGGCAGTGCTGGGAAGGAGCACCTTGGCAATGCGACTGCTGCCTTTGTATCAAACCACCTAATCCCGGTTGCAAAACCTCTGATCCGCACCTTACCTATTGATTGCATTTCTAGACCACCCAGTAGCTGAAGCTCTCTGGGTGGTTTGCAAGGCAAAGCTTCAGGCTCAGAAATAAAATAGCACAGCCAGGAGGTAATATCAAAACTCTTCAGTTTCAAACAGAGTAAAGCTGAACTAGTAACTGAGATAAACACTACCAGCAGTGCAACAATCTGACTATTGCTAGCCGTTTTTAAAACTGAAGGGCTGCATAGCCTGAGAAAATGTGAAGTTGCCACCCAGTGTCGAAAAGACTACAGCGATGGCACCAGGGCTTCTCTGGGTGAAGCATTCCAGAACCGGGGTGGCTAACTGGCTCGCTGGGCTGGGCTGGGGCACTGCGAGAAGGCCCTCTGCGAGTGCTCTGAGGAGCTGCAGCCACGTATGGAAGGAGATGATCATTTCGGTCGCCTGGTCCCAAGCCGTTGAGGGCTTTGCAGGCTGATCCCAGCTCTTAGAATCTGCCCTGGAGATGGACTGGAAGATGGTACATCATAAAGCAATGAAAGCATTGGTCAGTCCTTCCCAGCAATCATGCTGCCCTATTTGGAACTGCTGGTTCCAGATCCTTTCCAAATACATGCAATATGCTGCAGCAATTTCAGTAAGTCAGTGGTTACCACTGTGGGCAAGTTATCCAATTCCAGATGAATGAGGCCCCCTGCACCTTCAAGGACAGCACCGCATCCAAGATTACCTCCAAACTATGGCTCTGATACTCTGGGATACACTCTCTCACCCCAGAAAGCTCATAAAGACAGAAGAACCACCCACTAATAGTACCTCCTTCTTATGTGGATTAAGTTTGTTTATTCAACTCATCCAGTCCATTACTGTGCCCAGTCACTGATGTAGAAAACCCACGGCCTCACCTGAGTTTGTTGTGAAGGAGAGAGAGAGCTGGGCGTTATCCTTGTATTGGTAACACCTTGGTTCTTTCCTCCAGATAACCTGTCCAGCAATTTCATGCAGATGTTCAAAAGCACAGGATATTGAATGGAGTCCTGCAGCATCCCTTGGGAAAACTGCCAAGGGGCAGAGCATTAATCCTGCAGCACTACCTTCTGGAATCAACCATCAAAATTGGAACAGAACCACTGCATGGTAGTACTCCAACTCTTGGAAAAATCTCATGGTTGATTATGCTGAAAGCTGACAATGGGTCTGAGAGGAAAGCTCTAGATCACAGTCCCCATCTCCACTCAGCCAAGGTCAACCCATGGGGCAACCAAGACAGTTTTCTTCCAAAGCTGGATTTGACACCTGATGAAATGGATCTAGACCATCTGCTTCATTCAAAAATGCTTGGAATTGGCTCATAACCACCCACTCAAGCAACTTGTCCAGGAAGGGGATGCGGGAAACTGGCCTATAGTTCTTAACATCTTCTGGATCCATCTTCTGACCACACAGGGGATCACTTCTGTTTCTTCATTTGACCAAGATGCACCTGGTGGAATGGGAATGAAGAAGCCACTTACAGAAGAAAGCCCATCTTGCATCCTTGTCCTTACCATGTGCTTCTACACACTGCACCTGCATTCAAGAAACTGGCTCTCTGGAACACTCATCCAGAAACTGGCTCTCTGGAACAGTCCAAATGGCTGTCCCCTCACAGCCTGCTTTTGGGTACATTTTAATTTAATTTAATTTAATTTAATTTAATTTAAAACATCTGTATCCCATCCTTCACGGCAGCATCTCAGGACGGCTCACAAGTTTAAATGATGTCTTGCTCTGTGTGGACAGTTCCACTACAAGAACAGAAAATGTCTCTTTGATGAACATTCAAGCGCTACCCAAGGAAGGCAGGAAACCTTGTCTTATTCAGCAATCACCCATTCATCTCTTCAGCATTAAATAATTAAAAGATTTTTTATCTATGAATAGGTATTTCTCCTGAATGTCAAGCAAATGTCCAAGGCAGACACTCCTCATACCTGTCGAGGTGCGAATTGCTCAAAGCAAAAGATAGCAAATGGCTGCCAAAACCCTCCTAGTGAACCAGAAGAATCACCAAATTGACAAAAGGTCCAGGCCCAGGAGACAGAAGAGTTAAAGCATCAGCTTGGTGCAGCCCTTGAATTCAGGACCATGGCGGCAGTGAACAGCTTTAAGCCAACTGGTCCCAAGCTGTAGTGAGAAACATTGAACAGAAGGGAAAGCAAGCTTGATATGACCTCTAAAATGGAGTGGAGAGGGGCAGATATAGATCGTTGTTAAGGAAATGAGGCATGGGCACAACCACAGAAAAGAGGGATTTTATAGTAGCAGAGTGGGACAACATTAGAGAATGTACATTGCTACCCACCAGGGCAGCCTACTGGATACTTTCTGCCATTCTTTATATTGTTTAATTGTGTGCTTTATTGTGGCAACATTTTTGTTGTGTACGCTGCTCTTTTGTTGTGCTTAATTTTGGAGAATTATAGAAATAAATTCAGTAAATACATAAAATAACACACCACAACATTATGTGTAAGATGTGATGGTTGGTGTGTGTGTGTATCTGTCAATACACAGACTACTTGCAGGTTCCTGGGTGCAACTTCTTTTAAATAGCAACTTTGCAAACAAGCTGTTCTTATCAACCCTTCCCCACCATTCAATTTTTCTTTGTGCCATCAAACGTCAAACATTTATGCACACTCTGGTAATATCCAGGCAGGACTGAAAAGGACTGCCCAAGAAAACCATTCAGAAACAAGAGCTGGTTCAGGATGCAAGGGACAGGTTATTGAATGGGACTTGCTGTATCTCACCCATTCTTAAAGACATCGGTAACCAGAGTATCCAAGCTGAAGTCAAAAGCCTTGTATCAAACAATATGACCTGAAATAGTTTGGGAAAGGGGGTGCTGGAAGAGTTGTCTCCCCATCAGTTCGGACCTCCCACCAAAGCTGTCTTCTGTGTGCCTCCTTCCTTCAGAAGTCAGAAGGCTGCCTACTGGAGTGGCACCTCGGCTGCAGAACACGCCCCTCAAACAAATTTCTCAGGCTACATCTTTGCTCACTTTTAACCACAACAAAAAATCTGTATTGTTCCCCCAAGTATTTACTCTTGTGTTCTTCTGCCTCTTGTTGCATCTCCTTTTAAAAAATGCCTTTAGAGTATTTCTTGCACTTGTATTGGGGATTTTTTATCTCTGTAAATTTTCTTGAGCACCTTTTTCAGGGAACAGCAAGGTATAAATAAATGTATAAAGCCAATAACCATTAAAGGACAGCTCTCATCTCTTTTTACCATGCTCGCATCGTCTTGCCAGACCTTTATTTATTGGCCAAATTTGTGACTTGTCTTGTTTGACACTATAAAAAGCAAAAACAGAGTCCTTCTAAGAGCCAACATTTTTGTGGTCCCCAGTTGCAGTTTCACCAAATTTAGCTTACATTCTAGAAGTACACATCCACCCAGTGAAAGGGGGGCTTGGATATAGAGAGTATTAAGCCAGCATAAACAAGACTTGACCTTTCACCAAACCTTCTATTCTCCATAATGCTGCCCACAGGCCCTGGAACTGTGGTAACATGGACCTGACAGCACTGGTGGTTCCCCCCATCCCATGGCACAATCCCAAGCAATACACGAAGTCCTAAAACTCAAAAGCATCTTAACCGGTATCATCAAGAAAGAACTGTTCCCAATAAATGACCTTATGACTTCCAGAGGCTTCTTGGGAAACAAAAGAGCAGAAAGAAGGCTGACACCACTTAATGAAATATAAGTAAATTAACCTTATTTTGACAACTGTACCAGCATAAATTTCAACGAGTTAAATGAGATTAAAACCTGGATTCCTAAAGGAAAAACTAGTGTGCTTTATTCCTGCTGCGACAAGTGATACATACACCATACACATTACCTTAAGAACAGCATGAACAAGACATTATCTCCCATACAAGACGGATGCCAGCTATCCAAATTGGTAAAAACTATTCATACAGAAATCCAGCCCAAAGGGTTTCAACTGGTTTTGCTATGAAATTGATCGCCAAAGGCCAGAGCCTATGGGAGAGAGATCGATCCACAGAAGCAGATCCGACCACAAATGTCCCTCCTGTTGTTACCGTCATGTTCCATCAAGCCATCGCTGACTTATGGTGACCCTATGAATGAAAGCCCTCCGGAATGTCCCATCCATTCCAGCCCTGCTCAGCTGTTGCGAATTCAAGGCTGTGGCTTCCTCTATGGAGTCCATCCATCTCTTATTTGGCCTCCTCGCAAAGCCCCAAAGCCGCTTCACCTGATACTGGAGATCTGACATCAGTAGAGGCAAGCAGGGGGTGGGGGGACTGGAAAACATGCCTTGCTTGGGCAGGAGCAGGCACTGAAGCTGCAGCCCCTCAGTCATGCCACCATGTGAGGAGTGGGAATTCATGCCGGTAGGAAGAGGGTGAGCATAATTTCCTTCCCATGGGTTCCAAAAGAGAACGGGGAATCGCCAGAGGAAAGCAAAATGGGGGAAAGAAGGGGAAAGCCCAAACACAGCTCTTGTTTTATGCCTTGCCGTGGACCGTCAATGGCCTATTCCAAAAGTTGGAGGAAGAACAAGCAAAATAGTGTGTGTACAGAATGCTGGGAACAATGGATGGCAAAAGAAGGACGGCAGAGGATGAGGACGGCAGAGGATGAGGACGGCAGAGGATGAGGTGGCTGGATGGAGTCACTGAAGCAGTTGGTGTGAGCTTGGGTGGACTCCGGGGAATGGTGGACGACAGGAAGGCCTGGAGGAATGTTGTCCATGGGGTCGCGATGGGTCGGACACGACTTCGCGACTAACAACAACAACAACAGTTCATTGTCTCCTTCTCTTCCTGTGACTTTTTCTACTGCCACCAGGTAGAAAGCTTTATTTCTCCGGTTGCTTCCACCAAATCAGGCTTAAACTCTCTGGGTTTCAGGTATCTATTTTAGGTAGTGTAGGGCTTGGCTGTTCAATGTGGACTGGGCAAGTCCCACACCCAAAAGGAGCACAATGTTTCAAAAGTAGAGCACTAAGCTTTTATTGAAGAATAATGTTAATACATGAAGTTTTACAATCTGAATGGATTCTGCCTCCCACAACAGTCCTAACAGCAATACGGTACCAAAATGACTGGAGATAAGCACATCCAACTAACTTAACTAACATTTCTCATGCAGTTTCCTTCCAAACACCATCTTATTATCATTAGTTGTTCTGCAAACCTGGTCTCCAGCTTCAGCAGCTTTGATTTTTTCCTTCTTCTCTCCTTTCTCCTTTCTTCACTTCTCTCCTCCTCTCTCTGCTTTGGGCATATATACTGCAAAATATTTTTCACTTCCAAACTCCATCCAACAAGAGAGCAGTTTCTTGCTCACTTCTGCAGACCAAATTTTTACTGCCTGAGTTACCATTCTTCTCTCTCCTCCTCTGACCTTCTGCTGAACTTTAAAATGCCCCGGCTTCCCAAGGAACTTCCTGGCCTCTATATTATAGCTAAACTTGTGACTTCTAAACTATTGGCCTTTTGGCTAAAACTAACACACAGGCATACAAGTACAGAGGGATTTAACTTCCTAACAGCTAAAGCCAAACTCAATATAAAAATGGAAGACCATTTTCCATTGTCTTCTGTGAACCTGGCTGAGCCTGTGCCTTCAGATCTGCCCACCCAAACTATTAGGTTTCTTCTGCAGGAGCCCCAGTGGTAAAGTACCCTGGGATCTCTGTGATGAAGGGTAACATACAAATCATGTGATAGACAGACAGACAGAGCAAATCTGTGTCGAAACACCTAAGATCCACGTAGGCCTTCATTCTGAGGACCACTAGTCTTCCTCGTTCCTTCTCCCTCCCCTGCAGTATCGCTTTGAAAATTTGTAAGAATCAAAGTTGTATTTTTCCATCCTGCATTATTTGCTCATTATGTTTTCTGAGGAAAAAGACAGAGAAAGGCACTAGGGATGGGGGGGAAAGGAGCACGCTACATTTCTATTCGTTCTTTGAACATTTCCGGGTTTTATTTCAGAGCAGCACAGCTGCTGAGCAAATTACACTGAAATTAGGGGAGCTTTTGTTTCAAGTGTGGCCACACAGAAGCTCTTCAGTGTGCTCCAAGAGTTCATAAACACACATCCAAAATGCCAACAAGCATAACCGCAAAGACCAAATAATTACAAGAAAATGACAGCAAATGTTTCAACCATGGAAGAAATGCTTAAGCAAGTTGATGTTGCCTGAAGATAGGGTTACACAATCAGCCAAACAACAATAAAAGCCCCCAAAACCCACAATCCGGCTAGTTTATCCTCTAATGGAATTTCCACAAAAAAGAGAGATCAGAAAAGTGGTGCACTTTCCATGTTACTTATTCAGCAATATACAGCATAATGTAACTGCTAAGCACCATGTCGGTAGCTAATGTTGCCTGATACTTTAACTAAAGCTTTTTTAAGCATTTGGATTTGCATATTATTAGTAACAATGTTATAAACGAACAAGATTTAAAAAAAAGAGAGAGATAATAACCTCCTTCCATCCCATTAATATGTTAACACTGTTCTTTCCTGGTCCCTTACTCCATTCATCATTAGAAGGCATTAACACTGGACCATCTCCAGGAATTGCTGCACTGCAGACCTGCACTGGAGCAATTCTGTTGTGTCGATGACATAATCACACAAAATCCTTTCTATAGATCCAGGCTTTGGGACTGGGGGAGGGGGAAGGCAAGAAAAGGGGCCAGAGCAGACAACCCCACTCCTCTTGCCCAAATTCCTCCACTCCGACCACATTATCGCATCCACTGCTGCAAGAAAACTGTCGGGATTTTGCTGTGGTCTGAGCAGTTTCTCACCATTTGAGATCACTGGCTCGTACTTGCTAAAAAAACAAAAGTGCCAGAAGTTGTAACAGGCTTACCTGGATGCTACCTACCTCTGCAACTTCTGTCCCATCACTGCTTTTCCCCTTTCCAAGCTCCTTGATGATACTGATTATTGCTGCTTGCTGAATCAGTTCTCTAAAGTCTTCCCCTTCCTGCCTGTCTCCCCTCTTGGCTGCCTGCAATCTGGCATTAGCCCACTCCACTCTGCCAAATCCACTTTCATAAAGGTTCCTTAATAAAGCTCTCCTGCCAGCAAAGGTAAGCCCCAGTAGACCCCGGAGCTGCATCTGGATGCAGGTTCACAGCCTTGCTCGGCCACTGGGCACATCACTCGCTCCCAGCCTCTCACAACAAGCTGTGATGGGAAGCAAGCTGCACATTTAAAGCACTAGTACACCAGACCTCCAAGAAGTGTTCCTGCAAGCCGGTGTGCAAGGCCCTTTCAGCCCACGTACCCACCCATCATTTGCTAACAAGGGATGGAGATGCAGTCACGTGTACACCGCCACCCTGCACTGGTAAACGGTCCGAGCGGATTCTCAAGATCCTACTGGAGGTCCTGTAGGATGATTCACACACAATGCCTCCCCACAGGCCAATGTGCACAGAAGTCAGCACGGGCTGGCAGAAAAGCACGGCAGCTGCTGAGTGGAAGACTCCTGCCATCTGGCCTTTAGCAGGATCGCAGATCAACAGTGATATCCATTTTTCTGTTCTCATTCACAGATCCCAATGCTTGAAACTTGAATCGGGCAGGAACTGACCAACAGCAGGCTAGAACACTTAGCAACGCTTAGGCAAGACCCGTTGAAAGCAAGTGTTCATCTGTACTCTTGCCTGATGTGGGGTCCAAACATAAGTGCCATTTAGCTTATCATGGCTAATGCAGCTTTTGCTTAATTCTCCACAGTTCCATGAAATGCTCTCTGTTTCCTAAATATGTGGTGTTTTCCCACAGAAAGCACTTCTATTCAGTCCCTCGTACTTTACTAAACAAAGTGCAGTTTATTCCTTACTTTCTTGAACATTCCCACCCTGGCACTTGCACAAATCCATCTTGCCTTTGTTCTATCATTACGTGTTAAAACCCATGCATGGGATTAATTGGCATTTATTTTGTAAATGTGCATGCCTCCTTGTTGGTGGTACATTTCAGACAGCTAGCAAAATCAAAGGAAGACAGGAATTACACTGAACCGATACAAAATAGGAAACAAGAAGGTGGCACCCTCTTGTTGCTGGAAATTTATCCTATGGTAATTTATGAATTCATCCTAGCTGCCCAGCTGGACTATTGCAACAGTACGCTGACTGCCAGTGACTGGGTTCAAACAACATT
Organism: Varanus komodoensis; assembly: GCF_004798865.1. NCBI lineage: Eukaryota > Metazoa > Chordata > Lepidosauria > Squamata > Varanidae > Varanus > Varanus komodoensis. Next base: position 7,099,804 of record NW_025335780.1, read on the forward strand.
ATAAAATGCAGAAGAGGAGGACTTAGATACTTTGTAAAGGGGGAAAAGGCAGGGTATACATGTAAGAGTAATAGTAACAATAAAGTCCTTTTGAAGAATAGACACATCAAAAGTGCTTTGAGGTGGAAAGCTCTGAGTGCTACCAGTCAAAAACGATTGTGCAGCCATTCTATCTTTTCCTCCTACTTCTTTCCTCCACTTCTTTCTTCCTTTTTCATCCCCAACCACCCCCACTTTTTTTGGGGGGGGGGTGAAAAAGGAAGAAAGAAGTGATGGGAAAATACATGAGAGTTACAGTTAAAAAACAGGGCTGGACCTCTTGTAAAGTTCCATGAATGAGCTAAAGCAATTGCATGACCAAGTCTCATCTGGAAACACCCCAAATCTGTTCTGCAAATTCATGGGTGTGTTTCTTTCTCATTTCAGGGACAGAACCTTCCAATGCTTAGAGAATAACATGATCCCTTTGGCATCCAGCCTGCTCTGCTAAAGTGAGTTATTAAAACTGTGTGATTAAAGAACACAAGCACACTTTTGCAAATTGTGTTTCCTAAGAATCCGCTGATAAGTGAGACACCATATTTGCTCCCAATTAAGTAATATGTTGCTAACTTCAGTGAAAACTTAGGCCTAACCAAATAAACAGATGTCTTTAGCAACTGATACTATCTGTGGCTGACCCGTTTCTTTTCAGAGACTGAATTAGGAATGTTGGGAGAAATCCCCAAGAGTTTCTATGAATCCCACCTGCAGATTCCATTGTCAACCCTGAATCCATTTCTTCTGGGTTACGTGGATTCCGTGGACTTGTGACCAGTTTTTACCTTGTAAGGGGAGTTAAACAATTCATGCTAATGCACATTATGTCTACAAAATTATATGAACAATATACACGTTAAGATAATATATACCAAACCATCGTACTTCCATAAAGCCAAGCCAAGTCGTTTCTGTCGAGGATGCCTGGCAATCCCCAAGAATGTCAAGTGTCCCTAGTCTGAATGCTCTCCTGCATAAAGTGCATGAAGGTTTTAGGCTAAACTAAGCCTTTTCTATGCCTTACCTCTATGGGAAGAGCAATCAAATGTGCATCCTTGCACCTTCAACCAGAAATGGTACAGCCCACTAACGAAGACATCCTGTGGGGCTTCTGCTCATCTGTTTCCAGTAGTGGCTAGGCAGGAACTGCCAAGTATGCACACAGCAGATACGAAAGCAATAACATCTCCTGCTGTTTGACTCGTAGTTTCCCGAAATAGACATCATCACCAAATTTGGAGGTTCCATTTAATTATCATGGGAAATACCCATCGACAGACCAATCCTCTTCAAATTTCTCTGTCCTCTCTTTGAAAAGAAGCCTCAAACCACCACCACAAATTATGCAAGCAAATGCTACAAATTAAATGATTTTTTTTCCTTTGCTTTTACTGATTCTGCCACTAATCAGTTTCACTGAGTGATCCTGAATTCGAACATCACAAAAGAGGAAAGGGAGGAGGAGTACGAGGAGGAGGAGGAATCTTCCCCACTTCATGATCAGTTTTACAACCTCCCAGCCCATTTTCAAGCAGGCCTATTTTTTCTCAGCGAGGAGGAACCAAGCTCTTGAACCCTCACTTTTAAGCAAGATGGTCCAGTTCCTTAGTCATTTTAGTTGTTGGGTTTTTAGTATTTCTCAATTCCACTACTATCCTCTTCAAGAGGGGCTGATCAGCACATGTTGCCGCAGATGTGGCAGCACTAGATATTCCAAGAGCACCTTTTGCACAAACACCGCAGCAAGGGACACTGCATGTCCAAAGCGAGTCTGCAAGAGTCCACTGCAATGTGCTTGCACACCTCTGAATATGCATAGATGCAGGTGTCCTTGACACAAGGTGCGTGAATGCTATTTGACAGTATGCAAATGCAACTCCTGCTTCCCAAGCCCTGCAGGTAGTCAGAATCAGCATTACATCAGCATTCTTTTTAATCTAGCATTCCATGATCACTGTGCTACCAACATGTATCATCAAACAATAAGGCCCATATAGCCTGAAGATACATTCACCATTTAAACGATGGTTAGGATTCCTTCAAACCACACTCTTTGCACTTTGGAATTTAGTATACCATGTGTAACCCAAGCAACCAAATGAGTAATCCCTCCCTTGAATGAGAACGGCCTCCCATTGCAGGGCAGGTTGTTGCACTGTTGTTAGTCGTAAAGTCGTGTCCAACCCATCGTGACCCCATGGACAACACTCCTCCAGGCCCTCCTGTCCTCCACCATACCCCGGAGTCCACTTAAGCTCATGCCGACTGCTTCAGTGACTCCATCTAGCCACCTCATCCTCTGCCGTCCTCTTCTTCTTTTGCCATCTATTGTTTAGGCTCTTCTCCAGGGAGTCCTTCCTTCTCATTAGGTGGCCAAAGTATTTGAGTTTCATCTTCAGGATCTGGCCTTCTAAAGAGCAGTCAGGGTTGATCTTCTCTACGACTGACCGGTTTGATCGCCTTGCAGTCCAAGGGACTCGCAGGAGTCTCCTCCAGAACCACAATTCCAAGGCCTCAATCCTTTGGCACTCAGCCTTCCTTATGGTCCAGTTTCACAGTCATACATTGCATCTGGGAAAACCATAGCCTTGACTATACGCACTTTTGTTGGCAGGGTGATGTCTCTGCTTTTTAGTATGCTGTCTAGATTTGCCATAACTTTCCTCCCCAGGAGCAAGCGTCTTTTAATTTCTTGGCTGCAGTCCCTGTCTTTACAGTCATGAAAAAAAGAGAACAAAGCTCATGCTAAAGCTGCAATCCTGGACACACTTACTTGTAATACTTCCAAGGAAGCACACTGGAGATGCAGCCTCACACATCTTATGTGGCCCAGGATGCTGCATGAAAGCCATGCAAAGCTCATCTCCTCCAATACTAAAGGCAGGAGGGAATGCTGGCAGATTGCCCCCGCAGGGTGCTTCCACAGAGTAAATTCTTAGTAAGGAAATTGGCGATAATGTGAGGACCTCAGTTCATTGTGACTTTGGCTATCAAAATGATTTGTTTCCAATAAAGTGTTACACGACTGTGAATGCAGAATTATTCAGATGGGGAGCTGTTTGAACATGCAAATTGTCCTAAACTCCACAGACTGACAACTGATATTTGGAGGTTTCAGAATGCCCCAAATGTGACGACGCAGGAAAAGGAATCACCTGACTCAACAGGTTTCACTGGCATGCAGCATCAAAACCGAGACAGTGCGCTCTCTCATCACAATGTGCTTGTATCCTAGACTACGTATCAGAGGAGGAGAAACTGCAGTTGTCAAATGTCTTGGATGCTGGGACTGATGTGAGTTGGAGTACAAGAACCCTTGGAGGGACACAGGTTCTTACCATGAAATTCAGTATCCTGAATTTACTGAGACTTTTCTTTCCATAGTTCTTCAACTGATGACGAGTGTGTGTGTGGTGTGTGTGTGTGTGTGAATGTGCCACCACAGTTTGTTGCAAACATCTAACTCCCATATCCTCCTATGTCAACTTAAAGACAATCCTTTTCAATGAAGATAATATTGGTAGAGGGTTGTTAAATTATGGGCGTGAATTAGTGAATCAGCCACAAGAGATATGGATATTGTACAAGGACAACTTTTAGGGCACACTGGTAAGGAGTTTTTTGTGGAAGTCATATGAAGAATCCAACATATATCTAACCCACCTGCCCTAGTAAACAAGCATCCATGACTTGGGCCCATGCATGCTTTTTCTCATCCCAACCTGCACATGTTACACCTGGTGGAAGATGATCTGGGCCAGGTTGCACAAGGCAGAGCATGGATGCATGTGTTTGGTAGATGGAGAAAAACATGCTTTTATTTCTTCTGGTTTTGCATTGATAAGCCTCCCTAATTGCTCACCAGAACTTCTTTGCAAATAGGGGAATGTGTTAAGAGCTTCTTTTACGTCTGCTGCTATCTAATCCCTATAAGGCAAAATCTTCCTCCTCAGCTTTGTGGAGACCTAGGGCAAATGAGTAGGAGATGCACCTTCAGTGCTTTGCTTGGTGGCATCCTGAGAAAAGCAAGGCCGTAAGTGAACCATCAGTGGAAGAGAAGACTACTGAAAATGGAAGAAGAGAGGGTCAAATAAGGTAACTAAATGAATAATAAAACCATCTGAGGGGAAATGAATTTTCAGGTTTATGCACAAAACCTTTTAAGAGCATTTTATGTGAGTGGCACTCAAGGAAGTCCACAGAAAAGATCGATTCTCATGCCTCCACATCGAAAAGACATTTACACTTCTGACAACCTATGCTACCTTCACGGACTCAGTAATGTACACTGTAAGCGTGTGAACACAATACTTTGCACCAACTACTTGCCCTAAATAAATGTCCAAGCTTCACCAAGACATAATTGCTACCTAAATGCACAGAAAAAGAATATTCAGATGTGACTTAGAGTATAGACTTAGCCAACTGATCCCCACCTTGTGCCTTCGTTAAGGCTAGAACCAAATCTAGATAGATAGATGGTTAGATAAATGGATGATAGAGAGATAGATAGCGAGATAGATATTATAATAAAAAGTCCCCAGAAGGGAGGCTGCCAAATCTGTTTGCACGAAGAGACATGTATTACAGGTAATAAATAGACTGTGTACCACTTCAAGAACGGAAAGCATATCTGAAAATAGCTTTTCTACTTAAACAGGTGCTGAACTTAACCGCCTGGTCCAGAGGCAAGAAAGAGGGGTCTAACCTAAGTAAAATCATTCACATTCATATGATCAGTTACCTAGCAATAGTTGTCCTTCAGCTCACTTCAGTTGCCAATTTATTTACATTGACTCAAAGGTTAATCAGAGGTTGAGGGAAAAGAGCCCTTGGATAATTAGGGGCTCAACCTACCTCTGGTTCAGCTCAAGATAAGATCTTCCTGTCAAGTACATACAGATAAGTGGAATGAAGAATTAACAATAAACTCAAAGGGATCTGAAAACAGAAATTAGCTGAGATCAAGAGCAGAAGTGCTGTGGGTAACTCAGCTTGATAGTCACTATTGTTTTAGCCATTTTTGTTTGTTCTGGATTGCAACCTCTGGTTCCCTGATAATAGGAATACTGAGATTGCGTACCTGTGAGGGCAGGTAGGAGGCCATTAATATTTCCTGGAGGGAAAACGGAGTATAATTGAGCATAAGCTGGATGCCACAGCTATTCTGATATGTAGTTATTTCTTGGGTTTCTGCACCGTTCCAAAACCAATGTTCTCTGGCAGTTCACGGCAGAGAATTTAAAACTATAACATATAAGAAAACATAGCACTAAAAACTAAAACAATTAAAAACAGCTGCTGAATAAAATAAAAGCAAAGCAATGACAGTAGTTAATATCCAAAAGGGATGGCACTTTTTTTTAAAGAAAGACGGACTAAAAGGACTGGGAGAAGAAAAGGGTCTTCCACTGGGGACAAAGAGACAGACAACATCACCAGGGGAGCATCTCTGGAGGGGATACAAGTAAGGCGTTGTCCTTGGTAGCCACCCACTTCCCCATCGAGTCCACAGAGCTGGTCTTCAAACGTTAATGCAATGGGAAGTACTTCACATCTGGAAAACACATGAGGCTCTCTGAGCAATCAGAATAGCAGTTAATCCACGCCAGTACATGCTGCAAATTTTCTTATAGTACGACTGAATCTGAGTAGCTGAGCAGTGGAGAAAAAGTTAATACTTCTGGCATGCTCTTTGGAAGACTCCAAACACAAGTGGACTAACGACTGAGATGTCAGTGCAGTGGAAAGGTGCTGCAAGTTTGGATGTGACTTTTGCGGATCAGGTCCTGGTTTCTTGCTTCTTTTGCTCTTGGCATTGCTGGCGAGAGAACGTAATTGCAGAAGTATCAAGTTGGGACCTTTACACAACAGCTCGGAATCCCAAGGAACTACACGACAATGAAAGGCCAGTCCTGAATCATGCATAAAGTTCTCAGAGCTGAGCTAGCTGCTGAATTAGACATCCCCAAATCTCTCTTTTTGATACCTGCTGGCAGCTACTGGAATGCCAGCCTCTTTGAGGCAGGCAGGCAGGCAGGGGAGTATTTTGGCTTCAGCCCTGAATTCAGCTTAGGAGAAACTCCACCTTGGCAGGCCACATCCCAGTTATGGGCAGTCCCAGAGGCAAAGAGCATGGGCGTAAATGGATACAGACTGGGGCCAGAATGCCAGAATATGGTTGTGTAATACTCCTAGTACAAGCAATTATACCTAAGGAAAGGCTGGTCAACCTCTTGGAAGAGGGAGGAAAACTACTCAGAAACTTGGAAACCAGCATAAAACAAAATAAAATATAAAATAAAATAAAATAAAAAATAAATAAAATAAAAATATAAAATAATAAAATAAAAATATAAAATAATAAAATAAAATAAATAAAATGAAGAGAAGAGAAGAGAGGAGAAGAGATACCAGACTGGAACTCCAGGGAGGCCAGATTTTGTTCTCAGGTCTTAAGTTTCCCAATTCTGTTGTGTTTATTTTCCCTGGGATCTGTGCTCCTGCCAGAACTCTACCCTTCCTAGACAAGAAACAATACAAATTGCTTTGATATTCTATGGAATAGATCCAGCTTCAAGGCACACTTGCTCACATGGGCTGTTCATAGCACAAATCTAGAAACATCCTGGAAATATGAAAACCAGAAAGACCCTGCCGAGCACTGTGCAGACAGAATGCTAGGAGTGGTCAAGTCACCGTGTGGTCCAGCATGCCTCTCATATGCTTGAAGTGCTGTTGCAGCTGGGGGAAACAAGAGAGCGCAGCCGCAGAGTTTTGCTAGTGCTACGAAACAGGGCTGGGCGAATGGAATGATGTGGGCAACCAGATAACCCCCCAACTGTCAAGCGATGGGGTGACGTCAATGACTTTGACATCCGTGGAGGTGGCCGCACCCCCAGGGGCACTTGTCTCCCAACTGAAGCACAGTTGGAGCTCTGCTGGGTCCGGGGCTTGCCCCACATCCCCTGGGGAGGGCAAGGGAAGATTCATCTGACCATTACAGGAAACAAACATCTCATTTTCACTTTTTTCAGGACAATATCGGTACCACCTACACGTCAGATCTGAGCGCATTCCAGAATCAAATGGGGCTACCACCGAGAAGCCCAGCTCCCTCGCTGCCACACTCTGAGTCACCCTCGGAGAAGCCACTCAGTGGAAGGCTAGGAGCCTGTCACCTGGGTAGGAAAGGTGTCTATATCAGCCCTCTGAACATGCGTTAGCTGGTGCAAATGAAATCCATCAAATCAAACAGAAGTGGATCAGCCTTCAGAGAGGCAGAGAAGTTGTTCCTGTTTTGGGAGGATCAATGCAAGCAGCTCCTCCAGGCACAGTTCTTTTCTGGAGTTGCCCCAAACAAGAGAATGAATAGTTGCAGTTTTGCCTTCCTTTGCCCCCTTGTTCCCTTCCCTGCCCCACCTGGCTTGTTGTGTGTGTGTGTGTGTGTGTGTGCGCGCGCGTGTGTGTGTGATGGGTCCTCTTAGCGTGCCATGGACACTGAGCATGGTCATTCTTCACTGGACCATTTTGAAGGGGATGGGCTACTTTTTCCTTATTTATTTTGCGTGCACTCCAATGCTACAAGTAATCTCTTGATACCTCACTCTTGGGCACAGACATTGGCACTAGAAGGGGCCATAGAAGCAAGGACACTCCAGGTGGGATCAGGAATAGAACAGGTGATGATGGCCCCGGAATACGTGATGCTGAGACATGGCCAATCTGCCCCTTGCACGACCACCACCAAGACAGGCTAACTGGAGGAGAACAAGGCCTGGTGCCTTCCCAACATTTCGATGATCATTTGTTCTGCTTGCTGGGAGTAAAGGAACTGGGTTGGGGAAGCCTGATATACAGAGGCCCAGCCTTCCCCACACAAACTATTGGCTTTGTGGGGATTTGTATTTATTCGATTGATTCTTCATAGCCCACTCGCAGTTCCCTCACAGTACGGAGGTTGGCAATTGCTGCACTGTACAGCATTTCCCACTTGAAATTTCGCTATAAAAACAAGTACCAACTCAGGAAAAATAATTCTACTTACTGGTTTACAGTAGTGCTTCAGACAGCAACCGAAATATATTTCCACTCGCAATGTTCCATTCCAAGACTCCAAGGACCTATATATTGACACATCCATAACATGCAAATATGTACACACAAATCACTACAACGGGGACTATGTACTCTGAAAGCTTGTTCTGTGAGCAGACCTTTGGTAGCCAAAGGAAACTGAATGCTGGAGAAAGCATTGAGTTAGGAAGGAAGAGCTGAGAAAAGGGAGAAAGAATAACATACAATTGATGGATGGATTCCTCAAAGCCCTGCTTAAAGCTCTGCTTAATTCTCCCACATAGATGGAGTGATTATTTTAGAATTAAGCTCCAAAGGCATGCATCCCTCTACCAAATGGAAAAGAATGGCTTTGGTTTGGATTGCTGTCCTGGAACTGGTCCATGACTCAGCAATAGGGTTTGCATGCAGAAGAGCAGAAATGGAAGGATTGCCAATGAGAGGAACTGGGAAAGACTCATGTTGGAAGCCTTCTCACCAGTCAAAGTAGACAATAATGGGTGGGCCACATGGGGAGGCCCGGGGCCATTTTTCTACCCTCTGCAGGCATCCAAAAGGAGACAAATATGAATCAGATTTTTAAAATATTAAATGGCATCCAGACCAGCTATGGCACACCCAAAGGGTCCAAGCTGGCTTGCAAACAAGCTGCTTTTGATCCTTTGGGTGCTTCATTGGTAACTCCAGGCAACATTTTGTTTGCAAAACAGTTCTAAAAGCTTGAAGTAAAGAGTTAGCCAAAGCCCAACTTTCAAAAGGTCCAATATGAGCCCTGACTGCAGCCTGAAGAAACTTCGTAACTTGACAGATCAAGTGTTTTGATTTGGGAATGAGCTCTGTTCCATGTGATCTCTGCTACAGCAATTAAAAATGTGAGGTTTTGGCACCCAAGAGTGGGGATATTGGGTTGCACAGATATATTATAATAAAGATGAAAACAATAATCATCACTTTATTCTTTTTGGCGCCAGGCTAAAACCTTATTTTCCCAATGTTTTCAGATTTGATTGCTTTAATAGGGGTTTTATTGTTGATTGGAAATTTTATTAGGATGCTGTGCTTTATTTTATTTTGTCCCATTGTTAAACCATTCCAAGACCACAGTAAGGGACAGTCTAGAAAATAAATAAATAAATATTAGTTGTCATAATAATATCCCCCAAAGCACTGATGTTTTCATTTCTGATGTTTCAGATCCTAATATGACCTAGACATTATTTCAGTTCACGATCTGTGCCAAAGGTTTGGTGCTTCTCTCTCAACGGACACATAGCTAGCTCTAGTATTTATTTAAAGCGGGAGGGTCCTGCAATATAATGATCGTGTTTGGATTCCAGATGGACATGCACAGTTGCAGAATATTTTCCATCCCATTCCTCCTCCCTACCCCGGTTTTCCGTTTCACCGCAGCTACCAGTCGGCATTCTACGGGGCCCCTGGGCTGTTTTGGGGTGCCTTCCCTTTGGGGGTTTTCCCTAACACATTTGGTGCCTCTGAAAACCCCGGGGCTCCTCCAAGCCTGCTGTACCTCTCCCTGATGTGGGTATGCTGCTCTTTTGACTATATAAGGAGTGGCAAGTCTGCCCTTTCTTTCTGAATTATAGCCAATAGCATAACACACTTTCTGGGAGCTCCTTGCAGGAAGACTGGAATAAGGCTGTTCATAAATAAGCAGCTGCATGCATTTCATTCCAGAATTCTACTATCCAGTGCTTGGGCTAAGAAAACAGGTGATCTAGGCTAATTTAAATGCAACATTAGAGACGCACACCAAGTTCTAGATATCTGGCTCTAGACAGGGCACTTTGCTGTATGAGATGCACTACACCAGCCATCCCCAACCTGGTGCCTTCTGTATGTACTGGCTGAGCATTATGGGAATTGTGCTCCAATACATCTGGAAGGCCACCGGCTGGGGAACGATATGCTTGTTAAGTGGTTAAGTGGCCTGCAACTCTTCTTTAGTTGAGGATCGACTGTAATACATCACAGTCTCTTGCATAGCCCCTTCCTCTCACAAAGTAAACATCGGCAATAAGTGATTTATTTAGCAGCTGCAAGAGCCAAAAGCAAATGACTACTTATTAACAGCCATAATCTGGAATATTTTCAAGAGAACTGAAGGAACGAGCCTAAAAAAAAATATGACTCGACAGACAATCACACATTCTAAACATGTTGCATTCAGAGTTGCAAGACGCACCATGGGAGTAGCCCAGGCCAGATGCTGCTCACACAACCCCCCATTCCATGCCGGCACGTGACTAGGCTGTGCGAGAGAGGAAGGTGATGTGTCTGCAGTGAGAGACTGTCCTATTTCGCAGAACACCTTGGGGTAATTATGGCTATAAGAACAGAGGCCCCATGTTGGTTTACCTGTCCCTCAGCATGAAACATTCCTGTCGCCGTGACATAATTGCTGCAGCCCTCACCACACAGCACAGGTGCCTTCCCCAAGCTCACCCCCTCCTGACGCTTTGACGTTCAGTGTCTATGGCCCCTGCCACTGTGGTCACTGGACGAAAGCTTCTCCACTGGTAGCCCACTGGCACAAGGCAAAGGTTCGCAAACTTCAGCGCCACAGTACGCGACGAGCACCAAAGGCATTCGTCCTGCTCAACAAGGGTGCATGTAAAGTAACAGCTAGATTGGTTGTTGGGGGGCTCCTTGTTTGTGGTGGGTGCAGCACACAAGAACAAGAAGTGTGTCCAGTAATGGAGTCTTTCAGCACCAGTATCCCCTTGATGGGCGCTCAGCCCAGCCAGGGTGCCCAGCCCGAGCACAGAGATGGTAAGAAAGGTTGCCTCTCCTACCACTTCCCAGTTGTTACTTCTATAGTTGGGGAGAAATTTCTCCATGTTCATTATTTTACAGGGCATCTCCTTCGGAGAAATGCAAATGCAATCACTCGGCGTTCCAGAATCTGTCCTACCTCCCTGACTCTATGCTTTAAAATTACATATACAAATAACCTGTACATTTTCTTCATTTGCACCGAGAAAATGGGAACAAGCACCTGACATTACTTCTACACTTACTTTCCCATTCCACAAAATTACAGTGTGATATACAGAACACAACAAAAAACCTACACAGCCAAATCTTTATGTTTCAAGAGCTCATCTGTAATGGAAATGTTTTGTTAGGCTATAGTTATATTGTTGTACAACCTTCACAATTGAGGCAAGTACAGAAATGTCAGTAATGCAAAGAGAAAATAGTTCCAATAAGAAAAGACATGTCAAGAAAATATATGTACAATGGGAAGGTGTACAAGAAGCTTAAGATAATCATCAGAAAGACATTTCAATTAGCTTTTTATTGACTTCAAAGGCAAAGATAGCATTTCTCAATGAACAAACTCCTAGAGACAGTTTAAACTAGAAAGTTGCTTTCTCAGGCATTTTCACACTACTTAACAAAACCATTGCCTAGTTGCAGGCGTCGGATGGATCATGAAGCAAAATATGGACGAGGGGAAGAGCCAACTGGAAAGGAAAGGACTCCAACATCCTGAATACTCATTGAAGCTTCATCAGCTGGAAATGATCCCCAGAGATACATAAAAGGGAAGATCTTGGACATGGAGCATATTATTATTTAAAACAGATGAGAACTGAGATAGTCAATGAAGTTCAGGTGCCATCATTCATACATATGATGGAGAGACAACCATTTATTTTTCCAAACAACAAGTAATAAAGTGTATAAATCTACTAGGCCACAAAGGGCAGTTGTCTTTGTCACATTAAAACCTGCAGTAATATTTGGTTGTTCTGTTACAATTATTAGAGTGTTTCAATATTCTAATATACTCTCAAATAGGAGAAAGAAGAAAAATATGTAAGACTAAAGACCATACACAGTTATCAACAACCACATAACATAACACAGGATCAGGTGTTGTCCAATGAGTTATTGTATAATCAGCACCAACAATGGCTTCAAATGACTTCAAACAATGACTTCAAAGTGCATTGTGTTTCTAACATTTAGCCCCTTGTTAACCCAGAATTTATGCAGTGAATTAAAGCAAAACACTTAGCTCTGTACACGCTTGTGAAAAGTATGTAAAATTTAGCACTGCATGCGACTCGAAAATACATACTTGAAGATGGCCCGTTCCTTTGAAATGTCTCCTATTTAAGAGTACACCCTGATCATTCCTGCTTAGAAAGTTTCCCCTAAACCTTGTGCTTTTGATACTTTCTGAGCCAATGCACCAACCTTCTCTAGCAAAGAATGGTTGCCGTTATTTCTTCAGTAAGTGAAAACAGGTGCTCGCCAAGAAGCTCTAGAACCGACAGTTGCAGCAGAGGAGCCTTTGGGGTCTGAACACCTGGATTTGGTTCCCACCATGCTTCAATGTCTCTGCTTGGAAAAACAGCCATTGCCTCAACACAGAGAACAACAAACCCAACCAGTAACTCCATGGCACATAGCATTTGTTAGAGCTCAGCTGAAGTAAGACCTTGGGCGGCCACATAACAATCCGATGTTGAAAATGCTAATTTAAAAAAACAATAGGGAGTTCAAACGATGAGCATGAAATCACAAGAGCAGTCTTCAGTTTCTTGAAGACTGCATAGGCAAGGACTCGCTTGCTTGCAATTTGCATGTCACTTTTCCTCCTCACAGCACATGAAGTTGACTCGATGGCAGCCCAACAGTGGACACTTGAGACCCAACCACTGTAAAAACCGACATCAGGCTGGTTCCCATGATCACCACAACCCGACCTCTCCTTCTAAGCCACGGTGCATCATGGCACATGCCAGCGGTCATTTTAAATATTCAGACCTTAACGGGAAATTGCCATGGTTTGCCATGTTGTTCAAAAGTGGGTGACAGGTGAATAGGATGGGAAACCCATCCTCAAATTACCCGATTACCTACAGACAATAAGTTATTGTAGGATGGTTTCCCTGCAAACAACCCTGGCCACTTGTGTTCAGAGGACACAGAAAACCATGGCAACCCAACCTTCTCTTGAATATTCAAAATGGCCACCATTATTTAAAAGGCCCCATGGGGTACGGCTATCATACAAGTCCAATCAGCATGTTTCCTTCATCTTTCCTCCCCATATTCAAAGTTCAAAGAAGCCTGCAGTTTCAACACTTGGCGGAGCAAATGCAGACTTCTCCAACTTAACATGCTCCAGATGCTTTGCACTACAACTCCCAGAATTCCTAGCCATTGCCCATTCTGAGTATGGCTAACAGGAAGCGAGGTCTGAAACATCTGAAGGGCACCAGGGAAGGGAAGGGAGAGGCAGGACATCTGCTTTCACTGAGAAGAAGGCTCAAGCTTTCTGGAAAGGGTTAGAGGACCAGGAGACTCTGATCCTTGATGCAGGGCTCATGTGTGACTTCTATAGGATTGCAAAGTGGCCATGCCTATTATTGCTATCAGATGATCTCACAATGCAGTTTTAGAAAATAAGGTAAGCCTTGACTTCCTGGAATGCTGGACAACATATGAACATTCGGTTGCCTGGTTTCTCAATCCAGTAGTGAAACGCCAAGAACAGACCAGATGTGTATATAAGGAAGTGAACAGAGTGCCCAAATACAGGTAGACATACCTTGTCCCCCCACCCCAAGAGGTCAAGAAATGTACTGCTACTTGAGAAAATAGTCACAAGTCATAATAACTGGTGACCAGTAAGGAAGACCCATGACACGCAGAAGGTACTCAAGAAATTTGCTATTCTTCGACCTAGTTCACACCTCATGGTGCTCAATGCCCTATGTAAGCAGCTGCTGAATAAGTTTTCACATCCAACCAGCACCTCTATATGAGATCAATGTATCCAATTTGTGTAATTTAATTTACAGAAGACTGGGACCAACTTGTTAGACTACCAGTCCAAGTCTTTGCAGTAACAGATGAATAAAAGTTAGCATGAGCACAATTCTTTCTGGGCAAGGTCTGGCCAGAATACTTAAATTCTCAGCACAGGGATAATTCATATATAAACCCACTCATCAAAGCTAAGACTGTGTACATTCCATATTTTATCAGAATATACACGCAACAGCAGCAAGTATCAACTTCCACTCCCCATGCAGGTTTCTAGCCCTTATGTTTATCTGAAAAAGCTTGGAAACATATGGGCTGCATTTGGAGATATTTCCGAAATAACAAAAGGAAAGAAAGTAAGTGAAATTGGTTTGTTTGTTTGTTTGTTTGTTTTGCAAGCATGGGAACTGAGTTTGTTTGGGATAGAATTATATTTTGGTCCAACACACACACACAAATCTTATCATCATGTGTATCTTACAAACTTAATTCCCCGAATAAGTGGGAGATACATTGGCACAGAGTATTTGTTTGTTTGTTTGTTTGTTTTATTTTTATACATCCCAACAGTCAACAGGTTCTTTGGGTGGTTAACAAAAGTCAGAAAACCATACAAACAGGAAACATTATATAACAATAAAACAACAGAACTGTGAAACCAATAAAGCGACTACACTAACAACAAGCATCAAGTATAAATACACAGAAGCACCTTTACACTGGGTAGGAATCGTTTTCGTGCGAGAGACCCCACGTTACCCACCTTCTATCACTTCCTTCCCCACTGATAATCTCCTAGGCAGCACTTGTGGTTTAAGGCAGACAAACAGCTGCTGCTTTAAGAGAGACAAACAGCTGCAGCGTTCATGGTTCCCTCCCAGCTCCACCCTAAGAGATATAACAGACCACTTTCAGAAACCACAGGCCATTCACTGAAGCAACTTCTCCTGCCAAGACTTTGAACAGAGCTGTGTTAGAGATGCTAACTCAAACAATCGCTTTGGTGCTACAGTTTCTCATGCACTGCCCCAGCCTGACTCCCACTGCCCCTTGCATTTGCCGCCGAAAGAAATCGCACTGGGACTTGTAAAAAAAAGTTGGTTTCCTAGGATGACATAGATGTAGCACAGAATGCTGCAAGGTCACACAGATCTCAAAAAGATTTCAAAGTCAACTAAAAGCCGGGCTTGTAGTAGATTTTCTCCTTGTATGGGAGAACAGGAAAGTTGGGCTTATCTGTTTAAGATACAACATATTATCACCCTAAGCAAATCTCTCGGTGCATGGGAAGCTAGCCTTTGAGAAACAAGAGTTTTTGTCTCGGAGACATAACATGTTCTGCATGAGAGTCTTGCCAAAGTTCAAAATGGCTTAATCTTGTTCTTGTGCATGTCTTTTATAAAGTGTCATGCCTCCTTATGGGAAAAGTGAGTTGACTTGCGCCTCCCCTTCCTACCACACATGGCGATTGCAGCTGCAGCAAACATCCCCTAGCCAAATGTCGACAAGGTCAAGGTTTCACTGCTAGACAAACACTAGTCCCCCCCCCCCCGCCCAAACAAGCTCTCTTTTCTTGGAAAAAGCATGGGATTGTCTATCTGCTCTTACTAGAGAAAAGGACAAACCATTGGCTTGTGAAGGGAAGGGAGGAGGTAGCCAAGCAACAGACTCGATTAAAAATTTAAACCGACCCCGTCATGCTTGAACACAAGTGTGAGCCCAAGTCACAGCTTCAATGCGAGGGTCTGAAATGGAGAGCAGGATGCCTTGACAGGGTGCCCTGCAGAGGAAAAGCTGCGGGGTTCGAGGCAGAGGAAAAATGAGAAAACCACACAGTATGTGTAGCCGGCTGAAGCAGTGTCTTGGCAGACAACCAGTTCCAGGTTCCCAAAGCCTTTTGACTCCAGATTTGCACGGCCTCATGGAGAATTCTCCTTGCTTTCAAGTACATGTGAGCAGAAGCCCCTTTCAGGCCTTGCTGGTCCCACGTGGCAAGATCTGAACAGAAGGGTATGGACAGGAGATGTGAGGAGATGTGAGATGTGAGGAGCATGGGCCAAGTTGTGCAGCCACAGTGGCCTGGAAAGGCCAGATCACACACCCCAAAACACTTCAGAACCCTCTTGTGCCAGTGCCGAAACTTGCCACAAACTCCTCGGCCTTTGTTGCAATTAGATTTTCAGACCATGGAGGAAGGAAGCACTTGGCAAGCGCTTAAGGATGATAAATCAACATACTTAGTCAGGGAAAGAAGGTCAAAAGGCAGATTTCCCATAGCACTTCATATCCTCCTCCCCACTTTCTCCAATAACAGATGGAGGAGGGAGAAGGAGGACTCGCACAAAGGACTTCCCACAGCAAGAACCTCACAGAAGCGTTGCTCTGGATGTAATTCTTAGAATAGATGTCCAAAGGTCTGGCACCGCCCAATTTTGCTATCATTAATCTCAAGTAGCACCATCACCCCACAACTTTATCAGGCCCATCTTGAGGATGGGGGCATTTAATCCACCCCCACACTTCTCCCATGCATCTTCCTCTCTGCCCTTGCTTTCACCAACAACGATGAGAAGGAATTGCGGTGGGGAGGCGGGAGAATATTCAAAGTTTGTGCTATGGGTTTGGGAGTCAGTGAGGGATGGGAGCACCTCCCTGCCCTTGCCCAGGACTCTGGATTGATCCACCTGAGACCTTCCCCCAGTAGCCAATGCCGTGCTTGTGTTTAAACAGTGGATTCCCTATGCAGTAAGGCTCATGCCAAGCAACAAGGCTGGGGAGCTTTTGTAAAGGTGGTGTGTTTTGCTCCTTCCCCTTCCCCCAACTTTCCTTTCTGCAGGCCAAGCAGAGCTTTGCATGGGCAAATGGGCTAGTAACTCCTGGAAACCTATTCTGAAGGATGCTTTATGGAAGGATCGAGGCTGAAGTACTGCATGTCCTGAAGCAAAAGCCAGCCTTCTCCATATGAAGCTTCACAGTGGATTTGTGAGGAATGATGCATGGTTGTGCCAGCCAGAGGGAGCCTGTACAAAAGCAACCACGCCTGGCTGGCAACCAGAGGGTCAATGGAGCCCGGGGCAACCCATGGGCCACGGCTGCCACCACCTCCTTTAGCAGAAGACTTCAGATCTAGCAAGCTGTGAGGCCCAAAGCAAACACGAACAAAGGGCTGAACGTTCTGCAGTCTAAGCCTAGTTCTCTCAGAAATTAAGAGGAAAAGGTACAGTTGTCTCCCCCTAGCCCTCTACATATGGTGATGCAGTAGGAAAAACCAATTAAACATTTCAGAAAGAATCACGTTCTAAGAAAATGCTTCAGAACAGCGTCTTGCACTGATATATGCTTCCCTTTCTACAGGAAGATGGAATCTCACCAAAACATCCACTTCTTTTTCCTTTAAAAGGGGCCAGAGGAACCTTATCACCTCCTCAAAAAAAGACCATGATAAACACAGTATCTGAATAAAATATGCTTCCCTCGGAATAAAATTAAAGGGAGTTGAGGGAGTTAAGTTGTCCTGCTTATATTAGAGAACCTTTCTTTTCTTGTCCTGCTTATATTAGAAGGCCTGTCATTTTTTTCCTTACCTTTTTATGTGCAGCAGGAAAGCCTGAATATATCACTTTATATGCTTGGCCTCAACCCTCAGCCCGCCCTCTCTTTGCCTGTCTGGCTGGCTGACAAGACTTCTAGATAAATAACAGCGGCACTGTTCACTTTCCAATTTCTGAACTCCTTTCCCAAGCTAGTGTAGGAGCCCCACTGGTTGGAGAATTCCTTCTTCCTGATGGTGTCCCCACCTCCATTTCCTCTCGTCCAAAGGCCTCACGTGCCCATTTGGAACAGCATGCGCAACTCCCCTTCAGACCAGTTATATTTGACCTCATTTATTTTATTTATTATATTTATATCCCACCTTTCTCCCACTGTGGAAGTCCCAGTGGCCTCATGTGGTTCCCAGGTGGTCTCCCCTCCAAGCTCAGGCCAGCCCCGGACCTGCTTAGCTTCAACATGGTGGGCGCCTTATGTGCCTTCAGACCATTCCCTGGGCCCTGCATTTAACAGGATAAGGGGACATGGTTCCCATGATGAGTCACAGTTGGCTTTCTACTTCCAGCCCCTTCAAGGAATACAACTCCTGTGTTTCCTGACATTGTCTTCCTAGCCCTCCACTTTCTCTGCATGGAAGCCTTTAATTGATCCATTTAACTGATCCAGTTACAGAAAATTTTCATCACTTTACACACATGCCCAGATTTCTAGTTATATTGTCTGGTGAGGGTTTTTTGTTTTTTGATGAAGCTAAAATCGTGCCTGCTTCATGCTCCTTTAGGTCAGCTATTTTATGACCTAGTCTTTAGGTGCCTGTTCTTAAATTTCTGCTACAGCATCTACCCTAACGTGGTTATTACAAACGAATAAAAAGGCAGCCTTAAACAATTTTTAACAAGAAATGTAAGGAATATGAGGTCAGCTGAACAGGAGGCCCTTGGCTAATTGAAAATCTGGGCAACTGCATATGCCATGAAAGCATTTCCTGCCACAGTGTAGCCCAACCTGGTACCTTCCAGAAGTTTGGACTTCAACTCCTATCAACCCCAGCCAGCACAGCCTAGAGTCAGGAACACTGGAAGTTGTTATCCAAAATGTCTATACTGTACCAGGCTGGGAAAGGCTGTTCTACCAAGTACAACTATCCATTGGGTACAACTATCCCAGTATTGTCTTCTCCAGCAGGCAGACTCACTGTGGTCCTCTTCAGAGGTCTTCTCCAGCTAAGAGAGATCCTGTGATCCTTTGAGCTTTTTACCTAGAGATCAGGAACCTCTTCCAGCCCAAGGACTAAATCCAATGTCAGAAAAGCTTCTGGGAGGTTCATGGGTCAAAGGCAAAAGAGACAGAGCCTAAACCAAAAATGATGCCAAGCATTTTGTAGCCTAAAGCTAAATCTGCCAGTACTTAAGCCTTAAAAGAAACATTAGGATAGGGGAGAAATGCACAAGTGCCAGAGTACCCCAAAATGATTAGTGGTTGGGGGAAAGCAAAGAAGTCCATCTAAAGAACCCCAAAGATATGGATTGGGACCCATGAGAACAAGAGTCAGTCTCTGGACCTGAGTTCCCCAGACCAGTTTTAATGGATTGAATGCAGCAGTTTCTACATACAAATATTAGTGATCTAATGCAAAACTACTCCCCCATTTCTCAAGATGGTAGAAACTGAGTCCTTGCCTTGGAGCTAACTCGGATGCACAGTCCTCATTGCTGTCCTGTTTCGTGGATGACAAGCCAGGAAGTGGAATTCGAGACTGCAGGGGTGAGCAAGCAACATTTTCTTGCTGGGGGAAGGAAATATCTTTGGTCCACAGATCCATAAAAGGCTGCGCAGAGCCACTCAGAATGCAATTGTCCAACTTTAGCACATGTTTCAAAGAAAAAGTGCGAGCCCAAGACCACAATCCTGGGAACACCAATGCACATGGGTGGGGATTAGGCAAAGACTTATTGCAGGACATGAAAGAAAAAATCCCAAACAGAATGCTGCACAGGTGTAGCGGTTGTTTCTTCTCAGCTTTGTATTAAACACCAGAAAGGGGCATTTTTATTCTTAAGCAGCTCATCAGTTCTCTCCAAACCCTGACAAAGCAAACGACAGGGAAATGCCACATGGGCTCGACATCTCGAAGGTGATTTTTCTTGCACAAGTGAGGCACAGCATGGGCAGGGGTTGCCTGCACGGCCGTCCAGGGCTTCTTCCTTGCGTCACCCTGGAGTCCTTAAGAGAAGGGACTCCCGACCCCGACAATGGCGTCCGTAGAAGCCCTACTGCCATTAGGAAACACCATGCGTGACCTGCGAGCAGAAAGGAGCGGCTCAACACTTCTCCTCCCCAACCCACCCTGCGAGCAGAAAAGGAAAATGACATCATTGTGTTTGCGCATGAGGCAGAGGGAGAGCACGGCTGCTCAGCCAGTCAGCTCCACACGGCTCTCAAGCACAGAGACGCAGGCGGGGGCCGAGAAAGCGGCACGACACCGGCCTCACTTTGCCAGGTGCGGTGAGAGCACATTCAATGCTCTGAACCACATGCGAGCGAAACCATTTCTCCACCAGCCATGCCCTTGGAGAAGCAGTTTCCTAAGAATCCGGCTTGGATTCACTTTAACGCCACATCCAAGAAGTGCCTGCACTGTTCTTTCCGGCTCGTTACTGACACCAGGGGTGTGTGTGATTGTGTGTGTGCACGCGCGTATTTACACTCTACCGCTCCTGTTTCATTTCAAGGCAGAAGACTAGCCAGAAAATGGAGCTGACATTCCAGGGCCATATAAAGGAGCTTTGCAAGGCTGCCGTGAATACCTACCTGCCAAGATTCTCCAGGGGGAAAGAGCGGAAGGGAGAGGACACTACGGAAAGCGTCGTCTCCATCCCACTTCTCACCACATGACTCTCAAATTGGGCCAATTTGTTTCCCCGGCTGTCAGCCAATGCAAACAGGATTCGGTGAGCCAAACAACCTAACTCATGGCTCGGAACACCAAGGTGTTAACCTGCGCTGCAGGCATCTTTCCTTCTTGCATCTTTGTTCTCCGGCGAGCTGCCCCCTCTTCGGCACCTGGGGAAGTGAAATGCCAGAAGGAAGATGCTGCCAGTGCTGAAATTGAACCGTATCCTTGCAAATGACAGGAGTCAGACAAAAAAGGCAAAAAAAAAGAAAAAGGCTCACACCCCGTGTTTAAAACTGACCACTCCTATCCACTAAGTCAAACACCTCTTATCCCAGCCATTATGCGATGTGCGTTTCATATCAGACTATTTACTTAGTGAAACAACTCTGTCCTCCAGTAAGAAAAGGAAATGGAGCGGGTCTAGGTGGTTTTAAAGCATGACGTTTGCTTGATTGGCATATGTCTGGCATTACAGCACATGCTCTTGATGTAAATACAAATGGCTCCCTTAAGAGCTTATTCAGTTTTGTGGAGATAAGCAAGCAAGCGAGCAAGCAAGCAAACAAGCAGGTTTGACATTAAAGCAAGCCCTGAGTGCGTTTGTTTTGCACAGCTGTGAGAGGACCCATAGTGAACGCTGACAGTGCCAACTACGGTGTGTTTATCCAGATTATACATTCCACTGTACTTACATATGAAGAGACCAAGGCACTCGGCTTTTAAATCAGCTGAATTTCTGTAATTATTATTAAAGTATGCATCATTATGTTTTGTTTGTTAGGGATGTGAGTGTTGCAAAGGGAAGGCCACGTAAAGCAAGCACTTTATTTAAGCTTTTTATGAAGCGTCTGACCCCTCCCTCTCCTTTGACTAAGAGAAAAGTTCATCAGAAGTTCTGGTGACAGCAAGCCAAATAAGCATTGCCTCTTTCTGCATATAAACTTCCTCCAATTGTAGGAGTTCGTGGCACCAGGTCACTACTCTCACGTTACGGCGAGCTTGTACGGAGACAAGCTGCAGTTTCCAAGCTACCTCTCAAATATTCATCATGACGGAGCTCAAGGCAAACTTCTCCTTTGTCAATCCCAGCTCGGTCCACCTTAATGAAAGGGGGCGAAAAGGTGGAGGGGCCCCGCTCTGCCCTTCTCCCCTTGCCTGAACTGCGATCCGTGATCCGTGGCGAGCGACAATTCCTTATCCTCACAATAATGATCGTAGCACAATTAACGCCAAAAGTGTCATCATCCAAACCTTAACCCTTGGCTGGCCGTCTCCCCACAAATAACACGCGCGGCGCGCACACACAAACAAACGACCAACCGAGCCGAGTGACGACTTCGTGTAGCAACTCCCAATTCAACCTGCTGCCTTCATCCCCCCACCCGCCCCCACTCCCCATCCCGGGGCCAGCACTTCTGCCCAGCGTCAGCTTACACGGCGCACATGCACGATTTGGGGAGGATTTCCCAAAAGTGGACGAGGGGCTCTCCTCGACAGCCCTCTTGGCTCAGCAGAGAAAGAAACCCACCCCCGCCCCCGTTCAAGACTCGGTGCCCCCAACCCAGTCCGAACACTTCTTAAGGCACGTTTTTCAAAATAAAGCCAACCCCGCAGGAAAAACACACGGACTAGAAGGGGCGGCGAGGGGGCTTGTATGGAGAGATGATCGACCGTTCTGTGTATTCGGAGAAGAAACTAAAGAGACACAGACCTGAGCCGAGGCTGCTAGCGGAAGGAATTTTCGTTCCCCTATAGCGTCCCAATCGCGCTCGCTCGCTCGCTCTCGCTCCCACACATCCACGCACCGGTGCCACATCCACACACACGCACGCACGCACACACACACACGCGCGCGCGCGCGCACTGCCCCACCGCTCACTCTCAGGCTTTCCTCATCTGCTCTATGCAGTTCTCAGGAAATGAATGGGGGGGGGGGGGGGGGGAGAGGAGGGGAGGGGGGACAACACAGAGAACTGTTGTACTTGCAAATGACTTACCCGGATCACATGATGAGCTAAATGTAGGGTGGGCCAGTGGGTGGAGGCTCCCGACACAAGAGAGGGCACAATCTAGCGCAGGGGAGCCTCACCGGGGCCGCGTCGGATTGCATTGGGGCCCGCGCGGGGTGGGCGGAGGGGCGGGCGCAGGGAGGGAGGGGGCGGGCGGGCGCGGCGCGGCGCGGGAGAAGATGCGATGCGGCAGAGGCGGCTTCTCTCCTTGCCCTCAAGGTGGGAGGAGGCGGCGGCGGCGGCGGAGGCGGGGGAGGAGGAGGAGGCAGGGAGGAGGGCGGCGGGCTGGCGTGGAGGGAGGAGACGCCACCAACCCAAACAAAGCCCCCTCCCGCCTCGCTCCACCCGAGCGCGGGCGGGGGGCGCGGCCGGCGCGGGGGTCCGCCGGAGCCGCCTGGGGAGGGCAAGCCCCCCCGACAACCGCTCGGAGCGGGGCCCAGGCGAGGAAGGAGGCGCCGGGCGGCCGAGCCGCGGCGAGCTCAGCCCGGAGCGCCGGTGCGCGGCCAGCCCGTCCCCGCCCCCGCCCCGCGAGGTGGGAGGGACGCGGGGAAACACCCTCGCTGGGGAAAGCGGGGAGCCCGGCGCGGCGGCCGGGGGCGCGGGGGCCGGGCCTGCCCTCCCTCGGCGCCTGGGCGGCCGCCGCCTCCGC
>NW_025335780.1:7122926-7290351 GCF_004798865.1 Varanus komodoensis
GGGGGGGGGCGTGGGGCCGCGCGCCCCTTCACGAGTCGTCGTGGACGCGCCCGTGGCTCGCGGGAATTACCTGCCGGGGCCGGTGGCACGCGCGGGACGGCACTCCTGGCCGCCCTCGCCGTGAGTTCCGCGCGCGAGGGCGGTTCCCACGTGCCCAAAGGCAAAGGGGGGCGTGTATTCCGGCCCCGCCCCCAAACACTGGCACCTTGACCAGGGCATCTGGCCTGCCAGGCTTCCATGCACTTGTGAACGTTGGAGGACCACACTGCAGGTTAGCTGTGCACCTGGAGGCTCCTCTGCCTGTAGAAAGGGGTCCTCTGAGGGGCAGGACCACCTTCTCATCCCTGGTTCCTCTCATGCAGGTGAGGCACTTCACCTGAGTCAAGCAGGAAGAGGGCTACCTGCGCAGGGGCAGCAGTCATTTGGGTCAGCTCGGCTAGGCCCATTTGCCCGTGGTAGCCATCAGCCTGGCCCTTGCACCACGCCTGGTCGGCCCCAGGACCATGCACATACAATGAGAGCTTGGAGAGCACATGTCCCGGTGCAGCAGCAAGCCAGGGCCAACCCGAGGCAGAGGACAAAATGGCCCAACCCCGTTCCATGTGCAGAACCCAACTGAACTGGTTCTTGAGTCTTACTCACAGAGTAGCAGTAGGTCCGGGTCTTCCCCCACCGTACCTGAGGATGCCAAGCTAGCTTAGGGATGAAGGACAAGACGCCTAGCTCAGTCCTAAGCACGTTGCCGCCTCGTCACACTTTCCTCTTTCTGCCCAACGGTAGGACTGGCCCTGAGCAAAACACCTGCTTCAGCTTTATGGTCAGGGCAGGTGTGGCTGCAGCCAGAAGAACAATCTGCTTCAGGAGGACAACATGTGGAAGATGCCAACCCTGTTTCCATAATTTCTGAAAGATGAGCACTTTTCTGCCACTGTTAGCAAAAGTCACTATAATTAGCCAATCTGAGAGCTTTTATTCTTTTGAAAGCTTTATCTCAGTGAACCTTACAAAATGAAAAAATCCTCTGCCCTTCCTAATGACATCGTCAACCTATTTCTGGGGAGGAAGTTGACCCTTCCTACTACTGAAATAGGACAACTGAAGTTCCTACTGAAGGTACATTAAGAGCATATCCTTCTTCCTAGTTTTTGCCTTCTTAGGCTTTAGACTACATGGAAGTAAACCTGATGGAGCTCACAGAGACATATATATATATATATATATATATATATATATATATATATATCAATGTTTCATATATATCAATGTTTCTTCCTTACCCACAATCCAAAAATATTAGGCTTGCTTGTAAGGTCACCAACTTTTAATTCAGCCCCTGAAGCTGTCTGTATCACGGCATGTTCCTATATTCAATTAGCAGATGGAACTTTTTGCAACAAGAACATACGCAATTTCAGCTGCTTTTTGCTGCAGATCTAGCTACTAAACCTATGGCTACAAAAGCTGGTTGCAGAATTGGCAAGTGGCAGTCCTTTTTGGTTTCAAGAATGCATGCTTCACAAATATAGCATTCCTTTGTTCTCCTGAATCTGCCCAGAACCATGAAACAATTAAATCTCCACTAACAAAATGTGTTTCTGTTGGATGGTTGGTTCATTGAAGAAACTGGAATCCAATCATTGGTTTTCCAGTTGGGGTTCTTACAGAAGAATATGAGGTCAGATTTTTCCAGCAGGCCAATTAGGAGGATAAGGGCAGTCAGTTTTGTTTTTTGTTTTTTTGTTTTTTTAATCCCAAATAACAGGGCTATCTCAAGCATTGAGTTTAGGTGGAAATTTTAAAGTGCTTTAAAAAGTGGGTTTGCTCTAACAAAAAAGTTGACAATACAGAGAGGACGTCTACTCATTCTCTTGTGGCAAAGAGCTCCATACTTGGGCAAGCAAGAACTGTCTATCCTCTACTCTCGTTGGGAGCTCCTCGGCATGGCTCAGGCTTTTCTAAGGACTGAAATGTGCCGAGTGGGTCATTCAAAGTCACTGAGTACACTTTGAATTCACTGGAATTTCAGCATAGAAATTGTTAGAAATTATACACGAATCAGCCAGTCAGCACAGTACAGCCACAGTTACACTGTTTTAGGTTTTGTAGATTTAATGATAAGAATCAAAGTCAATAATAAACTCAATTAAACCTATTATGACACTATTTTTTAAAAGATGAATGTACCCAACAGAAATAATCTAAGGACATAAGGTTAACAGTGACTAGAATGTGTGTGTCGTGTAAGAGAGAAGGCCACACTCTTCTCTTAGCTCCCTGGAGGAAAAGTTTGACATAAGTGTACTAAATAAGCAGTACTTAGGAATAAGTCCATTGAACACAGGGAAGCTTTATTCTGAGTAAATACACTTATGATCAGCTGGGAGGCGGCTGAATTTTGAACTGGCTCTGCCTTGAATGAAAATCTTTTCTGCCGTAGTTAATGCCATGCAAACAGCTCTGGATGGCACAAAAGAAGGGGAGCGAGGTGAGGACCATAACCATATGTGCCCTTCGGAGAAAAATGGCACTTGGTTCTGAGTATACCTGCATGGAATAATTCATAACCCACAGAAAGTTATGCCCAACAAAACAGCGGAACGTTTTTCTTCACGCTGTGTGATTCCAAGCAAGTTTCCTCTGCGTTCGGTGTGACTCAGTTCCTAGTAAATGTTTGCCTAGGATTATGGTGTTCAAGATATATGAAAGAGACGACTTTTTTATTGGATCCACTGTTTGAGGAGTCCATGCTTGCATGGATTTCATGCCCACAGCCTTAACTTTGGGCCCAGGGTATCGGAGAAGGTGAAGGCAGTCGGGGTCTTCATCATGCCTGGGCAGGAGACTGGGAGAACTGCACTCCAGTTGTTCGTGCCCTCAAAAGAACTAGTAGAAAGTATGTAAGTGCCGGAAAGGAAAAGCAAGCCCATTTTGCCCCACTCTCTACCCTCCCTGAGGCCCAGTTTCACTACTCCGGCAGGGCAAAAAAGGTGTGCAGAGCTTGTTGATGCTAGGGGTGTGCAGAATACGTTCCCTGGTAACGATCCTGGGCCTCCTCCCTTCATGGCCCACGATGAGGATGATGTGGGGAGTAAATGGGGTGTAGCCGGAGAGCAGCTGCGTTCCGGTCAATTCGAGCCACTAAGTGATTCCTAAGAATACAGGCCACAGCGGGCGCTCTAAATGGAACTGCACACAGAATTGGTCCCTGACCAAATCCAGGCCGCGGACGTGGCGTGAAGTCATGAATATCTGCCTGCACCCCACTGGAGCAGAACTGATCTGGACGATCCAGCCTTTCCCATAAGCAATTACAGTTCCTATTGACTTAGAAAAGACCCACGGCTAGTAGTAGTTGTGTTCTTTGCATAAGAACAAGCTTCTCTTGAAGTAAAGCCCTAATCACTTCTCACTGTGATGAAATCGAGAGGCAGCTAACACAGGAAGCAGCAATTAAGCCGTGGTTTGGAAAAAGACTCATTCATTTCTTACCTTTCTATACTGCTCCCTAGCCAAAGCAGCTCACAACAACTGCAACCACAAAACACAACATGATGAAGTATAAACATTTACAGTTACCATATGCAATCAAAACCTAGTGGCGGTGCAAAGATTTAAACTAAACAATGGGTTTAAAAGAACAGAAACGAGACATGGCAGAGAAGACCCTATAGTTTCCCTAGACTCCTCACTAGTCAGGCCTCACCTGGAATACTGTGTCCGGTTTTGGGCACCAAGATTTAAGAAAGATGCAGATAAATTAGGAAGGATGCAGAGGAGGGCAACAAAAATGATCCAGGGTTTGGAAACTGCCCTATGAGGAGAGACTCAGAGAACTGGGCATGTTCAGCCTTGAGAAGAGAAGACTGAAGGGGGATATGATATCCCTCTAAGTCCCTCAAAGGCTGCCACAAAGAGGGAGGTCAAGATCTCTTCTTGCTGATGGCTGAGTGTAGGACACGGAATAATCGATTCAAGTTGCTACAACCCAGATCCAGGCTGGACATCAGGAGAAGCTCCTCACTGTCAGAGCAAGACCACAGTGGAACCAGCTGCCTGGTAGGCTCTCCCACACTGGAGACATTCAGAAAGAAACTGGACAGCCATCTAAGTGGGATGGTGCAACGTGGTGTCCGGCAACAGCAGGGGGTTGGACTCGGTGGACTCACGCGAGCACTCATCTCACTTCCTTTGGCAAAGGTTCCTGTAGAGGGGATGCTAAGGACAGTCTAAGAGTCTGGACAAGTACATATGAATGGAGACTTGGCCCCAAGCCATTCAGGGCTTCAGATGTTGGTAATCAGTCCACCTGGCCTGGAGATGAACTGGCAGCTGGTACAGATGGGAAAGTGCTGGCACATGATCCCATTGCCCGGTCCCCATTAACAATAATCTTGCCTGTTTTGGACCAGCTGAAGGACCATTCTCAAAGGCCAGGGCGACTTATTTTATATTGTTATTTTTTGTATTTTAACTTAATGTTTGCATTTTACAAACATTTTTTTGTATTTTAACTTAATGTTTGCATTTTACAAACATTTTAATGTTATAACTTAATGTTTGTATTTTAACTTAATGTTGTAAGCCGCCCCGAGGCTTCGGCAAATGGGGCAGCATAGAAATGTTTAAATACATAAATAATAAATAAATAAATAAATAAATAAATAAATAAATAAATAAATGGCAGCTCCATGTGCAATGTAATGCTGTAATCCAGGCAAGAGGTTACCAGACCATAGATAACTATAGCTAATCTTTTTTGCCAGATAAGGATGTAGGTGGGATATCAGACTAAGCTGATAAAAGGTACTTCTGCAGCCAACTCCACCTGCACCTCTAGTGTCACTAAATGCTGGATCCAAGGGAACCACCAAACCACAAACTCCTTTAGGAGGAGTGCATCCCCCTTCGGAATAGGCTGAAACACCCCATAATGGTAGCCCCATATTGTCTCAATTGTCCACCTAGTTGATCCAGTACTCCATCACCAGTTCAGTGCACTCACTAGATGTGATGAAAATGAGAAGCAAAGCTGGAGGTCACCCACATATTGATGACACCTCCACCTCCAGATAGTCCCCCAGCAGTTTCATGCGGACATTGCGTGTAAGGATTGGCTCCTCTTCTCACATCATATCACTAATTTATTTATTCATAGTTTCCAATTTGCATGGTGCTACACTAGCCTGTATCTAATGCATCCTTCGAAGGTTGTTGCTTCAAATTCAGTCTAGGAATAGAGACAGGCTTGGAATGCGTAGTTGAAATGCCAAGGCCAACTAACCCACAGATATGGCAGGTTGCTGAGGAGAATCTGACAGTTTCAAATTCCATGGGAAAGTTGAGCATTCAGAGATTAGTGAGGATGGGCTAAACGTGAAGCCAATTGTGTCCTTCACCGACCAACTGAAACACATCAGACATTCTCAGGGATTGGCCGATAAGCACCACTTCTGCTAATGAAACTGCATTAACGGTGGTTTCCAAGTCATGGCGGACTTGTACGATGTGGAAAATTGCTCATTCTAATGAACCCTGGGACTAGACCAACCATGGAGGCAAACCAGGCAACTGAATAGGGTGCCAACATTCCAGAAACACCTGCTCAGTTATGTAAATATTTTAAAGAATGCCTGCCTTCACTTTTGGAGAAGGAACAGAGAACCAGGTTAGCAGCTTGTTGGCTGGGTAATACATTCTTGCCTTCCAGGAGACACAATTAAAACTTCTTACCTTCCAAAGAGCCACTGTTTAGTGCTGGGGCAAACATGCTGCATTCAGAAGGGCCTAGGTTCCACCCACCGTATTTCCATTTGAAAGGATTCAGGTAGCAGCTACTGTGAGAGACCCAAGTCAAACTGGACAATGGTGGCATATGTGGGGGGGGGGGGGAATAGTGTTGTACGCAGTAGCTTTTGCGCCTTAAGCTACCCAGAGCCATAAACACATTTTAAGGGACTGGGAAGAGAGGATTCAACAGTGACAGGCATTGGAAATGAACATGAGTCTGATACCCAATCATGGATAACTCATGCATGATGGTTATACTGATAGGGGGACACAAGCAGGATGGAGGTGGCATTTTAAATCATCGGGGGCAGCAAAGCAGCACTCAGTCATGAGCTGGCTCTGTTGTTGGCATGGGCCATCAAGTTGTCTCTGACTTAAATTTACCCGAGCAACAGACGTTTTCCAAAATGGCCTACTCCTTGTTCGGCTTTTGTCAATGCAAGGCTGTGGTTTCCTTGATGCAATCAATCCACCTCATACCTGGTCTTCCTCTTCTTCTTCAGCATTTCACATGCCCCAGCAGGGTTGTCTTCTCCAGGTGGTTTTGCCTTCTCATGATGTGTGCAAGGAATGCCGGCCTCAGTTTTGTTATTTGTGCTTCTCAGGAGACTTCTGGCTTGCTCTGATCTTGGATACAGCTGCTTCTCTTTCTGGCATGTATTTGCAAATCTCTCTCCCAGCACCATGTTTTGAATGAATCCCTTGCAGACTAACCACATCAAAGCTAGAACAGGGTTGGAACCACACGCCGTGCATGGACAGGTGCCCTGCAAGATGTTCACTCTCCCATTCATGTGCACCCATTCCTACTCCTGATGCACACGCATGCATCAACTGTAGGAGGCTTTTTCCAAGAGCATTTTTACTGCTGGGGTCAATTTTGGGGAGGGTCTCAGAGTGTGGACAGCAGGAAGCCTTCCTGCTGTGGAAGCCCCTAAGGCCCTCCAAAATTATGACCTGCATGTCCAAAAGTGCACAGCCACCCTGAGACAAGGAGTCAAAACCCGCCAGGAACATAAAGATGTTTGAAAAGCAGTCAAAAAGGGCCAAAACAAGAGTAGGCACTGATATACATGGATATAGATGGGACCTTAACCCCATCAGGGAAAGGGGACACATGCAGCCATGCCCAAAACCGTCACTGGAACCGACAGAGAAGAGGCCCTTAAGGCTTGAACCCCAATGCAAGTTACACAGAGCAGCTTGCAGAAGTTGGCAACCTTTCCAGCAGTCTATCAGCAGCCTTCCCATTATAAAGGAGGGCCTTATCCTGCCCTCCCACACCCAGTGGATGCTTCAAAGAGCATTGTGTCCATAACCTTTAAAACATCGGCTCTCCAGTTGAATTCACAATCATCGTGAACTGAAATAACTGCGCAAGTAAACTGCTGAAAAGGTAACTTTATTGTTTGCCAGGCTAAAAAACTTGGTTCCTCTTTAAAAAGAAAAGTTGTTCATTGATACCGCATAATTCAAGAACCTTACTTTGCCAGTCATATTATCCTATGGTAATATGGATACTTGTGGTTCTCCCTGTTACCAAGACAGCTTTTCAAGTGGAAAATGCATATCGCTAATACTGCATTTAAGCAAAGGCGAGGGAAAAAACAGGGAAGGCATGAACTGCCCTTTACAGGTTTTAGTGAAATGAAGGAAATTTATTTCCTTGTAATCATGTTTGGCATGGGGTTGTGTTTTGTTTCATGTTTGCATTATGATGAAATTTTGAACCGAGCGACCCCAAAGTAATTTTAACCCACTTGTGGTTGGCTGTATTAAGCCAGAGGCAATTCTGTGCACACTTATCTGAGAAATGGTTCCACTGAACTCAGCAGACTTGCTCCCAAGTAAGTATGTGCTGATTGCTCTTCACTGTATAAGTTAAGAAATAGGTATTTTTTTCACGCTGTTTGTTGTAATCCGCTTCCATATGGCTGCTTTTGGCATGAGCTTGTAACACAGCCAGCTGTTTCTGCCTCTAGTTTTCAGCTCCATGTTTGGCATGATTAAAGAAAGAGAGGTTAACAAGTGAGGGGAAAGGAAGCCAGCAGTGATACAAAAATGCCCAGTGAATGTCCACCCCCCACAGACGAAAATGGGCTTACAAATAGGCTGTACAAAGTCCACTGCAGTACAAATTGCGACCTTTGGCTTGCAAAGTAAATAGAAAATCTGACCACGTCAAGAGAAGCATAGCATTTTCACAGATTAAGGAAGTGTAACAACTAATACTACTACTCTGCTCCTCAGCAGCTCAGGTGAGGGACAAGGGATAGGACTGGGGACTGAATTCAGCTCCCTGAGAACTCCCCCATTTTCATGATTTTAAGTTTCTGTTTTCAGCTGTTAGCACGCAGAGGTGGGCTTGAGGGGATGTACGTGGCTGGTTCAGTTGCCCAGAGCAGCTCTTCCCCAAACCAAAGCTGCAATGCTGTGCCTGCTCGTTTGAGAGCAGGGAAGGCAGTGGAGGTCAGAGTAAAGGGGAAGGACAGTGCTGCACCTGCACTTAAGCTGCATTCCTGTCGGCATTCGTGCTTCCAAAGGCTTCCTAAAAGGGTTAGTTTTGAGGAGAGGTTGGAAGGCAAGGAGGCAGGCGATGGGTTGCCAACAGCCGTACCATGCACGCTTCAAGTTCCCACATCACTATAGGCCATGTTCTCCCAACGCCAGCCTCAGCAGCCAACAAGAGGGACAGGAATGCTGATTACAGGAAGATGCGAAAATGCTGGACGCTCAGCATCCATTTTCAGGGGCAGCCCCATGGTCTTCATAAAGGAGATTCGAAGTAACTTCTTGGTTAGAGAAGCTTTTCTGTCTGAAGCCGCAACGGTTGTCAGCCAACAAACCCACATATTGTTGTTGGCAAAAGCAGTCAGTTAGAGAACACATATTTAAATAAACAAACCTTGCTAATTTGGTCTTCGGAAAGTTCCATTTGAGAAAACGAAACCTGTGATGGATGGGAAACATTCTTGGTATTCAGGACAGAGATGAAATGAGATGATTCCCTCATTTCATTTTCAAGGAAAGGAGAGTCAGTTCACAAGAAGAAAAATGTAATAAATGCAGTGCCAAAGCTTCATTGGGCATTTCGGAAGTAAGATTCTGAACATCATGGACTTTATGTGATAAATGCAAAATCTGCATTGTGAAGCACAACCTGCTGGGTGGCCCCCCATAGAATAGGGTGCTTCTAGGTGAGGCTCTCAGACAGAATATCATAGAGCATCTTCTGTCCAGAGCCACCCCATGGACTCTCACCCCCTCTTGCTTTAATTTTTCCTTACTGCACAAGATCCATTAAGGGCAAGGCCTGCTGGGATTTGCACAACTTTATTCTGCCTCAGCATGCCCAGGATTGCCTCTTTCAAGGATATGGAAAACTTGCAAAATGCCTTCAGATTGGGGGTGTTGGGACCTCACCATCCAGAAGTACCACAGGCTGGTTGCTAGTTGTGAAGTCACATCTGACCCATCGCAACCCCATGGACAACATTCCTCCAGGTCTTCCTGTCCTCCACCATTACTGGTATATAGGAATCCATATACTCAATGGAGTTTTAGAGAACTTATCACTAGAATTAAATTAGTGCTAAAGCACAAATGTCAGAGAAATCCACAATGTTGTTGTTAGTCACGAAGTCGTGTCCAACCCATCGCGACCCCATGGACAACATTCCTCCAGGCCCTCCTGTCCTCCACCATCTCCTGGAGTCCACTTAAGCTCACAACGACTGCTTCAGTGACTCCATCCAGCCACCTCATCCTCTGCCATCCCTTTCTTCTTTTGCCATCTATTGTTCCCAGCATTAGGCTCTTCTCCAGGGAGTCCTTCCTTCTCATTAGGTGGCCAAAGTATTTGAGTTTTATCTTCACTATCTGGCCTTCTAAAGAGCAGTCAGGGTTGATCTCCTCTAGGACTGACCGGTTTGATCGCCTTGCGGTCCAAGAGGCTCGCAGGAGTCTCCTCCAGCACCACAATTCAGCCAACAGTTTCAGACCATTAGAAATATTTCCTTGATTGCCCTCCACCCGACAACCCACGGACTTCCTGGGGGAGCCATCTCTGGAAAGAGGTTTTATGTGCATAGCATTTGTAAATGTAGATGTGTCTTTCTAGTCCATATTGCAACTGATTGATCTGTTGATTTAAAATGTGTGCACACCACCCTTCAGTGGAGCCCTCCAAGTGGATTACAAAGTCAACATGAATGCATAAGTAACATATAATAATTAAAACTAGAGAAAATATATATTATTGCAGTGCTCATCCAGTCTTTATTGTCTTACCTAAATGTGTGAACTAGTCCCTGTCTGAGGACAGCAGGCAGAAGTTGTTGCCGGCACTATTTACATATTATCTGCAAATAAATTTAGGACAGGAAATGCAATTGGCCATTCTGTAAACCATAATTAGATTATATATTTAAGAAGTGCACTGTTTATTGTTGTTTATGTTTTGGGACAAGTGCATTTGCTCACAGTTGTAAATACTTCACAGGGGGCAGATGTGCATGGGGCCATTTCTACCATTATGGCAAGATGCAGCACAGTGAACTCAGATGCAAGAGTTTGCAAACGGACTGAAGATTAATCTGCAGTGTAAATTTGGGCTTGCCAGTGATGGTAAAAATCTGCGGTAATGAATTCTCATGTAGGTTAAGAAAAGGTTGTCAGAAATCATGAAGGTGGAAGGGTTGCCCATTTTTTAAAGGAAATAATATTACAACCCAGTTTCCCAATTTTAAAATAAGCTATTCTTGCTTCAATTTACCTAACAAAATGTATTCTTCTAAGTGGGGCTATTCTGCAGTCACAAAGCATTGGGCATCCTTTCTTTTATCTTATCTTTCTCTCTCATGAATAGCATGACATATCACTTCATAGCTGGTCCCTTGTGAGTATGCACCTGGCCACCTTACACGGCTGTTTGAGATTTTGAGAAGGTAACAGATCTATCAAGTCCTTTCCCCTTTAAAAAAGCAAGTGACTTCTCAAAGCCCATTTATCTGAATTAGTCTTCACTTACCAGAGTTTCCCAAGCTAATTCTCATCCAGCTTTTCTTTCTTAGATTTGTCATGTTAGATTGAAAGCTTGAAAATGGACTACTATTTTTATCTCTTTCACAGCACCTCGATTTTTTTAGGCACTTGATGAATTATCATTATTGTAACACATGTCTTGACAATATCACCTTAAGTCTGTAGGGAAATTTAGTCCCTGGAAGGGACGTTCTTATTTGTGGGAAGGGAAAGCTGTGAAGGAAATTCTTCAAATGCTCCTGTCACTAACTTGTCATCTTGCTCTTCTGCTTATCACAATTCAGAGCAGGGGTTTCATTGCAGGAACCCCAATGATTCCTTCTGGAATAGCCTAGGAATAAGTACTTCTGGGTCACCCTTTTGTTTATGGAGCCTTGGGCCAGCTCATTTTCCCCAGCTTTCCAGATCATCTGTTGGATGATATGGTGCCTCACCTGGCAGCCCTAACCCATGCCCTGGTTCTCCAGTACACTTGTATCTCTGATCAGGCACTTTTGAGTCCCAGATCTCAGTGGTGGAGGCCCAACTTGACCCTCCAAGAATTCCCACATCCCCCTGGCCCGGTCTTGCTTCTCCAGCCACCAATTCTTTGGTGGTTTCCAGTTTTGTGTACTTTTTCTCCATTTTGAAAGACTGAAATCACTTTCTTAAGGTGCAGCTATTGAGAACAACACCTATAAACTATAATATGTTGGGATGTCGGCCTTTTTCTCTTGCTTATACCATCACTGGAATGCAGCCCCAGTGTTGCGGCAAAGCTCCTCAGAATTTGTCCTTGAGTTTGTGGACTTCCTCTCTTGCTTGGGTGTGTAAGAAAGCGAGCTAAGCTCAGAGGACTCCTGCAAACACTCATGGACCTCCAGCTGCACATTTGGCAACCTTTTTTCAAGTCCTGTGCCACACAAACCAAGGCTGTGAGTCACATGCACAGAAGGGCACACTATTTGTACAGAATCCATGTGGGTTTGATTTCTGGTGGGTGCCCATGTGAATGCGCAGGAAGCTGAGTCCAGGGAAGCCAAAGGATTCTGAGCCCCAAAAGAGATTCTTCACACCTCCCAGTGTGACCCCAAAAGCTTCTCCAGGGTGGAATTCAGCCCATGGGATGAAAGAGCCCTGCTTCTGACCACTTCTGCCTCCATCTTGGTTCTCCTCTGGATCTACCATGCTGTGGCCCCTCTTATTTTTTTATTTACAACATTTGTATGTTGTCCTTTATGACAATCGTCTCAAGACAGCTTACAGCAAATAAAAACAATAAAACAGTACAATAAAATAATATATAACCAATAAAATAAATCAAAGCGACTGTTATTAAAATTACTAATTTTTAAAATAAAGTTTAAATAAAAAGATTTTAACCTGGCGCCGAAAAAAATATAGGCTCGGCGCCAGGTGAACCTCTCTGAGGAGTGCATTCCACAATCTGGGTGCCACCACAGAGAAGGCCGTACTCTAAGTTGATGTCCTTTTTACCGCTCCAGTTCTTGTGGAATTTTTGTCTTAGTCTTGGTAGCCCCAGGAGGTTCCTTTTCACAGACCCATGTTCCTTGGTTCCTACCTTCCCTGACTGGCCTTTGTTTCTCCTTTACCTCACCGCACTCAGGCATATCTCACCCCCAGAACTTTATACCTCTCCATCATGGCAGGAGCCAGCTCTGACAAAATTTTGCTCCTGGGACTTCTTTGGGGATTTCATAGAAAGACCTGAACAACGTGTATGTTACCAAAGATCTTGCTCTCTTTTGCTGAACTTGGAGAAACCTTTGCGTTGACAGGAAATCAATTTAAATACCTACTAGTGAGAGATTGTGTTACTAATTCCTTTTTTCAGCCCTTCTCTGATGACTTAAAGAATGGGAAAGGTGCCGGGTTTTGCCAAGCCAATCAGCTGTATAAGCGCTCATTTAATCTCTGATACAGAGATAACACCAGCTCTGCTTCTACTGTCTATCTGCACAGAATCCATTAGATATCAGTTGGACCTCAAGGGGCCTCGGAGTCTGATCTGATAGCAGGACCTCAGTTTGTTTGGTCTAGAGACACCATCCTTTATCTCTCTGAAATGTCATGGCACGTACATGCCACCATACAGCAAAATCATTATAGATTAGAGTCAATTTCAGGTGGCAGATTAACAAGACGGTTTCCATC
Source organism: Varanus komodoensis (assembly GCF_004798865.1). NCBI lineage: Eukaryota > Metazoa > Chordata > Lepidosauria > Squamata > Varanidae > Varanus > Varanus komodoensis. The sequence continues at coordinate 7,135,911 of NW_025335780.1, forward strand.
TCCCCTCCATCCCAAATAACCTTGAAAGAGATTTCAGCATTGCATTCCATGTTAAGCTAGTAAATACATGAAACATGAGAGAACCCAGGATTGGGTATTACTCTTAAAATAATTTGTTTCTGGTTTTCTGCCCTGGTACTTTGGGAATTTCTTTGCCAATAATACGCCTTGGTGGAAAAAGAAAAGAAAGAAAGAGTGCTGTGGTAAGATTCTTTCTTATAATACAACAGAGCACAAATATGGTTTGCGATAGTGGGGAAGGATATTATTTAGTTTTATTTGGCATCAAAACACATTTTCTGTGCGCCATGCACATTACGAAATTAGTTAAAATAGCATAAGGATGAAATGAAAATCGTGTGTGTGTGTGTGCAAAAATTGAAAGATTCAGGTCAAAAACACAAGTATCAACACAAGCTAGGTCACAGGACATGACTGGGCTGTTGTTGAATGATGGGTTGCTGTGTGAACTCAGCTGTAAATTGTTAAGAAACAACCCATAAAGAGAACCCATGGTTAGTTATTGGTTTGTGAGCTGTGGCTTGTTCGTGATTGACAAACCATAGTTTGTTAATATGATTGGGTTCATACAGCACAACAACTTTTGGTTCAACAGCAAGAAGAGGTTCAATGACAAGACACACTCAAGCCATATTGGGTATGGGCTCTCACGTAGAGTGAACCAAGCCAAAGAATAATATGTCAACCTCAGGAGCTAAAAACCAGCAGATGATAGGAGCTAAAGTCAACACCAACACCACAAGGTACAAAAAAAGGTACCAAAAATCCTTGCAAACATGAAAATACCACAATATCTGCAAGGCATGTAATTTAAGATCACAACAAGAGATCTCAAAAGGCTGAGAGAATTAAACACAAAAGTCTTAGGATGCTTCCAGAGAAGGCTCTTATTGTCCAATTATTCCACTACATTTTCCTTTTGTTACACTCCCATGTCTTCCCACTGCTTCTCCCATCTTATTTCTCAAAAGGAAAAAAAATCCATTGAGGGAGAAAAGCCGTAGCTGCTCAACACCTTTTGATTGTTAATGCTAGGAACCCTCACCTGGAAGCCCATCCTGCCTGATGCTAAAAGTACAGCAATTTAGGCACCAGGTAAGACTTACTGTGAAGAGCATTTCATAACAATGGCATGCCTGACATAGGCTTTCAGCTCCGGGTCATTATCTGAGACATCAGGACCTACAGGAATGTCTTCTCCCATATGTATCTACTGATGCCTTCAGTTCAAAGCACATGCTTCATGGACCATTTGACTTATTTTCTTCAAATATCAGACCACCATGCAGTATGAGGGATGATGCCTCTTCATAGCCTCTTTCCATGCAATATGAGGGATGATGCTTGGGCATGCAGAATTTGCTATGAATTTCTTTGGATGTAGCCACAGTAATTTATAAAATGGATGTTTTTCTTGGAGAAATAAACCTCAATATAATTTGCTTTCTGTATTGCAATAGTTATGGATCACATATTTGGAATGCCTTTTTCCCCTATATGCCTTCCCCCCTCCCCCCCCCTAAGATCGGCAGCAGAGGCCCTCCTCCTGGAACCCTCTTTAAAAGAGGTCAGGAGGCAAAGTACTTGGAGGAGAGCCTTCTCTGCGGTGGCACCCCATCTGTGGAATGTGCTCCCCAGAGAGGTCTGCCTGGCGCCGTCATTATATGCTTTTCGGCGCCAGGCCAAGACCTTTATAATTGACCAATATTTTCACTTAGAGTGATTTTAATTGTGTCAGATTTATTTAAGTTTTTTAATGGATTAGTTTTATGCTCAGTGTGGAACAGTTAACTTACTTTATTTAGGATTGAAATATTATTGTAAGCCGTCCAGAGACAACAGTAATGGACGGCCTACAAATTTTTGAAATAAATAAATAAATAAATAAATATTTGAGGTCTTCAACAGTCTGCAGGCAGATTCAAGCTCTTTTATGTTTTTTGAATGTGAGGAACATTGGAAAATGCCCCGTACTGAGTCAAATCATCAGTCCAACTAGCATAGGGTTGTCAATATTGATTGGCAGGAATTTTTCCAATTCTACCTTGGGATACTAGGGACAGAATCTATGACCTTCAGGGCACAAACCACTGAACTGTGGTACTTAACACTATCACTGAACATCAATGGATCTTAAAAGAATTCAGCTATCCGTAGTTACCCGAGAAAGAACATGTGGTTTCAAAGAAGATATGAATGCCTGCTACAACAGGAATCACTTTGATTTGGGCTTATTGTGCACTGTAGAAGTCATTGATAATGACAGAACATTGCTTATCCTTTATGATCTTTTATTGCCTCTAGGAAATTATTCTCATTTGTGTTGTCTGAGTACTGCACACTAACCTGATACATTTAAGAAGTAGTTATTAGTTCAACAGGATGCAGGGCATCATGCATTTCATCATCATCATCATCATCCAAATATGTGAAATTATTCACTTAAAAAGATCAAAACAATCGCAGGGGTCTGGAAGGGCAGCAAACTAGTCACTTTCACCATTCTGTAGGAAGACAGCCAAGATACAACTAGCCAAACTGTGCATGAACGGTGTCACTGTCATTTTGCCCAGAGTTTGAGGATCTCTCCGGGTGGAAAGATCTAAGCTGAAGTACAACCGTGTTGATAAAGCTAGTGAAATATGGAGAAAGAGGTGCTTCCGCATCCATTTCTACTAACTTCATTTAATTCCTTTCTGTACCATCCAACAGCCAAAGCACTTTATGAAGTTTACAACTCAAAATATGACACAATAAAGACAGCACAGACTATTTTAACATACAAACATGACAAGACATTCAAAATAGCTGAAAACAGTTACAATGAAACACGGGTGCCCAAGAAAACAACTCATATTAAAAGCTCCATCATATGCTATCAAATGCCTGAGAATAAGAAAAGTCTTTACATGATGCTAAACAATAGCAGTGGGTGACCTCAATGGGGAAAGCATTCCACTGCTGGGGTTACCACTGAGAGGGCCCTTCCTTGCAGCCATCCTCTGAGCCACTCCTAGAGAAGACAGTCAAAGGAATGCCAGGTATCTGTAACCTGAAGCCAAGTTGAAAAGAAACCTTGTTCCTTCTCAGGTGAAACATCCGAAGAAATCTGAAGGGAGCCGGACAAATTTCAGTAAGACCAGGGCAGTGGTTTAAACCGCTGTGCTGCTGGGCTGGTTGATCGAAAGGTCGCCGGTTCGAATCTGCACAACGGGGTGAGTTCCCATTGCTCCGTCCCAGCTCCTGCCAACCTTGCAGTTTGAAAGCACGCAAATGCAAGTAGATGAAAAGGTACCCCTTCGGTGGGCAGGTAACAGCATTCCGTGCACTTTGGTGTTCAGTCAAGCCGGCCACATGACCACGGAGACTGTCTGGGACAAACGCTGGCTCCCTCGGCTAGGAAACAGAGATGAGCACCGCCCCCTAGAGTCAGGCATGACTGGACTTAATGTCAAGGGGAAACCTTTACCTTTACCTTTAACAACAGTTTTGAAGGGGTTTCCACACACTTTTATACCAGTAGTTTATACAGAAGCTTTCACTTCAGCATGTAGGGAAACTATGCTTGAAGAACGACGAAGAGGAAGCTTTCACAGCTCTTGATTTACTAAAATGCACAAGGCGTTCGTGATACTGCACTAAATTGTCCCACGCTCAAGATCACAAGTCCTCAGGACACACATCTTTGCATGCACAAGCGATGCTTGGTTCCCTGCCAAGAGAGTGGAATTCTGAAGAAAAGTGCAGAGCTCCTGGGCATCACAGGGCCAGGCCAGGGTGGGAGGTGTCTTTGGGCTGAGAAGCAGGCAGAGAGGCGCCCAGGCCCCAGCTGCAGCAATGCCAGGCCATCTTAACAAAACTCCCTGCAGTGCAAAATCAGTGTGTTAGCCAGAAGGTTTCTAACAGAGTGCAGAGAGGGGCAACAAAAACGATCACGGTCTGCAGCAGCAGCAGCCTTTGAGGAGCAGCTATGACAGCTGGGACAGCTTGGAAAAAAGGCAAGTAAACTTGTCAGAGTCATACAGAAGGATGCCTGGGTGGAGTATGTGGAAAGGGAGCTGTTTTTCTCCCTCTCCCATAACACTCAAATGCAGGGTCCTCTATGAAGCAGATTGTGGGGAGGTTTCGGACAGCGAAGAGGAAGTAACGCTTCACACAGTGTATAGTTAATCTCTGCAATTTGCTGCCTTGGGAAGTGGCAATGGACACCGATCTGGATAGCTTTAAAAATGGATCAGACAGGTTCAGGAGGAAGGAGGTTCTCAGTGGCTACTAGCCTTGTGGACTATATGGAGCTTCCCTCACGAATGGTGGCCTGCCTGCACATGGCAGTTGCTAAGGAGCTTGGGCAGAAGGAGGTCTTGCACCCATCCTGCTTGAGGGTCCTGCAGAGTGCTGGACGAGATGGACCTCTGGTCTGATCCAGCATGGTTTTTCTTAAGCTCTGGATGTTCTCACCCTAACCTTTCTCCCTGTTGCTGAAACTTGCCACTGTCTCGATATTTCCTTGTCCAAACGGCCACCATAGGCCATGTTGAGCTTCCTGTTGCAGAGAAAGGACACAATAATGCAATGCTCTTTGTGCAATCAACATCTTGTGGCCTTGAACTAACATTAAAAAAACAGCAAAAACTGGTTAGTGTCGCTTTCAAAGTTGCAATATGCTTTGTTAATCATAAGGAGTAGACTAGGCCAGGCTGGCGTGAAGAACAGAATGATAAGGGATGGACACAGGAGACGTTCAAACCTTGGAGAAGAAAGGAGTTTTTGACCTTGACAGAGGAGCAATGTATTGAATGTGCATTAGGTGACCTGATTGCTTACAGAGGTACATAATGCTTGTTTTGGGGGGCAGTTAATGAGACACACACCCCTTGTCTCTGCTTTCTTCAGTGCATAAGAATAAAGCTCACGCTTTGCTCACAGTCTCGTCTCTAGGCTCTTGATTGTCTTGTGAGTCTGGGGTCCTCTCAGATTGTCTGATTGTTGGGTAATCAGCAATCCCGGATATGAGGATTTAGTCTATGCATAGTGGAACTTTCCAAAAAGGGAGCTAACTACCTTAGGCACAATCTGGTTTATTTATTTATTTATTTAGAATTTTTGTATGCCGTCCCATCGCATGAGCCTCAGGACGGCTTACATACAATAAATAAACAGAATACAAATAGTGAAAATAAAATTCAGAGTCACCCTGGCTGCAAATTAAAAACCTATAGATGATATTAAAAATTGTTAAAATGTTGTTTAAATAAAAAGGTCTTAGCCTGGTGCTGAAAAACAAACAACGATGGCGCCAGTCAGACCTCTCTGGCGAGCGCATTCCATAGATGGGGCGCCACCGCAGAGAAAGCCCTCCTCCGGGTACTTTGCCTCCTAATGTCTCTCACGGAGGGTTCCCGGAGGAGGGCCTCTGCTGCCGATCTCAGGGGGCGGGAGGGCAAATATGGAGGAAGGCGTTCCTTTAGGTATCCAGGTCCCAAGCCATTTAGTAGCAGCATCAAAGTTATAGTAGCATCATCAAAGTGCCAGAAGAGAAGAGAAGAGAAGAGAAGAGAAGAGAAGAGAAGAGAAGAGAAGAGAAGAGGAACCTGTGATTTCACAATATTGCCTTGCATCTCTAGCTCTTCCAGAAATCATACCTCCCGCTCTACACCATTCCCCCAATTCTCCCAATACTGGCATCTTTTCCCTGCCCCACAATCCCAGTCCCATGCTGTGAGATTTGCCTCATGACCTTCATGGCGCATGGTGGCCATGCTGCCCAAACCTGGCAAGATGCAAGGAAGAAGAGGTGGCTTCCAAAACCCTAGAACCCTACAGCAAGCTGTGGCTTCTTCGGGGGTGATTTGGAAGCCAATCGCACCATGTACCTCCCTGGATTTGTTACTGGGCTTCATACACAGGAGAGTGCTTGTGGCGGATATCTATGTGGATATCTCCTCCATTCTCAGCACTGGATCACACCACCCATGTTGCTGCTGCTTGTCCCCAGTCTCCCCTTTGCTGTTCCGGACTTGCGATGTATCCCTCAGAAAAGGGAAACGGTGGCTTTCAAAACATGCCTATTTGAAAAACATAAAGGAAAACATGATGCTGGAAAACATCTATGGAATTCATTACCAGTGACAAGAAAATAGCAGCAGACAGAGGCACCAAAGACTCAGGCATGCCCAGTGTCAGGTTATCATCAAAGGAGGAAACCTGGGTGCATCTTCGTTGTGCTTTCGCATTTCGTCACAGATGCATTGCGTGGGTTCTGCTGCCCTGTCTGAGACCCAGAAGGATGGAAAGAGAGTCTGAGGCCATCTGTATCTCCTGTATCAAAGCTTCCTCATCAGCTACATGCAGTCCTAGGAATTACTTTGATCTGGAACTACTGGGCTATGTCAACATGTTTGAACAATCAGAAGCTCAGATAATTTAGAGTACTGTTTACTTAGAGGCAGAAACATGGAAAGAGCAATGTAAGAGGCATACAGGTTTTCCTGATCATCTGCAGATGTGGGTAACCAAACGTATCTTTCTACACACATCTAAGGCTTCTGTTGCTCCGACTGAGGACAGAATTCTGAATAGCGATGCCCATGACAATAGCAACGTTTGCTCTATAAGCTTTCTCAGTTTTATTTCTCCATTTTTGAGGGGGAGGGTCACTCAATGGGATTTTTTGCATGCATGCCCTATTGCAAATAAAATTATTTGTAATTATAATTCTAAATAAACAAACAGATTATTTATTTCATTTTCAGCCCGCCCTATTAGACACACAGTTCCCTGGGTGGGATGTGGGCAAGACAGAAAGCCAAGATGGGTAGGTTAGAGTTAAGAGAGAGAGAGACAGTGCGGGAGCTGAACTGTCCTGTACTTAATCTTCCATGTTCCATCACTATAGACCAGTTCTGTGCATTTTTACAGGCATGCATTCCCTGACTAAAGTGTGTGTTTGTGTGGATGCATTTTTCTTTGTGAGCTTTTCAAATAAGCACATTTTATCAGAAACTTCTGGGGAATGCAGCACAGGGCCAGAAATGTACGGATTTTGACATGCAGCGTGGTTCATAACTGCTTCTGAGTGATGCAGACAGGAGAGAGCTACTAAACACACACGTAGGCGGGGGGGGGGGGGAGACTATAAAAAAGCAAGAAAGCTCCCAAAGAGTAGCAGCACGGAGCATGATACCCAATTTATTAGGATCAGCTGACCCACAGAGAACAGTATGGTGGAAGAGGGTGATGCGTTCGTTACCATGCTAGAATTTGGCAGCAGAAATTTAAGTTCACATACCTGGCCAGTCTTGTAATATGCATAATTACCTTGGAAAGTAAGCTCCACCAAGCTCTGTGGGACTTCCTTGGCACTCTAAAGCTCCCACTTGAATCTCACTGAGCTTTACCCAAAGAGCTTCAGCCAGCTCAAATGCAATCTTTAATTTTTAACTAGAAATGTAATGGTACGGCTGATCGTTGCTCCCATTTAAACTAGTCACCTTAATAGGAACCTTGTCAAGGAAAATGAAAGAAGCATCTGGCCTCTCTGGATTGGCTTCCTCATTTTCTGCCTTCCAGCGTGCAAACTGGTCATGCACAATAGCAACACCTGAAAACTTTGCTGTCAGCAAGTCAAGGAGGCGACAGTGATACGTTTGCTGATGATGTCACCAGACCTGCTCTGGAAAAAGTTGGGAGCTGCACTCCCGCCACTCAGTTCCTGTTGGTGGTGAACCAGACGGTGGAGAAGCGTGTCCCAAGACACAAGCTGCAAGAAGACAAGGGTGGGAAGACTTGGCTCCACACATCCTTGCCTCCCTGTCCATTCCCTTTTGCATTTCCCAACATCAGACTTCTGGTGTCAGCAAGAGCCGTGAAAGTCTCCATGGAAGCTGGAGTGGGCATTAAGGATCTGATCTCTCCTTCCATGAGTGAAGCTCTTGAAGGGTAAGCTCTGAAGAATGTCTCCGGAGATGGCTTCCAAAGTACCAAGAGCTGCACCCATGGTAGGCATAGCTGATGGCTCACAATCCAAGAGGGGGTCATGGAGAAGAATCTTCTTTACCACTCCTTGTTCGCTGGATTTTGCTCGGTCCAAGCAACAGTTCCAGGAAGAAAGAGGAGCTGCCGATGCCCCTGCCTAGGTGCTCCCTGCTTCTCTTCCCATCAAACAAGTGATGCCCATGATGAGAAAATGGAGGAAGAACAATTACATCTGATGGCTAACCAAATGAAAGTAGAGTCACTTAAGAAGAAGGCCCACTGTGACTGTCTTCCAAGAGCCCTCAAAAACCTGGAGCCAGCACTGCCAAGGTTGCCAACTTAGACCTTTTTTCTGTGTGAATAGAGGCATTCTTGTTGATCGGGTTTTGTTTATTAACTTTGTTCTGCCTGATTTGGGATTTTCAAATAAGGGATTGTGGAACATTTATTTTATTTTTCCATTTCTGTTCCAGTTTTTGAGCACCGAATAGCTTCAAAATAATAAAATACATAATTCAAAACAAATCAATAGCATACAATAAAACAAATCATAAAACCCTAATCACAACAAGTACAAGCTCAGCAATAATATAATTAGCAGCAACCAAACTCAATCAGCTAATCACCCCCTGCTGGCTCTCAGGAATCAGCAACAGTAATTCAATACTACATGCAGGAAAGTTTAATGCCATGCATTCCATACTGACCAGGTAACTTTTTAATAGGCAGCACTGTGACACTGCCTCATCTCCTCTCTTAGTCCTACTATTATTTGACGGGATGGAAATTCAAATTCACAACAAGGAGCAGAAGAATTACTCCTAAGTAAGCCGCACAGTTTTTTAAAATAAAGCAGCAGGCTGGTATCCTTACTGTTGAGGAGATCTGCCAGCGGGAGAATTCTTGCCTGCTTCTAAAATTAAAATCCCTCCAAATAGAAATAGGTGAAAGTTTCTGCTGCTACTCTCTTCATCTTCTCTAAGAAGTTACGCTTGCCAAAGCAATATGTAAACAGGAATGCATGCTTCACAGTTCTAAGCATTTTGCAATAGTTTCCTGTAAAGACAAAACCAAAAGAAAAAAAAAAAAGACCAAGAAGATCAAGAAGCATACATTAGAGGAAAAAAAATCCACAATGTTTCAGGAGCGCTGACAAGCATAGATGTTCTGCTGTGACGTTTACCCTCTGGAACACTTTCCCAATGGATATCAGACAGAGCCCACAGTTCTGGCATTCAGGAAGTGGTGCTGTGGCTCCCAGGGGAATCTTGGGCCTGCAGAATACTTCCAATCCCAGTTCTAAGGCTGGAGGCTGAACCCAGACTTCTGAACTGGCTGGTCTGTCTTCTGAGCTCCCCACTGCTGCTCTTGCAGCTGGTCTGGAAAGAATTGCATGGAGCGGAACTCAGCCGTGGGAACTCAGCCTCGGAGAGGGCTGAAAGCGGGTGGAGGAGGGAGGAGGCTGCATCAGCCAAGGCCAACTGCAGGTGCTTCTTCTCCTCTGAAGACCCCACCTTGATGGCCATCAAGTACAAATACAGAGTAGGAGGAGCAGGGCAGCAAAGAAAGGCTGCCACAAAGAGGAAGGCCCAGATCTCTTCTTGCCGATACCAGAGTGTAGGACACAGAATAATCAATTCAAGTTGCGACAACCCAGATTCAGGCTGGACATCAGGAAAAGCTTCCTCACTGTCAGAGCAATACAGCAGTGGAGCCAGCCACCCAGGGAGGTGGTGGGCTCTCCCACACTACAGATATTCGAGGTGAAACTGGGCAGCCATCTGAGTGGGATGGCATGACTTGGTGTCCTGCCAGACTCGATGGCCTTCATGGCCCCTTTCAGCTCTAGCAGTCTATGATTTTTTCTGCTTCTTCTCTTGTGCTGCCTAGGACAGGATAGCCAAGGTTAGATGCTCAAAGGTATCTCCATTGGATGGTGCCCTTCGACATCTTCATAAACTTGCCTCTTCACCCAGGCTTCCCTGGAATAGTGACCCAGCCCACTGTGCATTAGGGCACAGGGTTCAGTTTACTACCCGAGTAATTTCTCCTGTGTTGTTTCAGTGGCTCTGTTTATTGTTACAATGGCATTCTGTTTTTTGTTCAGTGCTTTGATGCGTTTCTGGAAAGCAGTCTGTAAATCAGAATAATGAAATAAACACATTGGGGAAATCCTCGTGAAAAATGCTTACATTGGGGAGAACAGCAGACAGTATACATTGATTAGGGGACATGTTCATCCGTTTTTATCCCCCAATTCTTTTTTACAGTGTGTAGATTTCTGAATAAACAGAACAGATTTGTGATTCAAAATATTCTATTACAGGAGAAGACTAAACAGGCAAATTAATCTGTCCCTACTCCCAAGCATCCAGCATAAACTTTTGCCATTATTTATTTAAAGTTCTTCTAGACGGTTATTCATAAAAAAAATCTAAGGATAGTTTACACATTAAAAAAACAATTCAAACAGTAAAACAATTTAAAATCCCTTCATTCCAGTCCCTAATGCTAAAATAATTAAAATATCATTTAACAATTAAAGAGCTGGTAAATAAATAGGGGGTCAAGACCGGAAGTCCGGTGCCTGAGTTTAAGTGAGAAACAAGAATCTGGCTGCTAGGATAGTCAGGTGTCCCCTTCCCCCTTTTACAAGAGACAGTCCTCTTTTCCAAGGTATTTTCTGTTTGGAGGACATTTCTGTCCAATCCGTAAATAAACATGAGGACTGTTGCCTGGAGTAGTGAGTCCCCGGGCAGCAGTTTGCAAGGCAGGTGCATTGGCCACCTGTAGTGAGCTGTGCTATATTTCTATTTAAATCATGCTAATACTGCCTAGATGTGCATATATGCATATGTGACTGTATCTCTACCACCACATGCAAATGCCATGCAAATTGCTATCCCCCCTTGCCCTGTTTTTTGGTGATCCTGTTCCTCATTTGGTGCATAAATGACCACTGTATCTTACTGACATGGGTCTACTCAAGAGTATGCAAGCCTCCTTGGAGTATTTTGGGGCCAGTCTTTTTTGGCTGTCATTTTGCTCTGTTCTTGTGGCCTCAAGCCAGTGACTTTCCATTGGGCACATTTGGAAGGTTAAGCACAAAAATTTAATATGGTCTTATCACACACCTTCTGCCACAGGGCAGATACCCCTTCACAGAAGCCATTGCTAAGACATGTATTAATGGGACAATGAAAGGTCAGAATTCACGTGAACACTTTCCAACTAGGTCTTTAGAGAGGGTATATAGGAGCCTCTGATTTTCAGTCCAATGCCATGAGATGATAGCCATAAGTCTTATTCTGAGATAGCCACTTGAGAGAAGCCTTAAATCTATGTCTAATAAATCATTAATCTGAATTCTTTCACAGAAAACTCTCATATTAAATCTTATAATTGTTTAAAGCCTGTAAAGTTAGAAATGCAATAATAAAAGCATTAAGATTTAATGATTTTTCCTCATGCCCTTATTGAGACCTGAGAAAATCTCTCTTAAATTCTTTAAATTGTATGTGTGTTTGTGCATAGCTTTATCATGGACTCTTGTAATGCCTTCCATTTTACTGCATATTTTCTGTTTGCTTGGTTAGAATTATGTGCACTTTAAGCAACTTTTCTGGATTTCTCATTTCTTTGGCAAGATCATATGCGTAGAACAGAATCTTAGAAGTGCATGAGAATATATTTTCACTGAGCACACTTCTACACTCACAACAGCTGCTTCCTCACGAGTAGTCCATGGGTGTAGTTGTTCAGTTGCAAAGTCGTGCCTGACTCTTCGCGACCCCGTGGACAACATTCCTCCAGGCTCTCTGTCCTCCACCATCCCCTGGAGTCCACCCAAGCCCATCCCCACCACCCCAGTGGCCCCATCCAGCCACCTCAACCTCTGTCGTGAGGAGACCTCTAACCAGCCTCTTGCTGAATCTCCTGCAGCTCACTGAAGCAGATCCTTCTCCAGCCAACCAAGCATCTGGCTGGAGTCCTCCCTTTCTGCAGTGCTGCTCATGAGCAAGCAGCACAGAGTGCCTGTGCATGACCAGACAAATGCACATCAAGGCATCTGGACAGATGTTTCTGCTCCGTCTGTCTTATGGAGCTAGCAAAGACGTTTTGCTGGGTGAGACAACGGACACGTTGTGGCCTTGCATTCCACACCCAGAAGCTTGGCAGCTGGCTCTCATCCAGCAGTGGGATTATGCCCTCCACCACACCTGAATCCAGGGGGCAGTGGGCAATGCTCCAGGACGCTAAGGAGGAATGGTTTGGGAGCCTGCCACCATGGTCTCTGAATCCTGGAGTGCTTGCACTGCTCAGCCGTAGAGGTTTGCCATTTCGACACTGCATGGAACGCCCAAGGAAGGGAGCGCTTCTTCATTCAGAGTGTCTCTTTCCATGGATGAAACCCAGAAGCTGAGTGATTTCTTCCAGTCACATCATCCTAAGGATCCACTTTCCAATGGTTGGCAAGCCCTTGTCCACACTCACTGCAAAATGCCCCCGAGAGAGAAAGCAGATGGGCAATGGCCCCTTAAAGATGACCACTGTATTAAACCCAGATTTCAGGATGATGGGAATGTGGTTCCTTTGCTGAAAATGGCAACCTCCTGCCACCCAAGAAAAGATATGGGCAAGGCGTGCCAGGGGACGGGACATGATCCAGCCTGGCATTTTTGCCCACTGCTCCGTGCCTCTTCAAACACTTTTAATGTACTTTGTGTGCTGCAAAACAAAGCCTAAACTACACATGGAAGAAGAAAAGAAAGAAGAAAGGTGAGATAAACTAAAAGACTATGATAGAACTTCTTAACGCTTATTCAGATATTAGACTATTTTAGTGTTTCCTATTACATGTAATTCTACCTGAAAGGTTTCAAAACTGTTCAAGAGGAGGAGAAAGAGCTACTTTGCCCAGGAGGTCCTTTATGCAACCAGCCTTGTTTTCAGGGATTGCACCACTTCCGGCAGCAGCAGTGCCCTTCCCCCAAGTCCTCCCTTCCCAGAAAGAAAGGTAAATATTTTTTACTACACCTAGGGAGGGTCTTCCTGTGAGAGAGGGTCATTCACACCCACACACCCACACCCACTCCTGGAAGTGGTACAAACAGGAAGTGGTACAAACTCTACCCCTCGACTTTGTCGATTGTATCAACATCGTAAGACTCGTCTCGTGTTGCTTGTGCTGTGGATTGACTTGCCTGCCTGCAAGCTATTTGGGAAGTTAAGAACATATCCTAGTTGCAAAAGATGTTTGGTTTTTCTCCCAGGGTCCCACTGCTCTAAGCCTTTCTTTCAGAATGTTGCAGAACTATAAAACCCCACAGAAGGTTTTCAAAAGTAATGGTGGCAACTTGGATCCTGCAGAGGTGGAGTTCTCTGGTGGTGAGCAAGGGTTAACAGAAGGGCTGATTGGTTGAAGAAATTCTCCTGGCTGGAAGGAAGGAGTAATTTACATGCTGGAGCTTATCAGGAGAGAGGGAACGGTCTTGCCAAGGACAGCTGGCTGGTGTTACTTGGAAGATACTGAAAACTGGAAGATGGTGCAGCAGATGGAGGGCCGTCCCTGGCTGCCAAGTATCACCCCAGTACCAGGGCAGGGCATTAAAACACAGGACTCTTCATGGAACTCTTGTCTTCCTCCAGACCTGGATTTGGCCAGATATTTGTCGCTCACTGGCAGCTGACAGCATCACGCTAAGGCGATGCATTCATTCGGTAGCTGGGCCAATTCTTCTCTTGGTCTGTGAGTTGCTCCAGTGGAAATAAAGCCTTTTTCTCCCGGTGCCACACCTATACATTCATATATGTAGGATAGTCAGTTGAGCCAGATGCATGGCTACCATTTACCCTGAGGTGCTCGATCCTGCATAATCTTGGAAGCTAAGCAGGCTTGGGATGGGTTGAAATCTGGATGGGTGACCTGAGTCCTCCATTGAGCAGGCAGTTGGACTCCATGGCCTGCTAGGCCCCTTCCAACTGTATGGTTCTATCAGCTATGGCCGTATTTGGGAGGGAACAATTTTTATTTGTTATATCCCACTTTTTTCCTTTCAAGGAACTCAAAGGGTTTACATTATTTTCCTCCTCTCTCTCTTATCTTCATAACAACAACCCTGTGAGGTCGGTTGGGTTGTGAGAGACAGTGACTGGCCCAAAGTCACCGGGGATCTCCATGGCTAAGTGAAGACTAGAACCCAGATCCCCTGAGACCCATACTCTCAACCACTACACTTCACTGGCTCTCCAGGGTATTTTCCAGTATTTTCTCATGCACAAACTGTTGGTTGCCTAGAAGCAATTTTCCCTCACCCAGGGTGAGTGATCTTTTGATTGCTATTTCTCACTGAGGGGCAAAGTCATGCCTGGGGCTTTGGGCAGTCCCACTTTGAACTGTCTGGGGTGGGGAGGCAAGGACTCGTGATGGAATATTCCTGCACTCAAGGAGCATGAACACAGAAAAATGCGTTTCTGAAAGGCGGCTAGGTTTGATGCATAGTTTTCAGCATGTAGAAAAGGTTTTGTGCAATTGAACGTTCAGGCATGTGAGACCACACCTGAAATCTAAAAGGTTTCGGCAGGATACAAGCTTTACCACCTCACTGAGAATTAGACATTGGTGTGAAGAACTGGGTAGGCCTAGAAGCATGAATTAGCATAAATCAGCAAGAGCATACTGAAATTCATGGTGCTATGCAGATAAGGCCAATCAAGGTTCTTGCCCTTGAACATTGGGGAAGCAAGATAATAATTCTTTTCTGCTTAAATCTTGCATTAGAATCCCCTCTTTATACCAGTCAGGCATTAATCTCTTTTCCCAGTTATGTTGTGTCTGTATCAATATATAATTCAATACTGGAAAAGAAACTTTACTGGCTACCCTTTAAATCTTTTCAGATGTCTTATTTTACTACCACCAGAACTGTGCAAAGGAATCATCTAATTTACATAGGGTCACTCAGGGGTTAATTAGGATATGAAGGTAGGTTTCCAAAAGGGTATGCATAGAAGAGCAACTAAAAGCAATTCATAGCTTAATTTGTTTGTATATATACCTCCCCCCCCCCCCACCAAACAAACACATGCTCAGGCAGAGAGGAAAAAGGTCTTGTTTGTCACACTGTTGTACTGGAGGTTTGCTTCTATTTTTGCTTTTAAGGGAGAGGCCTGCAAAGTATAGGTGCCCGTGGGCCTTGGCTAAAGGCAATGATTCTAAACACTCTTTCTGGGAAGTAAATCTCCTTGGGATCAGTGGGGCTGCAGAAGAAACTCGGTGGGTCCTTTGCAAGAGCTGAGCAGGGCTATCAAGACAGGGCGTCTTGGAAGGCATTCACGCAGAGGGTTGCCACAAGCTGGAAAAGACATGATGGCAAATAGCAACAAATCGCACGCACGTTGCGATGGGGAAACTGGAGTCGATCCTTGGCTGGGTATTGTGGTGTGCTGATCTTTAGACAGTTGCGTTTTGCTGCACCTCAAGGTATGATATATGCCAACTGATATTATTTAATAGCCTTAGGGATGTCATTTAATGAAATTAGGTGACACACCTCCTTCCTTTGCAGATTCCCTGTGCTCACATGTATATTGGGTTATTGCAAAGTGTAAGAACGCTGCTATTTTTGGAATCTTTTTAGGCATTTGACTACGGATTGGATATGCCATTTTCTGCCGGCATTTTAATCTGCCCACTGCTTTTAGTTTTATTGTGTTTTTGTCATTTCACTGTTTTATTAAATTGTGATTTTATAAGCTGCTCAGAGCGTCAGCTAAAAAGCTCATCATGGGGACTTGTCAGGACCCAGAAAAAGCAGGCACACTGGGCATATACAATGAAAAGAAATTACAGTTTATTTGGATGTACAGGGTATATACATGAAGGTAGCCCACAAAGAATTTAACTGCACAAGATGCTTTTATCAAGTTTCAGTCACCGAGACAGGTGTGGCAGTCACATAACATTCAACACTCTTATGAAATAGAAAGGATGAATAAGAGAAAAGGAGAAAAGGGATTCAGAATAGACACACACCTGCACTGAAAATGTAGCAAGAATGAGGAAGTCAGGATGGCAAGATTGTTGCTCCCTTAACAAGCCGTCAATCAGGAAACTGAACTGGCAACATTATTTCTTCCATAACAAGACCGGCATGCTGAACTTGTCAGTTTCGGGCTGAACTTGTCAGTTTCAGCTTTCTCTAGCAATCATGGTAGAGCTTTGGTTCAGTTAGCTCAGACATAGTCTAAATGAAGCACTGAATATTTTTGTGAAGAGCCTCCTCTTCCCGTATCCTAAATCTTTGCCTTGGAAAGGGTGCTCTTGGCACCCGTCAATAATTTCTCTCTGTCCAGGTGTCCAGTGACTGGCTTTGACCTCACTGCAGATGCTTCCTGTCTTTCTTTCTTCTTTGCTTGGTTTCTCATGTCACACGGGATCTACGTTCCACTGCTCACCATGCTGAAGTACGTGGCCACTTCTGGCTTTCTACAAAAAGAAGCTAGAAGAGGGCACTGTTTTGCACGAAATATGCATAGATGCACATTTTGAAATTATTTTATTTATTTATTTATTTATTTATTTATTTAGGGAACTAAATAATGCCCTAAATATAATGCCAGTTTCCTGACGTTCAGCAATGGAACCAAAGACCTAGGGAAGTTGTGGGCTCTCCCACACTAGAGGCATTCAAGAGGCAGTTGGACAGCCATCTGCCAAGGCTGCTTTAAGGATGTACTGACCAGGGAGTTGGATAATTCCATTCTATGATTCCATGAAATAGAAATACAGGACACCTTACCATGGTGGTACCAAGATGCGCCTTGCTCAGCCCTTCAACTGGAGGGTGCCTGGCTGACTGAACAGCTACAGATCAAACTGCCATGTTGAGTCACTTTTGGCAGCCTGGAGAGGCGGGAACCTGCAGCCAGATAGGTGACAACATGTGGAATTGGAACAGAGGTTGGACTCAATGGTCTTACAGGCTCCTTGCAAATCTTCTACTAGTCTATTCTAAAACAGAAGCCAGTACTCTGGCAGCCTTTCAACCAGAGCAACGTCCTCTCTCAAAGAAGATACGTGGCCATCGGCTTAGATAGCCTTTTCCTTTCTTCTGGAAATTCTGGATTTGGTTTTGGTTTTTTAAATTAAGCAAATCTGCCCCTCTTCATGGTAAGACAACTTTTGCAGGTATGGGCCCGGGGCTGAAGATCCAGCATCTTCCTAGAAATGACCTTACATCATATACCTGGGAAAGCGTTCTGCCTGAGTCCTTGAAAAGCTACAGCTGGTCAAGATGGCAATAGTCAGCCAGACTATTGGCCTGACCCACTGTGGCAAGTCCTTATTTAAAGACCATGGGGAGCATAAGGGGTAGGAGTGGAATGCAGCATGGAAGCAACCTT
The DNA here is from genome assembly GCF_004798865.1 of Varanus komodoensis. NCBI lineage: Eukaryota > Metazoa > Chordata > Lepidosauria > Squamata > Varanidae > Varanus > Varanus komodoensis. The sequence continues at coordinate 7,153,311 of NW_025335780.1, forward strand.
TTCCTGTTAATTAAGTCAAAATGAATGGCTTTGCACTTCCTCAGTTTCTTCCACATACATGGTCCTTGTTACATCAATACTTTGCAGCAGCTGGTAGATTCGAGCTCAAGTTGTCAGTTGTCTGGATTTATCTGTAGTAGACTCATCAAACAATTACTGACCACATTCTTCCAAATTGGAATTACATTTATTTGTGTGTCGTTTGTAAAAGCCACTCTGTTGGCATTTAATCAGCTATTAATTATTGAAAGAAAAAGCACTCTAAAGGCCCACTGTGAGGAAACACATGCCCTTTTAATTGCACTTCACCAATATTCCTTGCAGGGCCACCTAAATAATCTGGTAGCATTTGAAGGGTTGCTGTCTGACGCCTCTTAAGACAATACTTGAAAGGAAGCGGCACGGTCAGCTTCAGACAGCGTCCTGTAGGACCATCCTTTCCGGCTTAGCCCAACAACTTAAGGGTAGCTGCTTGCAAAACCAGGCAGAGAAGCTGACGTCTAGATTTCTCAGGGTAGCTGGAAACAGCATCTGCACCCCATTCTCCCTCCAGTTGGGTGTTCTTGCCTGCCACCCTCCTGCACCTGCCCAATGGCAATCTAGAATCCTGGTAGACAATAAGGACCCGTCCCAAGTCATACTGGGGTGACATCTCCCACCTTTTGTCTGCTTAGGCGACAATCCACAAGGCAGTGGAGGAAACTTTCAGTCTCCTGTATTCATAGTGCCACCATCATGCTGTCATGATGTGATGCGGTGGCCAAGAGGGCGAACGCCACCCTCGGTTGCGTAGCCCGAAGTGTGGCTTCTAGATCGAGAGAGGTATTTCTGCCATTCTACACAACTCTGGTGCGCCCGCAACTGGAGCATTGTGCTCAGTTTTGGGCCCCTCATTACAGAAAGGATATAGCCAGGTTGGAGTCAGTGCAGCGTAGGGCCACAAGGTTGGTGGCCGGTTTACAGGGGATGCCGCGTGAGGGGAGACTGAGGGAACTGGGCCTCTTCAGCCTGGAGAAGAGGAGACTCAGAGGGGATCTGTTGGCGACATGCAGGTATGTGAGGGGGTGTCACACGGAGGTGGGGAGAGACCTGTTTTCCCCTGCAGAGGAAGGCAGGACACGCTCCAACGGAGCAAAGCTCAGGGAGCCAAGGTTCCGTTTGGAAGCCAGGAAGCACTTCCTGACAGTCAGGACCCCGAGGGTGTGGAATGGGCTTCCACGGGAGGTCGTTGAGGCCCCATCGGTGCAGGTGTTCAAGGATAGGCTGGACATCCACATGGTGGGCATGTCATGAGCAGAGCTGGCTGGTGCCGGAGGTCAGACTAGATGGCCCGGGAGGCCCCTTCTGACTCACTCTGTTTTCTGTGTTCTATGTCATTTAGACTGCATTGGCCCTCAACAAACTCCATAGCTATTGTTTCCGAAGGCCGGATATTTTTTGGATTTCCCCAGTGATGTCACACCTACCTTTATCAAGAGACTTTTCTGTCCCTTGTGTGGATGAACTTCACAACAGTGCAGCTTTGCTTGTGATTGTCTTCACAATCTGTGGCATAAGCAGAAGGCACTCCCAGAGGCAACGTATTTTGTGCTTGTTTGCCACAGTTTTGGATATGGAACTGTAGTGGTACCTGGGTAGATGTCCAGTGATGCATAAATGCTTGGACATCCTGCACAAGGAGCAAATATCTGAGTCCGCATGAAATATCCTAAATTATGTACGTTATGTATATTTATTCTTATGTATGAGGAGACTTCAAAAAGTTTCCACACTTATATATTCTATAAATATATTTTATATATTTTTTGCTGATGGCATTAAAAAGTTGTTACGACGCTAAGAAAAATACATCACAAAGGAAGATGCCTATGTAGAAAAGTGATGTAATTTGTTTTTGAAATTCTTAATAAATAGAGTTTTAGAAAGTGCAGAAACTTTTTGAAGAACCCTCGTATATTTATATCCTGCCCTTTTTCCAGCAACGAACTCAAGGTCCTTCTCCTCCTCTCAATCTGATCCTCACAAGAGCTCCAGAGTTGCCCCCTTTTCAGTTAGTCATGTGGGTTAGGACTTGGACCCTCTGGATCCCAGTCCAGGAGCTGAAACACTGCATTGGCTCTTGTGTCGGAAGGCCCTTCGCATTATTCCAAACCCCCAGCCAGTCCAGGGACGGTGTGATTCCAGGCGTGAGTTCTGCTGCCACTCCTCTACTCACCAGTCCCCGGTTCTTTGCACTCCTGTCATTTTTTATGCTCTTCTGCCCTCTCGTTGGACACCCTGTAATAGGCTCCGTCCAGATATGAATGCAAATGAAGTTCCTCAGATTTTCGTTCAGATGCCCAGGGACAATGTCCCTTGTCAACCACAGGACTAGCTGAAAGGGAACGTCCAGGCAGAATGCCAGAAAAATTTGCACAATGCATAATTACCTTTCATTTTGCTGACCACTGCGGTAGCAGACACACACCAGGCAAATTAGAATCTCGGAGAGGGTTTGTGCATGATGCTCTAGAGGTGCACACCAAAAGATCTTTGAAGAGCACACCTGAAATATAAAGAGTGATGCAACAAACAGGTATCGCAAACACACATTGGGCACTTTTTTCAGGGAGATGGAATGGGCTGGCATCGTGGTGGGGCCATCTCAGGCCTGCAGTTAATGATTCTCCAGGTCTGAACAGTCCTGTGTTACTAACTAGATTGGCAACATGGGATGACGCCTCTGAATCTGAATGCACATGTACTGAGATAATCCTCTTTGTAATGACAGCTCTAACAGCGTGAGTCCACTATGACCACCTTAAAACAGTAGCAGCCCCAGTAAATCTAGACCAAAAATGTTTCTACCATTTCACAGTTTTTAAAATCTATAATTTAAATGCCAATGCTGCCGTTGATTCTCTATGACCACCATCTCTTCCCATTCATTTTGCTGTTGCTCATCACCCCTTGATTTTGTTTTGCCATCTCTCAACTAATTGTTATCACAAAATTATAATCCAGTTCTGAATCTTTCCACACAATCCAGATTTAAACAAAATCATGACAAAATAAATACCCAAACAGATGATTTGTTTTGACATGATCCTTTCTCATTCTTTTATCATGTGATGGCTCTCTATTTTTTAATGGCTCAGTCGAGATCATAATATTGATTATAGAAACATGCAGACTTCTTCCATTCTCCTCACTAAACTACCTTTTTAAACTTTTCTCCTTTAAACTATAAATAATGTGTCAATAGGAGTTGTTTAAGGTTTTGCAAATTTTAGAAAGTCAGATACCATTAGACATAGCCTCCTCCCTCTTCCTGAATCAATATCTCCAGTGTTGCTAAGAATAAGAACATGGCTTGCAGCCTAGTGAGCTCTAATACAAGCGAAGCATCCTAGCAAATTATTTCTGGATCATTCAACAGATAAACATCTGTAATCTCTCATATTGTCCCCCAAAGGCCTTGCCAAAATACGTTGTAAGAGATGGAAGCAAAGAGGATGAAGAGAGCCCTAGATACACAAAGTTGTGACGCTAAAAACTGAACAATAGCTGCCAAACCAGATTTTTCAACTGTTCAGAACTTGGGGAAAATTAGATAAGTAGTTTATTGAAAGTATCTATTCCTCTGAAAGATCAGAGGGTCTGAAATCCTATCACGCATAATTTTCAGGGTAGACCCTCACTTTGGATAAAAATAGCACAGTTATAGATTCCTTGTCCTTGTGTTGGTGGAGAGTAGCAGCAGGTTTCAATGCTTGCTTCCTTTATGAGATGGTTATTTATATAATGTTTCCATCATTGATTCTTGAATGATATCAGAATTAATAAATATTTTTAAACCTGAGGGATGCAATGTAATTTATTAATTTTTAGCTCTGCCTGTGGACAGATCTATATTGTATTGAATCTGTACTGAATCATAAAGCAACTTTGTAGGTTCACAAACTGCACTTGGGTCTGAACAGTGCAGTGTGGTTGATCATAGTGACTGGTCCATGAAGCCAAATTATGCTAGTCCTCTACCAGCTACACTGGCTGCCTGTTGAAGTCCAGACCCAATTCAAAGTGCTGGCATTAACATATAAAGTTCTAAACATATTATCCATTTTGGATAAGGGGGTTGGATAGAAATCCACTGGATAGATAAATGGATGGACGGATGGACAGACGGACGGACGGATGCATAGCTTGGGGCCAGGGTATCTGACAGAATGCATTCCTTCATATGTCCCTACCCAGTCTTAAAGATTTTCTAAAAAGGTCCTTCCCCAAGAACCACGCCCTAAAGTTGTATGGGGGTGACAGGTGTACCTGGTGCAGTCATTGTTCTCTTTCCAGTGCCAGGTAAAGACTTTTTTATTTGCCAGCTATGTTAATAGATAGTTGGATTTTAATATTGTTTTATATTAACTGTTTTTGTGGCACATTTTAGTCACCAAGAGTTATCAATGTTGTCATGTTTGGTTTTAACTGATTTTATTATTTGCTGTGCTTTTATGCCTTGTTGTGACGAAGGGGCTTGCGTAGCTCAGTGAAGCTATAAGCTATGCCGTGCAGGGCCACCCAAGACGGACAGGTCATAGCAGAGAGCTCTGACAAAACGTGATCCACTGGAGAAGGAAATGGCAAGCCACTCCGGTATCTTTGCCATGAAAACCCCATGGACAGTACCAAAAGGCAAAAAGATATGATGCCGGAAGATGAGCCCCTCAGGTCGGAAGGTGTCAATGGGGCAGAGGGTGTGGGCTTGGGTGGGCCCCAAGAGATGGTGGAGGACAGGAGAGCCTGGAGGTATGTTGTCTATGGGGTCATGATGAGTCGGGCACAACTTTGCGACTAAACAACAACATATATTTTTATTCTGTGAACTGCTCAGAGATCCCCATGGGCTGTGGAGAAGTATACAAATGCAATCAATCAATCAATCAGCTGACACTTTCTGAAAATTTTACTACTGAAGCATGCTAAATTATACCACTTTGGTATCTATGATTCATGAGCATTAGATAAGAATATTTCAGATCTGCTATAAAGTGAAATACTAAAATAAATAAATCAGAAAGGAAAAAGCAAAAGGAAAAAATACCCTGAAAGAGCTAAGAGAGGTTGAAATAAGCATCTCTCTTGCCCATTCCATGGACTGTCATTTCAATATTATGTTTTTCATTAGCTCTGACCTGTGAAATGTGGGTGGAACTACATATTACAAGAAAAACAGGTTCCGAACCTCATGATTATTTGTAAGGCAAACCTGAGGTCAGGGGAGTACTTGGAGAAAAGAAATAGTGGGCAAGAAATGAAGGCTTCACCTCTCCCTTACTGTTGATACACTCATTGATCGTTCCCTGCTCCCTGTTTCCTGAACTCTGAAGGTTGAGGAAGGCAGGAGAAAGATAAAGGCCTTAATTCCTGCATCTCCCATCTGCTGATTCTGCCCTGTAAGGGCTGTTCAATTCCACATTTATTTTCTCTGGATGATATTTGAAAAATAGTTCCATGCACACATTTGCAGGATGTACCGACAGTCATCCGTAGGAACCAGACAGGATTTCAGTTGACAGTGGATTATGCTACTGAAGAATCAGTCTCATTCCAACCAAATGTTTGCAAAGAAATTATCACAGGCAGCCAACAAGACTGGACTTCCCCTTGAAAGTGATTTTTCTGCCCCACTTCTGTCCCCTATTCAATTTTAATCAGACTATGATGAGAAGTTCCTTATATTTTCACTTCTAAGGGAAAGACATCAGTGCGTGTCCATAAGAAGTTCATATACATTTGTTAATTGCTCCTGTACAAATTAGTTTTTATTCATCCCACCCCACACACCAATAACATTTGAGCACGTGTGTTCCTTGGCCACAAAACCCTTGTTGCTTGGCCATGCTGACTTTACGACTGGGCATGAACCTTCTGTAAAGATGTCAGATAGTTTTGGCTGCTGGACTGATGTTGGTATAACCCAATTGAAGCCGCTTTCATGCCATCACTTATAGGAGGGGCAGAATATCTGGGTTAGTCCTACTGGCAGCAGGAGCAACTCCACCAAAGGGAGAAGGCTGGTGGCCTGGGATTTACCTACTGAGACTCATCCGTAATTTCACGCATTATAGCCCCAACCAGGAAGGGGGTTCCTCTTCCATATCTGAATGGAAGAAGAGAACTTACGAGTACATTGAGCTGAAGACTCCTAAATCACTCCATGGGACTTTCTTTGTTGCTCTAGTGGACACCATGAATAAAGAATGCACATTGCACTTTTTTAAAAATAAATTTCTGATTAAAATTTTGGATAGTTGACTTGTCTGATATTTTTCCTTGAAGCAAAGTTATATTTTAGAGCCATTCAAGGTAAAATATATGAACTAATCTGTGACCTTTAAGCCTGCCCACTGACTATTGCATCTGGAGAACAGAATTACCTCCAAGGATCCAGAAGTGTCTTTAATCTGTAGCTATTTTCTAACAACAAGAAGTTCTAGGCATCATGCCTGGGACCTGTTTCACTTCATTCTGCGGGCTGATTTTGAGGGCATCCCCACGGCAGGCATGATTTAATATCTGGCTCACACTCTTTTTCCTAGTTATGAATTCCCAACTTTTTTCTGAATGTTATCTTTTCCAAAGGACCTCCCTGCATAATTTTGTAGTTGCAGTCAATCCTCATCATCTTGATCTCCAGGAATGTTGTCCATGCCTCTTCCTGCCCAGATTTTCCATGAGGAAACTGCCTGGAATGGGCAAACTTCATGCTTTACAAGGCAATGAGTTGCCAGTTTTGCAGCAGATATTAATCTCCCAACAGTTTATTTTTCTTAGAAATACGAACAGAAGACCTTCCTTTGGACCACGTTTATCTAGTTTAGCACTCATGTCTCCAGCCGTGACTCAACATATGGCCCTAGGCCATAAACTATAGGAAACAATTTTAATAAATGAGAGCAAAATTAATCAGTGGGGTTAAAGTCTCAATTGTACTTTTTCGAAGTGAGATACGTTCTAGTGAATTACTTTAATAGAAGATGAACAATAAAATATAAAAGATTCTGTTGCAGTGCTGAAATAGACAATAAATGGGAGTGATGACCTTACCTTCTAATGGTGAACATTAGGGCAGTGTGGGATAGTGGTTAGAACATTGGCCCAGGATTCAGGAGATCTGGGTTCAAGTCCTCACTCAGCTATGAAGCTCCCTGGATAACTTTGGCTCAGTCAGTGGCCCTGCCTTGTGTACCTCATGCTGACCTACCTCAATTACTGTCAGCCTCACTTATCTGTTGTGAAAATAGCATGGAGAGACGGAAAACTATATAATCCCGCTTGGTGTTCCATGCAGGAAAAATAGTGGGATAAAAATATAGCAAACAAATAAATAAAATAGCAAGTTCCCTCCAACTGTCTTCTATTAAAACAGAGTACTTAGGCACTGGGTCCAATCCGAACATGGTCTCCTCCATGTGATAAGTGTGTCTGTTTGGCTTGTTTTTGAAGATGCTGACTGACCTGATGGATCGCCTTGGTGTAGTGTATTTTGCCAGGTTGTGTTTGCGCATGTGTTTCTCTAAGCATAACCTGTTTGCCTTCTGTATATGGAAGTGTTGTTGTGCTCTGTGGGCACAAATATGTGAATTACTGTTTGGGTGATAAACTCCACTTTTTCCTTGAACTCCATTTCTTGGCCAAGTTACTTGTCTCTGAGTGGACCTTCTGTGAGATGAGTGTTGGAGCAGAAAACTGGATCGAGACTTGGCTTTGTGGTTTTATGGAAAACTTGTAGCTTTGTGTTCTGTAGTTCACCTTTGCATTCTGCATTGGCTTTTCAACACCTCCCTTTTCTTTTAGTTTCACCCATTTGCCTTGGAGAAATGGGTGCTTTATGACTGGCCACACCCACCTTGGCCACCATTTTGTGAATGGGCAAGTCTCACCCCAGTAACTATTTTGTGACAATGACCACAACACTCAAATCTCAAATAGGGTCACAGGCCCTAAACATTTCAGGACTCTTGAGTCCTAGACTCAGATAGCAGTGATATGCAAATGCATTTAAATACAATCCATTAAATGGCACTTCATTAAATCAACTATCAACCTTCGACATTTGGCATTGCTTTTCAGAATGGTAGTGATCGCTGTAGAGTAGGCCTGCTCTATAGAATAAAATGATGAGCATTTCATGATTTGCTCCTTTAAAAAAAGGCAAAGCCAGATGAAGAAATGGGGTTTATTTGTAGGAATTTTCTTCCAGCAGAGTCTACTTTCCTCAAGAAGAGAACGAGCTCTGACTGGGGTCCCTCCCTGCTTCTCTGTAAGCCGGAGCTGGATGTTTGCCAAGGATGTGTGTCGCTTCCTGCCTTCGCTGATAAAATTAAGGCCACTGTGAGATAAACCCCTCGTCCCTTCGCAAATAGATTTCCTCTGCAGCTCGCAGGATGCCTGGGAACCTAGTGCCCATGTGTGTTGGGGGGAAGGGAGCTGGGAGCCACTGTCTCATTATCACTCAATCCAAGGGTGTTTTCAAGTATAGTTCCAGCAGAAAAGAAGCCCTGGGCGAAGTTCGTGCACTTTTCTGTTTAGAAATGTGAGCTCCCTGCCTGGTTATTTGCATCAGCAGAGAGTCAGGATGAAAAAGTCATCTGATGCACCAAGCGCGTAGCAGCCCTGTGCTGCGTTTATCGTGAGTTACAAGGCGGTGTCAGGAGTCAGCTATTCGAACCACTCAGGGCGAGAAAGGGACGCTCGACAGAGCTGGAGAGTCACCTTCTCAGCAAACAGAAAGGGAACCAATCTTTCTGCAGCTGAAAGTCAGCAATGGCTGAAGAAGCCAGTGACGGACGTTCTCATAACCCCCTTTCTAAAGGTGTGGCCGGAGTGCTCATGCAACCAGGTGGGACATGGCACTTCACCACGCCCTTCGTACCTGCCTCGCCTCCAAGGGTGGCATGCACGGAGGCATCTCATTATATGCTCACAACCAAGTTTCTGGGTGGCTTTGGCTGAGGTGCAGATGCTCAGGAGCCTTCTCCAAGGGACCTCATGGCCAAGCATCATGAACCTCAGTCTGCCCCCTCGGAGTGCCATGTTCTCCTTAGTCCTGAGAGAAGGAACCGCAGGGTGCTTCGAACCTCAGTAAGGAAGAGCAATGAGGCACCAAGATGGCTCTCCCTGCAATTGCATCCTGCTCTTCCTTGTGAGTCCCCAGCTCCCTCAATGGGGCGGCACATGAGAGAGCATCCAGATGGCTCATTCAGATGCACTATTGGAAAGCAATGGGTCTGTGCAATGCCATCTTGCTGAAGCTGAAAGAGACTGGAGCGCCGCTGGCTTATATAATTCCGCCATGAGAGAAACCTGAAAGTCTCCAGTCCTGGCACTCTCCTGACAGCTTAATGTGTGTGACACAGCAGATCTATTTAGAAATATGTTCTGTGCTGCTCTCCAGGAGTGCATAAAAAGTCCACCTACAACATTAGCCTCATCGTTGTTAGTGCTGCTATTTTCATTTCTTTAGCACCCAATAGCCAAAGCTCTCTGTGTGGTTCAGGGCAAATCACAGTTCACAAAACATGGATGCAATGCTAAACTACAGCATAAGATACAGATGCAACAAAATGCAGCCTAAAATTTCAACATACAAAATTTAAAGCAATTTAAACAGCAAATCCCACTCCAATTAAAACACACTTTAAGGTGTTTATCCTAAAAGCTGTCTAAGAATGTCTGCTCAATTGTCAGTGAACTGGGATCCCTAAGAGCTGAATTCTGCTAACTCTCTAACTAGGTAAAGGGCATTTAGCACCTCATGTAGAGCAAACCTGGGTTTGTCACCAAGATTGCACTTGAAACACCTGTACCCATGCTTTCATTTTAGGCATGCACTGAAACCTTCTGAGGTGTGTATACACACACAGAACCACATATTGTGTTCAGTCCTAGTTGCTTTACCTGAAAAAGGACATGGTTGATTTGGAAAAAGGATAGAGCGAGTATCAAAAATGATGAGGGGGTTGAGTGGCTCCCCTACGAGGGGCAGCTACAACAACTGGGATTATTTGGCTTAGAACAAAGACAAGTAAGGGGAGACATGGTAGAGGTGTTTAAAATAACGCATAGTATGGAGAAAGTGGAGAGGGAAAGATTTTTCTCCCTTGTCCATGACTCCAGAATTATGGTCTTCCCATGAAGTTGGGAGTTTCAGGCAGATAAAAGCAAGTACATCTTTGCACAGAGTAAACTGTGGAATATTATGCCCTTAAGGACTTCCTTCTGTGCACATAGAATTTTGGCATTCAAAAGCCCTAAGCAGTTTCTACCATTTTCTATCATCACCTGTGCTTTCTCACTAATAAAAAGATGGGTGCATTTAGAAAGCTTGTCTACCTTTGCACCAATAAATTGTTTGTTTATTTATTTATTTAAAACATTTTTATGCTGCCCCCATCGCAACAAAGCCTAGGGGCGGCTCACAACAAAAACAAAATATACAAATATAACAATTATACAACAAAAATATTAAAACCCAGTGCATCTCAGCTTAAAAGATTTAAAATCCTATAAATACCAATAAATTAACAATTAAAATAAGTTTTAAATAAAAAGGTCTTAGCCTGGCACCGAAAAACAAATAACGACGGCGCCAGGCGGACCTCTCTGGGGAGCGCATTCCATAGATGGGGCACCACCGCAGAGAAAGCCCTCCTCCGGGTGCTCACCCTCCTAATTTCCTTCACAGATGGTTCCCGGAGAAGGGCATCTGTTGCTGATCTCAAGGGGTGGGAGGGCATATATGGACACAAGCATTCCTTTAGATATCCAGGTCCCAAGCTATTTAGGGCTTTATAGGTCATAACCAACACCTTGAATTGGGCCCGGACTTCAACAGGGAGCCAGTGGAGCTGACGGAGGACTGGGGTTATATGAGAACAACGCCCAGTCCCCGTCAGCAGCCTGGCAGGTCTATTCTGCACCAACTGAAGTATCCGGACCATCTTCAAGGGTAGCCCCACGTAGAGCGCATTACAGAAATCTAATCGGGAAGTTACCAACGTGTGTGTCACTGTCGCCAGGCAGTTGTTCTCCAGGAAGGGATGCAGCTGATGGATCAGCCGAAGCTGAAGGAAAGCACTCCTCGCCACCACCATCACCTGAGCTTCTAGAGACAGCTCAGGGCTGAGGAGGCTTGCCAAAGGTCTATCACTGTACCATATTTCTACTAATTATTTTCTGGGTTTAACGTGAAAACAGCTGTGTGTTCCCAACTTCTGAATGAAATCTGGCATTCAGAAGTGATGAAGCTTGAACATGAGACTTCCCCATATCCTCTGTTGGTTAACAGATGGATTCAGGGTCTAAAAGTTTTATCTAATTATTGGCTTAATTCATTTATATGACTTGGCTTTCCCTGACAATGGGGAATACACCTCTCTTCATTTGTGTGCCATGTTGAAAATTCTTCCTTCTGCTTCTTCTGTTATGTGGTGTTAATTAACATAATTTTAAAGATCTTGAAATTGCTCCTTGAACTGATATTTCTTTATGCTACGCAGCAGATGGACTGTGGGTTGTATGTGTGTGAATAACTCTTGCTTGAAGCACCACTATCTTCCTTCTGGATTTACTAAGAAAAAGTGTTCAGGTGTGAATGTTTTTCCTGAGCATTCTTTTGGAAAAGGACTCTGGGTGTTCACAGCGATAGCACAATTTCTTAACTTGCCACAAGTGCTGGGGACTTGGTAAATCTTTCTTTTGCTACCAGTCTGGGACTGTGCAAACTGGGGGAGAATTTGTCAAATACCTTTAGGGGCTTGGCTGTTTAGCAGGGCTGCAGAGACAGGGGACAGATGGTGAGAAGAGAAAGCCATGCCAAGCAGAGCTCACATGGATTTTTGCCAAGTTTCAAAATGCACCGAAAGTAAAAATTTCAAAATGTGGGTTTTGAAGGTGGTAAGGTTTGATCTGAAAATTTAACATGTCAGTATTGGTTCATATGGTGTCCTATTTTTTTCAGACAGTGATGTTTTGCAGTCGTGTTGGCCATTCTGATTTCTTATGTCCTGTTCTGCAGGATCAAAAGGTGACAGGCATTTTAAAATAACGCAGAAATCAACATGTCTTTGTTTTTAATTGCAGGGAATCATTTGGAATTTTACTATCATTACTTTCTCAGTACCTGACAACATTGTTGAGTTTGTTGGCTTTGATTTCTTGCATTCATGAAAATCATTCTATAAAAGTTCCCCCAATAACCAAGATGAAAAAAGCAATGTGATCATATAAATATTTATGTTGCAAAAAAGTATTTAACAATACTATCCAAGGAAAGTAACTGCACACACACACATACACACAGCAAGCCTTCTAACACAACTTAGGAATTTTGTGTTCACAGTGCACACTATAAAGACGAAGTTCAAACCAGTTACAGTGGCACCTCGTGAACGCCTCAGTTCATGACCAAATTGGGTTGCGAACAGAAATTTAGGAAAAATGTTTCCTCAGGTCGTGAACTCTGCATTGGGTGATGATCACAGGCACACTCGGGGTGTGGGGGGGGGACAGGCACGATCACAGGTGTGCTCGGGAGGAGACAGTGTGATCGTGGGCATGCTTGTGGGCGCACTCAGGGGGGAGATGGCTGCGATCGCACCCGTCTCCCTCCCCCGCGCACGCCCGCAATCGCACCCATCTTCCCTGTGATGAAAGAAAATATTTACAGAACAGTTTAACCTTATTTACATTGAACCTTATGGGAAAATTTAACTTGGCTCACGACCAATTTGGCTTGCAATCAGAGTTGTGGAATGGATTAAGTTCATGAGCCAAGGTACCACTATATTATGAATTTACTGATTCAGTCCAGTTTGTGTTCTGGAAAACATCCAATCTCAGTTTAATTCTGAAGGAAGGTCTGTCTAATATTTACTCAGTTCCTCCTTATTCATGAAATGACTTCTTCCTGGTGACGTTCCTGTACAATTTTGATAAGTGATCATCAGCTGTGAATTAAGAAAATGAATTAAGGATGAAAGGCAAACAGAAGACTTCCACCACATCTTCACCTATTTTATTCACAGAATTCTACTGGGGGTTTCCACGTCATTGTCCTCAAGCCCATTCATGATTTCACAAACCTCTTTTGCTTTTTCTTACCAAAGTCTGATAAAGGAAACAAGATGCCTTTTAAGTGCTCCTGTTCGGAGCCCCTTGCCTGGAAGCAGCTGAAGGTGGTCCAGAAGGTGACTCTCTCATGCATACTTTCTGCCCGTAAGGAAAGAACAGAGCCATGTTCCTCTGTCCACAAAACCTGGAGCAGGGCACAGCCAGCTCCCTCCTTCTGTCTGTAAAATACCTGCTCATGATTACAGGTTCAGCACTGTCGGCACATTGATTTCAGCATGTGGTTCTCCTGTGATTTGTTACTGATTTGTTTGCAAGCAGGGAACCTGTGATCATGGATAATACGCCCTTTCTTTGTGTCCACTTGTCAATTTTGAGCGTCCTGGTATCACTGTCCCTCTTTCCACATAGTGGGTAAAAGCCATGTTGGGGAGTACTGTGAATGCCGGGGAAAGTAAAGCCCAGCCCACCTCGTCCAGATGACCCTCTCCATGCTTTTTCTGGGTTACAGATGGCTGGCTTGTCTAGAGGGAAATAGTGCCATGAAACACGTTGAATGGCACTTCCCTTTCCTCCCTCCCATTTTGTTTCTGGCATAGCCAACCGTCATCTGCAATATGCCGCAGTACCCTGAATTTATTGGGCTAATAAAAAATTGGAGCAGCCTCGTTATACTGAATTGAATTAACATCTATCATCCACACACCTATGGACCGTGCAGCTTCCAGAACTTTTTCCTCCAGTAATTTCTTTCAGTGCATACCTTCTCTTTCCTTTCCTTTCCTTTCCTTTCCTTTCCTTTCCTTTCCTTTCCTTTCCTTTTGGTGAGGCAAAATACCTTTTAATCTTACTTCCTTACACTGATATTGGCATTTGGATCACTGCATGACAACAGTTTTCCACTCTGTCCACCCTGTCCATGATATTTTAAAAATAGCTTTTCTGTTCCATTTTCTGGCCAAGTCCGTTGAACAGACCTCCGCGAGCCAGTGGCTTTGTGCTGCAGCTTGACTTAGACTGAACACAGAAAACCACTGAGTGAACGGTAAATCACCACAGGGTGCTAAACCAGCTGCCAGACTGGTCATCTACTCCTCCCTTCTGAAGTAAGGATGATTTTACTTATATCTCGCTTTCCCAGGTATATTATCAGGTGCAAACATGGGGTAAAATTCTCCTCACCAGATTTTTCTCCCACACCACTTTACAGGTGAAAAGGTGAGATAAAATTCCTCTCCCCTTACCTCTGCTTGGTAGGTCAAACCTGGGAGTTTTGCTTACTCCAGGGCGGTATGTTGTCCTAGAGCCAAATGCTCAATGACAAGGTGGAATTTACAACACTTTGGATTCAGGTGGTAGAATATATGAAACTGCTTCCAGAATTTGTCTTCTCTGGTTGGAAGGGCTGTGCTCACAGAAGGTGCTTCAGCCCAATTTTCAGGGATGCCCCATTCCCTCCACCCTACAAGTCAGCCTTGTTCAGCAGAGTCTCCTGATCTTTTGTAGAGCATTGTGTCTGTGGGCTGGAAGGTTGCCATGGGGAGGAAGGAACAGGGAAGTCCATGTACACAAGTTCTGCTGCGCAACCTAGAAGGATTCAGACTCATGAATCCCGTACCGCTCACATCCCTCTGTTAGGCAATACCAACAGTATTATAGGATTTCAACATCTGTGAGAAGGTTGGATTCTTCCAACCCAAGTCTCATGCCTTGTGACTATAGTGGCACTTGCTTAACCAGTGTTACATATTCCTCGGTTATAGTACCTTTGTCTTACTTTAGACAAAATGAATATGTAGCAACATCATACAAGGAGATAAGTATTGGGAGAGAACACTGAATTTGCCTGCTTAGACTAGGGCTTGGCAAGTTACGGCCTTCCAGATGTTTTCGCCTACAACTCCCATGGCTCCTTCCAATATGCTGTTTTGGTTGACCGCATTTCTGGTTTAAACATCTGGGGGGGCACATGTTGCCCATCCCTAACTTAGACAGATGTCTTAGCACAAGAAAGTTGCACAGAGAAGTGATGCCAAGTAAGAGATTCCATGAGAAAACAGATGATGCCACATAGGTAATGCATTGTAACATTGGAATGATTTAATTTGGCATAGAAATACCAAGTTTCTCCAACTCTAAAGGAATGCATTATATTTTGAAATCCAGTGCTTACATAATTATGCATCAGTGGATTTAGAACATTGATTTATCTTCTGAAGAACCTTTGTACATTCGCTACATAGCCTCTGAGCATAGCAGAGGATTCTGGGGGACATCCTTGGATATACGTTCGGTTCATGTGGGACTCTGATATTGCTCGTTGGGTCCCACCATGCCCTGCATCCGCTGTGTGCCTGGTAGGCAATGCATCTTCACAGCACTGGAAGAAAATGGAAGGCCATCATATCAGTGATGCTTGTCCACCAGGAATTCCATTTTCATTAGGAACACCCAGGGTTTTCCACAGGAATGTGAGCTGCGACAGTAATTTCAATCTGTGCTGATTGGACACTGGGGTTTTCCAGAGACTTATCATGTATCCCTAAATGAGAAGATAATTACTAGTGGACAAGCTTCTACCAATAATTAAAGGTACTAAAAGTTCCTAACACCAGCCTACACTGACTCTAGAACAGATGTTTCAATCTGCTATGTTGAATCTCCACATAGCATTCTGCTAATTATTTTGGCAAATTCTTATGATCTTATGCAGAAACCAGACTTTTCCATCAATTTCTTGGGGAGTGTAAGAAGCCTATTCACATCCAATGAAAGCCTTGGACAATCCACTGTCTTGCAACCAGTTTAATGAAATTTCCTGTTTTCTCACTCTTGTGCGATCATCTGAGAACATAAGTTTCATAGATGAGAAAATATTGCTTTGTATGGCAACTTCCTGGCGAGATGTTGCTTCTTCCTATTAACCTTTGCAAGCTTCATTACTTGTTGTCACCTTTCTAGCTACTGATCTAATCAGAGGTCTGAAGGCTCAATGGCATCTTCATGACACACACGCACACGCACATGCACACACACACTATAGGGCAGCTTTCCTCTTACACAGTGCCCTCCAGATGTTTGGACTACAGCTCCCATCATTTGTGCATGCTGACTTGGGCTGATGAGAGTTATCATCTGAAGGGAAGGCAGGGATACATCTTGTGAGAGCTCTCCAAGGACTCTCAGCTTCCTAGTTCCCAGCCCTTTCTCATGATATGTTTGAGGGAAAAAAACTTTTGAACAGCCATTTTATCATATTATCGCTGTTTGCTTTTATTTGGCAGGAGCCAGTTCAGAAGATAATCCAGCCAGGGCCTACAGTTCCATGCTCATGATGGGGTGGGATCTGAAGACAAGAAACATTGACCTGAGATAGCAAATCAGTGCCAGGTGGTGAAGTGCAAAGGTGGCCCTGTAGAGTAAGAGAAGATAAGACGGCCTCTTGGTCTTGGATGTCGGTTTGGCTGGCAGATTGCCGTTCCCACTGGGCAGTCTTGAAGATCCTTGAAGGGGCCCCTGCTGGGTTATCTTGCATCCTGAGGCCGCCACATTGTGGCAACCCAGATGCAACTCTTCTTTGTGGTGTCATCTGCATTGTGGATTGCCAGGATACCTGGGAGGTGCCAGCACTAGCATGCTTACGACAAACAGAGTCAGATATGACAAACAGTGTCATTTACCTTTATCAGGCCTTCTGAGAAACTGAGCTGCCCGGTACATTTATTGCTTTTATGGTGTTGTGAGTATTGGTTTGAATGTCTTTAGAAGTGTCTTCTATACATGTTTTGCATTTATTATATATGTTATTGCTTGCCATGGGACACATGTAACATATTTAAATACATCTTAATCTCTTTGTCAACTGCTTAAACATTTAAAAAAGAGTTCATATATTAAATATGTATCTTTTGAATTGGATTAATTGTAGTGAACAAGAGAGCTTTGGCTACTGGGTGGCATATAAATGAAATATAAAGTAGAATAATAGACAGCTTGGCCGATCAAGGGAAAATGCTAGTGGCTCAGGCTGGAAAGGAAAAGATGACTTGGAAACGTATGGAGGAGGAGAGAACAATCCCACAACCTGCTAGCAAGTGTCCAACTCATTTCAAGTGGCAACTGTTGAACTATAAATGCCAGCTTCTTATATACAGTTCTGTCCTTAATTTCGGTATGTTCGAAATTAAGGACAGCCATCCCCTTTTACCTTTCTCTGTTCATTGTTCATTTCTGGCATCTGGGGTGAAAAAACAGATCGCTAATGTAATCCATCAAAGTTACACAAACCTCAGCCCAATTTAGAAGCATCCAGGATGGCAGTCGGAGAAACAAGCCACGTGTGATTGGCCGTGGCTTTTTCACCTGGAACAGTCTTTCTTCCCCAACAGTCCACCTCTGAATGAGGTTCCACCTGGCAAAATCTGACCTGTAGGCATTGCGTTGTCCAAGCAAGCTCCATAAACTAAATACTGACTTAAATATTCCCCTTCCATTAATCAATCCCATTACAAATAGAGAAGCGTGAAAGTGTGTATTCCAGTCTGTTTGTCTAGTGATTCTAGTGATGACCTGGGACTAGGGAGACTCGGATTCTAGTTCTTGCTCAGCCAGGAAGCTCACTGGGTAATTTGGGGTAAGTTGCTGACTCTCAGCCTAGCCTACCTCACAGGTAGAATAACACATCATCATCATCATCATCGTCATAATAATAATAATAATAATAATACCTCTGTGTGAGAATAACACAAAGAGGAAAGGACTCATAGATGCCAATCAATTTTATTATGTCGCAGACCAGCAGAGTTCGTAGATGCAGCCCCTGGACTCTTTGGAAAGGGGGGGATATAAACCTGCTAATGGCAATAAGAACAATAATGAAGTTCTACACTAAGGGAAAAGAATTCTACCTTAAATTGCAGGAAAGGACCTCTGTTTACAGAATCTGTACAATATAGAGAAATAATTGAAGAGATGCCACACCATTGCGAGGAAAACAGGCATTGTGAGGAGCTTCCTATCCCAAGCTCCTGGGCATTCAGGTTAGTAACGATCTAATGGAAAGGATTACATTTTCCATCATGCTGGATTAAAAGCAAAACAAAACTGCAGTCTCCTGGAGATGAGCAAGAGCTGCACCTTCCTGCAGAGATAAGCGGTGAGGGTGAAAGAGAGAGATGACTTTCCAGGCTTTTCCTTGCCTTCCATTTTCTCCATTTAACTTTTAGATTAACCTTTCTGCTCTCTGGGGCCCCAACCTTCCTCAGGTGAGGGCTGTTACCCTGCTACTGAAGCTTTAAAGAAGAATGTAGCTCTCCCCCCACCGCCCCTCTAAAGCTCTTTGTTTCATCTGAGTTGATTATGACAGAGCAGGTTCAGATCTGACAGTTGTTGATGCAGAATGGAAAGGACAGCCAAGTTTCGCGCACTTCCTGTGCCTTGCTTGCAAGGCAAGTTTTGCGACTTCTTGGCTCGGAATGGCTTGGTTCACTGTCAGAGCAGCTGCATTGCATGCCGAAGGACCACGCTGCATTCCAGGCACCTCCAGGGAGTCCCGTGAGAGACCCCCTCCCAACTACGGCCAGTCACTTTCAACGATACTGGGCTAGAAGGTCTGACAGGTCCTGAACGAGGGAAACGTCGAAGCTCCGTGGGATCCGTCCATCTTGTGTTCACAGCCTTCCTCTTGGGCTTGGCCCTGCCCTGAACAATGAGCTGAGCCGTGAAGCAATGCTTGCAAAAGGAAGGCTGTGCCACTTGCAACTCTCTTTGGCATCCTCTGCAGCAGTACGAGCAAATGCCGCTGCCCGTGGCGTGCAAGAGGGATGCTTGTTTGCACAGACTTCCTTGGCACGCCATTCCCGTGGGAACAACCTTTTTCTGCATCACATGCAGCAGCACAAAGACTGCTGCAGATGGCGTGGAACTCTGCTTGTGCAGTGCTTGCACAGGGCTCCATTTCTGGTGAGCGTCACGCACAGCCAGGCTGCATCAAAGCAGACCAGAGACTGGAGCGTTGAGTCCAGGGAACTGGAGAGATTCCCATCCCAAACATAGATTCCTCACCCATCCCTAGCCCAAGCTGGTTCCCTCCTGAACCTTGGAATAAGCTGCTGTACCAGTAATATTGGGGCTGATCCCAGCATGCCGGGATGTAGAGCAAGGAAACGGTGCTGGGACAAAGCGTTAGCAAACAAAGCCCTCTCCCAGCAGAGCTGAGACTGTAAAATTTGGAGTCATCATAAGCTATTTCAAAGTGGAAGGAAGCTAGGACAAAAGAGAAGAGCTGGTCCAAGACTTTCCAAATCATGCCTGTGGGCCCACCTCTGCCACCTTGCCAGTGAGCACTCCAGGTGCCCTGCTCCGCACCCCCCCTCCGGCGTGAGAGCTGCACCGCTCAGGGGGCGGGGTGCAGAGGAGGAGCTGCCGCAGGCTTTAACTCGCCGGCTGGGACCAGGGCCGGCAGCCCTGGGCCGGTGGCCGAAGGGCGGTGACGCCGTTTGGGACCTTTTGGGGCCGTGTGGGGGCTGGGCTAGCCAGGGACTCTGTGGGTCGGCTTCCTTAATTTGCTGTCGGGGGGTGGCGAGGTCTTATTGTTTTTAATTGTTTTTATCTGGTTTTATCTTATCTGGTTTTAACGGATTCACACTTGGCTGCTTCTATGGGGTTGCCTGGGGAGCGCATGGGTGCCGCCATTGGGGTGGTTATGGGCAATGGGCGTTATGGCGTTGAGGGTTTAACGGGTCTGCATAGAAGAAGCTGGGACAGATGGTTGACACCTGTCCCCCCTTCTGGTTATTCCCACAGCCGGAAGGTTCCGGGTATGCTTATCAGCCACCCCTCAGGCCTGACAGTGCTGTTACTTAATGCCAGGTCGGTCCATAATAAAACATCCCTCATCCACGACTTAATTGTGGATGAGGGGGCCAACCTGGCTTACATCACAGAGACCTGGGCGGGAGAGGAGGGGGAACATATCCCTCTCTCAATTGTGCCCGCCCGCGTTTCTGGTTCAGCATCGGCCACACCCAGAGGGGAGGGGAGGGGGGGTCGCTTTAGTCCATCGAGCCTCTCTTTCCCTTGCTGGGCTTCCTGTCCTCTCAAGACCAGGTCTAGAGTGTCTCTACTTGGCGTTGGGCGACCAAGACAGACTGGGGATTCTGTTGGTGTACTGTGCACCCTTCTGCCCAACAGACTCCCTGCCTGAGCTGACGGAGATCGGATGTTGGTCCTGGGGGACTTCAAACCGGGGTGGCTCAGAACTTCATGGCCTCCATGATGGCCATGGGGCTGTCTCAACATGTCATTGGCCTGACCCATGAACATGGACACACGCTGGACCTGGTTTTCTCGACGGGACAGGAAGAGGGTGATCTGAGGGTGAGGAATTTGTGTCTGACTCCCCTGTCATGGTCAGACCACTTCCTCGTGAGGTTTGAGCTCGATGGCAGCCTTTCCCTCTGTAAGGGTGCGGACCCTATTGTATGGGTCCACCCTCAGAGCCGGATGGATCCAGATGGATTCCTGAAAGCTCTGGGGGAGTTTCCGGTTGAGAAAGCTAGCGCTCCTGTTGATGCTCTGGTCGAACTGTGGAATGGGGAAATGACCAGAGCTATTGACATGATCACTCCTAAGCATTCTCTCCCACCAGGCAGAGCCCGCTCATCCCCTTGGTACACACTTGAATTACGGGTGATGAAGCGGGTTGGGACACGACTAGCGCGTAGCTGGAGAAAATCTCGGGATGAATCTGACCGAACGCACTTAAGAGCCCATCATCGGGCCTATGCTGTGGCGGTGAGGGCAGCGAAGAAGAAATTCTTCTCCACTTCCATTGCCTCCTCACAGTGCCATCCAGCGGAACTTTTTCGGGTGGTACAGGGGCTGGTACAGCAAGACCCCAAGAAGGAACTTGTACCACCCTCGATAACCCACTGTGACAACTTTGCCCAGCACTTCAAGGAGAAAGTCGCTCAGATTCGTCACGAGCTGGACTCCGCTAGTGACTCAGATTCCTTAGGGGAGGTGCCAATGTTACCGTCAGGTCACACATTGTTGGATGAGTTTCAGTTATTGTGGCTTGATGACGTGGACAAGGTGCTTGGACAAGTATGTGCCACCACCTGTGTACTGGACCCCTGCCCATCGTGGCTACTATCCAAAGCCAAACACGGGATTGGTTCCAGGATCCAGGAGGTCATCAACGCCTCTTTGAAGGACGGCCGGGTGCCTGCCCCCCTAAAGGAGGCGGTGGTCAGGCCAGTCCTAAAGAAGGCATCCCTGGATCCAGAGATGGCCGTCAATTATAGGCCGGTGGCCAACATCCCATTCTTGGGCAAGGTGTTAGAGCGGGTGGTGGCAGGACAACTCCAGGCACTCTTGGATGAAACTGATTATCTGGACCCATTTCAGTCTGGCTTCAGACCCGGATATGATACTGAATCTGCCTTGGTCGCCCTGTATGATGACCTTTGCCGGGAGAGAGACAGGGGGAGTGCGTCCCTGTTGGTTCTCCTGGACCTCCCAGTGGCTTTTGATACCATCGACCATGGTATCCTTCTGGATAGGCTAAGGGGGCTGAGAATAGGAGGCACTGCTTGGCAGTGGTTCCGCTCCTACCTCGACGACTGATTCCAGAAGGTGATGCTGGGGGACTTTACCTCTGTGCCATGGCAGTTATGCCATGGAGTTCCGCAGGAGTCTATGCTGTCCCCCTTGCTCTTCAACATCTACATGAAACCGCTGGGAGAGTTCATCTGGAGGTGTGTGCTGCAGAATCATCAGTACGCTGATGATACCCAGCTCTACCTGTCTTTTTATTTATTTTATTTATTTATTTAGGGAACTTCTATGCCACCCCATTTGCCGAAGCCTTGGGGTGGCTCACAAACATAAATAAATAACATCATATAAAACAATATAATTTAACAGTATAAATTAAATTATAAATTAAAATTTTCAACCAATGCAGGTGAGGCAGTGGCTGTACTGAACCGGTATTTGGCCGAGGTAATGGGCTGGATGAGGGCCAATAAACTGAAGCTCAATCCAGACAAGACGGAGGTCCTGCTGGTACGTGGTTCGAGCTCCTGGGTAAGTGACTTGGATCTTGTCCTGAATGGGGTTGCACTCCCTCTAAAGGACAGGGTCCGCAGCTTGGGAGTGTTCCTCGACCCGGAGCTGTCTTTGGAAGCTCAAGTGTTGGCAGTGGCAAGGAGCGCTTTCCATCAGCTTCAGCTGATCCATCAGCTGCATCCCTACCTGGAGGACGACTGCCTAGCAACAGTGATGCATGCATTGGTTACTTCCCAGTTGGATTTCTGTAACGTGCTCTACATGGGGCTGCCCTTGAAGACAGTCTGGATACTTCAGATGGTGCAAAATAGAGCAGCCAGGTTGCTGACGAGGACTGGGCATTATTCTCATATAACCCCAGTCCTCTACCAGCTTCACTGGCTTCCCATCAAAGTCCGGACTCAATTCAAGGTGTTGGTAATTACTTATAAAGCCCTTAATGGCTTGGGACCTGGATACTTGAAGGAACACCTGCGGCCATATTTGCCCTCCCGCCCCTTGAGATCGGCAGCAGGGGCTCTCCTCCGGGAGCCCTCAGTGAGAGACATCAGGAAGCAAAGTACCCAGAGGAGGGCCTTCTCTGCGGTGGCGCCCCATCTGTGGAATGCGCTTCCCAGAGAGGTCCGCCTGGCGCCATTGCTATTTGTTTTTCGGTGCCAGGTCAAGACCTTTTTATTTAAACAGTATTTTGACAATCTTCAATATTTATAGTTTTAATTATGCAGCCAGTATGTTTCCAAGTTTTAACTGTAATTGTAATTTTATTTGTTTTATTTATTTGTGTTGTGAGCCATCCCGAGGCTGTGTAGCAATGGGGACGGCATATAAAAACTTTAAATGAATGAATGAATGAATGAATGAATGAATGAATGAATGAATGAAATGCTTGGTTTTCTCTCAGCATGCATCAGCGGTTGATGTTGGTTAATGTTCTCCCTAACATTTGGTTGGCTGATACAGAGGCTCAGACTGCCTCTCAGGGCGGGAGAGCTCCGCCAAGCAGAGGGATGGCCAAAGAATGATCTGGCTTTCCACACTCAGCTGGTATTGTTGAAGATACAGTTGGCCTGTGGATTGTCTCTTTGGGTATACCAAAAACCACTCAAGTCTCTGTACAGTCTGAATCCATCAGCTCATGACAGGAGCAGCTGACACGATCGATTTCCATTACTTCTACTCTTCAGTTTTTAATTTAATACCAATAGCAAACATTTCCATAGCACTTCACAGTACTCAGTGCACTCACATACGTTAAACAGGATTAAGGCCACATTAACTACCCTTCGTTCCCTGTGAAAGTCTTGCGTTTGGTCCAGATGTAGAGGCGTGTGCACTCGGTGTAGATCCATCAAATCAAAAATCTTTATTAAGTCATCATTCATTTAAATTCTATGCATTTAAATGGGTCTACTCTAAATTTGACTGAATCTAGACCCAGCCAAATGAGATTCCAGTTATTTTATGTCTAAGTTTCCCCGTGTTTGATTGGTAACTAAGTTCAAGGAACAACCTTGATCCAAACCATTGTCTGAATGGTCCTTAGAACAACCCCTGTAGGATAGGCTAATACTACGCTCATACTGTTGCTTGGGGCCAATGCCCAGATAGAGCAGTTTGCATTTGGCCCCCCACCGACCAAATGGCAGAAATACCAGTTGAGTTTTGGAGTTTCTTGGCTCAGCCACTGTCTTTCATGAATGAAAAAGTGCATTGTGGGTTGCGGGCGGTAGGGGACTTTCTCAGTCACTAAAAACAGAGTCATCTCAACAAAACATCCCTGTTTCAGATGACCAATTTGAATAAAAACACAATGGTAACTCTAGTTTTGAAAAGAAGCACCTTCAGCGACCCATGAATGGTCCGGCGTGATGCGTGGTCCGTGGGACAAAAGGGTTCCTTGGCTTGGGCTTTTCCGTGTGAGACTTTTAACGTGCCATTTTCTGAGGTTTCTCCTTCCTAATACCTTGTCGGCTTAAGGTTATAATCCACCCAGAGAGGAAGCTATTGGATAGTATGGAAATATAATATATCAAATGCATAAGAATGTTTTCCTGGGGATTTTCTTTTTCAGCCTTTCTGTATTGTTCATCACAATTACTGGCAATGGACTGTGCAAATGCATGAGGGTTTCATTGCCACCACCCACAGATAATACCAGCCTTTCCTTGATCTCAGACTAGTCTTGACCCAAACCCCAACCTAAGCAGCAGCCAAGAACCAGAGAGCCTCTGGACAGAGGGGTGTTGTGTAGAGCATCCACACGGTACTGGGAGTGAGGGATCGTGAGTGCATAATTAAGGCCTTGTGCAGACAGACTCTTTCTCACACGTTCTTCGCTGTGCTCATTCTCTTCCTCTTCTGGTATATATGGATTAGCCCAGGTCAGGGCTGCAAAACGTGGGACCTGAGAAGCCCACAAGGCAGGTATGGCAAATGGTCACAGGGTCAATAAGCCTCTTTTGGCTGTTGCTGAAGCCCATGAAAACAGGATGGAGGCCAGCATTCACTTATACTTCCTCTGCAGCAACGGCCATATTTGAAGTAGTCTAACCCTTTCTAGATGCGGCCATCACAGTAGACTAGTCTTCCTTATAGCAAATGGAAAGCTTTAGGTTCCCTCGATGCAATTTGTTTTCTTGCCTTCCTGCTCCCTTTTCAGACTGGCTCTTTCCTTACCCAAAGCAGTGAAGCAGTTGAGGAGGAAAAGGTTGAAGGGGGTGGGGAGTATAAACTCTCACAAATATGGGGTTTTACGATTATTTAAAATGATGGGGCATTAACTTTATGACACAGGCTGTTTTGAGTGAAAAATCATGCCATAATAAACCACTTGTTCTCGTCCAGCAACAAAAAGCTAAAAGTATTTTTTTAAAACACATTATGAAAACAAAGAGTTCTATGGCCCCTTAGAGACAAACACAATGCATTTGAGAATGAATTCCCAAGTTAGGCAAGCATTTTTTAAAAAATAAATATTGCAGTTTGTTCTCCCCTGCACCTTTCTTTCTGGTGCTCCAAGACTTCCTTCCCTCAAGGAATATTTTCACCTTTCTTTTGGAAGCTCTGGGTGTTTGTCCACATTCTCCTGCAGGTATGGAAGGTTCTGAGGCATGTAGCAGAACCTCAGGTGTGCATCCAGTTCTCAGATAGCATCTGGCCCTGGTCACCATCACAAGGCATGGATTAGGCCGAAGCTGCACAAGTAGCAGCTGAAAAGATAATCCTGTGGCTGCACCTGCCTACAGCAAGAGGGAACTTCTACGATTAAGTGCAATATTCCATTCAACACAATTTCCTGAAGCTAGAAAATGGGCTTGGTAGGCTGTAGCCTAATTTCTCCTGACCTCCTGGTCTTCCAAACACAGGCCACCTCTCCACAATTCATGTGCTGTATGATTTCCACAACACAGTCCTCAACTGTAGTCAAGGTGCCTTTCAGGAATGCTTGTCTGCACTTATGGGTTTTCTCACCAAGTTTTTCTCACTTTATAAACTTTTAAGGAAACCCCAGTTTCCTTGAAGCCTAATTGGCTCACGTACACTTAGTAGTGAGAATGGTCACATACCATTCATGGTCCTACGAAGGCAGCTCCCTCCTCAGCTGGGTGTCAAGATGGGTTAGTGGAACTTCTCACTCAAGTCAATGGAAATGTCCACATCTAATTTTACTGCTGAAAACACGTCCACCCTCCATTCTTTATTCAGATCCGTGCCTGAGATGTTCCCTTCCTTTGGTTGAACGAGGTGCCTGGCAAGGGTAGTCGCTTCTTTGTCCACTGGCACCCAGTATTTATTAGCTGGTAGCTACTGTCTTCAAAGGCTCAGCTTGGGAGTGATGAAAAACAGCAGAACCACTGAGTTCAGTTCATCCAGGCATGGAAAGGTCAGTCAATTAAGGAGGAGGACTGGTGGGGGCAGTCAGGGTGAAGAGAGGCGAGAAGGCGGGGGACTGCAGTGTGACCACAAAACCCGAAGAACTCTGGCTCTGTTTCTAATGGCAACCATCTCAAAGGCTTTGTCTTTGTGCCCTGCTTTGTAATTAAGCATTAAATAGAAGTACTGCTCCGTGAGCAGAGTTTCCATCCTGAAATAAACCTTGGTTTATATTCATCTTCAGCCCTGGTGCCTTCTTGGAGAATTTCAGTTGGGAGATAGGGCAGACATGGGAAGGGTGGAAGGAACTGCACCAACCTCCATAGTTGTCCAGTGTCAACACCGTAATGCAGACACTGCATGTGTTTGTGGTAAGTATGCAGAGTTGGTTGCTCATATGTTCAGGTGTGAGGTTGTATCTATGCATGTATCTATGTTCAAGTGAACGTCCAAAATCTGATGCAGGCTGGCAGTCAGATCCATCAGATGTGCACGCTTGTTGATGCTGGACACAAGGGGTCCAGACCTTGGTGCTCTTGGCCCAATTAGGCACCACAAGGGTGGAGATGGAAAAGGTATCTTTATTCTTGAGAATAAATTCAATCACAGCAAAATGGCCATTGACCCCGGGAACATGGTGGGGGCCCCTTTTATGACCAGGTAGCAAGAGAGTTGCTTATTGGGTTGAAATTCCCCCCTGATTGGCACATTTGAATTCATGTGATCTCCATGCACACATGGGAAGCTGGTCCACCTTAGGGCTGAACTGGAAGCTTTTAGAGGAGAAATTGCTCAGTCGCCAGCTGTTGGTGAGTCTCTGTTGCTGTGTAACTGTGCTGTAGGTTCTCTATTGTTGTGTGTATGTTCAGGACAGAACTAGCCAGCTTCTGCCTAATGCTAGCCAGCAATGACTAATGCTAGCCAGCAATCCTTCTGCCTAATGCTAGCCAGCAATCCTGCAATGACAAATCCCTGACAAGTTCTGTGAATGTCTGAACATTTAGCAACGTTGATAAACCTAAATCATATTACCAGAGTTTATGACTACATGTCTGAAAAATATACATATACAGGTTGGGATTGATAGTGTTCATGTGTGAATGGCAACATTCACCAAAAGCTGAGCATACAACATATTCATAAAATTTACTTAGCTGAAGAATGTTGAAAGCACTCATAGGAATAGTCCTTATAGCAACCTTGAAAGAATACAAATACTAGAGTACTGCAGAGGAAGAAAGGGGGCTAAGAGAATAAGGACTAAGTATGTGTTAAATACATCATAGTCTGATTTCTTTTCTAACCTTCACCCTTCAGCAATATGAACTTTAGCACTTGTTGCAAAAGGGGACATTTTTGACCCCAGACAAAAGTGCCTCTGGCAAGACAGATGCTGCATATGAAAGGCCTTTCTTCTGACTGAATGTTTCCCCCAGGAGATTTAAATTAGCATAAGAATGATTTTCAGGTTTCAGCTGGTGCAGGCAATTTAAGATCTAATCTTTGCTGAGGCTATATATTATAATAAAATCTGCATAACAGTGTGTGGCCCACTGACCTTCATTCTGCATAACAATAGTTTGACTCACAAACTTGAAAATTGCATAAAAACCCTTTCCTTCATAGACTTTAATTCTGTTTGCTGGGGGTTTTCGCTCAGACTTGCCTATCTGAAGAGTCTAAAATGACCTTCTTTGAGACTCTCTTTGGGGAATTTCATTTGGGGTATTAAATTTCTCACAAAACTATTTAATGCAAATTGGGATATTTTGTTACCCCAGGCATTTTTAACTTATAGAAAAAAACTGAAAATGCAATTCAAGAGTATGATCCATTTATGTAATGCTACTATTTTTTAAATATTTGCTTGGCCACAAACCTGGTCAGAGACCCAGCTGTCCCTTTCAGGAGGAATACAGGAGAGGCAGGATAGAAACATTTCCCAGAAGCTTACTGAATGTCTTATTGAGGAATCCCAGAAAGCTTCTGAGGAACATTAGAAAGCTAAGGATCAAAAATTTGGGCACCAAGATTTAAGAAAGATGCAGGTAAATTAGAAAGGGTCCAGTGGAGCACCACAAAAATGATACAGGGTTTGGAAACACTGCCCTGTGAGGAGATACTGAGAGAACTGGTCATGTTCAGCCTTGAGAAGAGAAGACCGAGCGGGGACATGACAACCCTCTATAACAGGGGTCTCAAACTCGTGGCCCGTGGGCCAATTGCCGGGACGGGTGGGGCATGGGGGAGGGGTCCTGTGGCCTTCAAAGCACCGGCGGTGCCCGGGCCGGCCTCCGGGAGCCACGCGGGAGGAGCTGCCCACCACCACCACGGTGGTGGAATACTTGATGCGGCCCAGCCTCACCCAGACTCTACTTCCAGCGGCCCCCAGGTAAGTTGAGTTTGAAACCCCTGCTCTGTAAATACCTCAAAGGCTGTCACAAAGAGGAAGGTCAAGATCTCTTCTTGCTGATACCAGAGTGCAAGGCATGGAATAATCAAGTCAAGCTGTGACAACCCAGATTCAGGCTGGTCATCAGGAAGAGCTTCCTCACTGTCAGAGCAATACGACAGTGGAACCAGCTGCCCAGGGAGGTGGTGGGCTCTCCCACACTGGAGACATTCGAAAAGAAACTGGGCAGCCATCTGAGTGGATGGTGTGACTTGGTGTCCTGCAACAGCAGGGGGTTCAACTAGATGGCCTTCATGGCCCCTTCCAACTCTACTGTTCTATGATTCTATGAAAAATCAGGGGTCCTCATGGTGACGGAATGGTCGTAACCAGCATAGTGATGGAATCAGCAGATGCAAAATGACTGAGGTGGGCAACGAGAAACACCTTTACTCACACTTCATCATCGTACAGTGCCTTGGAGTTTGATTTGGCATCAAAACCTGTTTCATGTAAATGCTCTTCAACCAATGCACCATAGCTCTGAAAAATCAGAGTTAGATTATTGGACTTATTCTGAGGTTCTCTCCATTTTGGGAGCTTTTCTCAAGCCCAGTGTGCTTATTCCTCTGGGGATGGTTTGTCTTTGGACAGCTCAGCAGTTCTATAACTGAATGATCATGGACAGCCAATTGCATAGATATCCCTTCTGCTGATGTATTTATTTATTATATTTTTATCCCACTTTTTTCCTTTCGAGGAACTCAGGGTGGCTTGCATCCTTCTCCTCCTCCTCCTCCCAATCTTGTCCTCACAACAACCCTGTGAGGTTGGTTGGGCTGCAAGCCTGTGACTGCCCCAAAGTCAACTGGGGAACTCCGTGGCTGAGTTGGGACTGGAACCCAGATCATCTGTGTCCCAGTCCTGTGCTAGGCCACACCATGTCAGGGTAGGATCCTGGTTCACCCTGCGAGGGCCAGCAGCTGTGGGGCAACGGTGCAGCCCGCTGGAAGCCTCAGAGAGCTCCACAAAAGCCGTCACTGCATGGCTGCTCCTGGCCGCAGCAATGCAAACTGCTCTGGTGGCGCCCCTGAGCTCCGGTCTCCAGCTTTGCCCTTGCTCCTGCCCACGGCCTGCCCACCCTGCTCCAGCCTGTTCCTGCTTCAGACCTGGTCTCCAGCCTGACGCTGCCCTGCTTGGCACCAGCACCCACCCTCTCTGGCCCTGCCTTTCTCCTGCCTGCCACTGTCTTGCCCCGTCCCTGAGCTGCATTTTGCCTGAACCTTCTTGTCTCGCTGGCTCCCGACTCCGGACTGTTTGAAGCCGTTTCTCTTGCTCCTGGCCCTCTAGATCCAGGGCAGCCCTGCATCCACACCCTGGTCCCGGCATCTTCCCCATGGCTGCCTACCACCCACATCCTGAACCTTACATGCCGGCTCTCAGGATGACGAAGATGGCGGTGATGATATACAGGCTATATCGCTAGCACTGCTGCAGTCTGGTGAGGCACACGCACAAAATGATTTCCACAACGTATTCATACTCCACTTAGTTTTGGCTTAACCTTGACTGTGTTCCAAAGGAGACCTTTGGAGCTTGCTCAGCCTTGCTTCCTTGAACTTGCTTCCCCTGGCACTGACCTCTGAGAAAGAGGCAGGGTTAATGAAGTCCATCCACATTTGTCCCTCTTCTCCTTGTCTAGCAAGAGGCTCTTGCAAAATGCAGCTCACTGCTAGCCAGCCCACGAGCCCCCCATGCATCACCGGCTTTGTCTTCTACTCTCCACTGCTCTGAAATTGCCACAATCGAATCTGCAGCAGCACATCCGTTTTGTAGAAGAATGCACTGCACATAACGTTCAAATGAATATTCTTTCCGCTTTTGTACTTCCATATCTCCAGGTCTGGAAGGTGTGTGGTGCCTGCCATTTCTGAGATGCACCTTCCTTCTGGCTCTCCGTCCACGAAACCGCCAAATGAATAGCACTTCCCGAATTCACCACATCAGTCTTGCATAAAACGGAAGCATAGTTTGTTTGTATTTTTAGATGAGAACATTGGGCTTCGAATGAGTGGCAATTTGGCATTTCAAAGAGCCCTGCCAGTGCAGTGCTGGTATCATAGTTCTGCCTGGTCCTGCTGAAAGATCCAGTTTCCAACGAGACTATGCACTGGAAGAAAATATGGGCACTCAAACTGCTCCTTTGCTCATTTTCTGTTCGGGATCTTGGACCTACAGGCCTTACAGCTGGGAAATGAGCAGGAGGTGTGTTGAAATGCAAGCTGTGTGCTCCCGATGAAGCAGGGTTCTAGTTCCCGGAATAAGAATGCCTTCCAAAGGGGACACAAGAGTCAATGTTGCTGTCACTGTTTTTGCTGCAACACAGATTAACCCACCTGCATCTTGATCTGTGAGCCAGATCCAAACATAACCGCTTTGTCACTTGGCAGTTTAACTGATGCCAACCTGAACTTGCAAGCAACAGTTCAACAGGACTGGTATCCGCAAGAGTCAGTGCTGGGCTTTCCTGGGAAAAGAGGGAGGGGAAGGATGTACAGGGCCTGCACAGCCCTGCCCAGTTTCCCATGCACAGAACCATCCTTAGTTTTATGGGGAGGAAAGATGGGATGGAGCCTCGCTAGTCAACGCTTTCAGGATTTCCGCTCAGAAGAACCGCTTCAAAATATCCTATTTGGGCAAAGCACCTGAATTCTCTCTGGACAGAGCCATCCTTGTCTGCCAAGCCCACGTTGGGCGTTTAAGCGTCGCTCCGTTGGCATCGATTCCCCGCTCGTCCAACACTGCATTGAATGGTGCTGCATATTAACGAAGTGCACAGTAACCTTCCTTTACCTCCTCTTGCCCAGCCTCAGGAATCAACACTATTGCTCAGTAAGATACTTGGAGGAAGCTGCCAGGAGGTTGCCATGGTAACTGCTCTGCTTTCAGCAGCTGCTTCCCTGGTTCCAGGCGGGAGAAAAAAGGAAACGGGGAGGGAGAAGACCTGGAGAGAGCGTGGAGCCTCTGATCAGAAGTTCAGATAAAGAGGGTCACTGTAATTTGCTGGCGCAGATTAAAAATAACCCAGCAGATGTAGGAGCTGGAAAGCCATAAAAACAACCTAGGTGAAGCAAAAGTTGGAGCGCTCCAGATTTATTTAATTGCACATCACTGGGGAAAATGCCTTCCTACTCTGCTCGTCTTTCTCCTAATTGGTAGGAAGGCCACAGAGACGATTTTCAAACATGCTATGCCAGGCCCTGCCGACCTTGGAACAAAGAGGCAGCGGCCATACAGGCAGGATCTGGCCCCTCACCCTGAAAATATGGATTGAGGAAGGGGCTGCAGCACACCCTTTCCCCCAAAAGCTGTCGAAGCAAAAATGGGCATGCTGGCTTTGCATTAAGGGTGTCCGTAGCCGATCATGATGAGGAAACAGTCAGGTGGAAGGAGCACGGCTCTCTTCAGAGTCCAGCCATTGATGGGACCCATTCAGTCCTATGGGAAACCAGAACGGGAAGTCCCCTTAATAATAGGTAGAGAATCAGTTATTTTCAAGCTCACCAAGAATTTTGAAGTCCACCTCAAAGCTCAAATGTTTTTGGCTGGAGTCCCTTTTCCTTTTTGTTCAATTGCATTTTTGGATGCATGTTTAGAAATTATGTACCCAGATGCACATTTTCTCTATAGACTGAGGCATGAAAACGCATGTTTTTTAAAGTGTGCATTTTTATAAAGTGCACATTTTGCAAAAGTAAGCTTGGGAAGGAGTGGGCTCCTGTGCAGACTGTGCTCCCACTTGCATTTGGTGTGGTGGAAAATGCGTAAAATGCAAATTAAAAATGGATTGATGCCTCCCTACTGCCAAGATGACAAATCCTTCATTACAGAGCCAGTAAGTTCAGTTTGGGGTGGCAAAAGAAGTTAATGTGCCGTTGAACACAGTCCGGTTTACAGCCTTCTAGAAGAACGAAGCTGGCTATGTCTGAAGTCCAGTCCACATATAACCTGGAGGAGTAGGTTATCCATGTAGCAGTTGATAATTGAATCTTGGAATCACACACCCAGTGTAGAAACGCCTACCAAAGGAGGCTGGGTGCATTTGCAGGATCTTTCTCAAACTCATAAGCCAAGCTTGTATTTAGCCTTTGTCCTTCTCTCCCCCCTGCTTTTCCTATCAAAAAGCATAGAGATCACGGAAACATAGAAGAGTAGAGGTGGAAGGGGCCATGAAGGCCACTGGGTCCAACCCCTGCTGTTGCAGGACACCAAGTTACACCACACCACCCAGATGGCTGTCCAGGTTCTTCCTGAACGTCTCTAGTGTGAGAGAGCCTACCACCTCTCCAGGCAGCTGGTCCCACTGTCATGTTGCTCTGACAGTGAGGAAGCTTTTCCTGATGTCCAGCCTGAATCTGGGTTGCCGCAACTTGAATTGATTATTCCGTGTCCTGTACTCTGCCATCAGCAAGAAGAGATCTTGACCTCCCTGTTTGTGACAGCCTTTGAGGCACTTACAGAGTGATACCATGTCCCCTCTCAGTCTTTTCTTCTCAGGGCTGAACATGCCCAGTTCTCTCAGTCTCTCCTCAAAGGGCAGTGTTTCCAAACCGTGGATCATTTTTGTGGCCCTCCACTGGAACCTTCCTAATTTACCTGCATCTTTCTTAAACTGTGCCCCTTGTTATGGTTTTGCATGGTCCCTAAGAACACAAGGAGCTTGACTGAAAGGAGAAGTTGTTGGAAGTTCCCAAGGGAAGCTGCAGGGGCTTTTCAGCAAAAACCTTAAAACAGAAACACTTCTTGCCTCTTTATATGGACTTGGGCAGGAACTTCAAGAGATGTTTCTCTTACTTGCCCATCTTCAATCCACTCCCCTTACGCATAACTTTTTCACAACATGATCACAAATGATAAATGCAGCACTTAAGTTTTTATTCTGAAATAATTTAAGCTGTAGTTTGGAAGTATGGTAAGCATCTTCCCAAATGGAGGCCAAAACGCTCATTATCAATATAACCAAGCTTACAAAATGTGGAGCAAGCCAATCAAAGTTTGGATGAACCCATTTGGCAGTTAGATGGCCAGTTTCAAATCTGGTGATCACAAATTAAAGGTTCTAAGTTAGTGGTCTTCTTTACTGCCAGAGTAGAGTAGAGTAAGGTGATCCTGTAGCTCTGGGGACTCCAAGCCAAGTGTGGCTCTCCTTAATCATCTCCCATGTATTCTTCCTCTTGCTTTCTGCAGTAGCTGCTTCTGCTTGTTTCATGGTGGGCCAGCTGATATGGTCTGGGCAGCCCAAAGAAACCTGAGCGGTAGGAGACCTCCTGGATGGTGACTTGTAGTGCAGAGCTGGGGGAAAAGAACATAGGATTAAGTGGCCAATTCGCCACGAAGCATGGGAATGGGACTTGTGCAATATGATGGATTAGCTGGAGTGGTGCCTTGTCCAGACATTAGAGGTAAAGGGAAACTGCATGCAGGACGACCATAGCATTGACCATGCTGCGTGGATCAGGGTACCCTCTGCAGTGAGAAAAAGATGCATCCCAATCCAAGGATCAGGTGAACGCAATAGCATGGGCCTGTCTAGTGACTGACTGGTGAGGCCTTGCTCCATTGGCACGCGGCAGGATGGGGAACGAAGGCTGATGCAGTGGGTCAGTGTTTGACTGCGGTGTGGAGAACAGGAGAGTTGCTTGACCAGAAAAAGGTCTCCAGGTTGCCTTGGTGGCAGTGCCTGGAGCTTGAAGAACAGTGACAAATGCTGCTGTATGATTCGTAAGTTCTTTTTTAGAGTGGGGAATAAGGAAAGGTAAGACTAAAGAGAAGCTGCATACATTGTGTGTGTGTGTGTGTCTAGAGAGAGAGAGGGAGGGGGTGTTTGTGGCTGGACACTTCTTAAAAGGGTTGCATTTATATATGAGTTCTCATAAGTGTAAGTGAAGTTCTGGCACACTAAAGCAGTGGCATTACTCCCTCGTGTATCCTTAATAGACCTCACGGCTCTACTTGATATACGTAATGCGTAATACGAAAAAGAGATGAAAATGCCAGTTCTCTGAGGAGATTGTGGTTATTGAAATACTTGACCTAAAACAGTTACCCAAGGGCACCAAATATTAATTGTGCTTGTCCACAACATTTATGGACCAAAGCATCTCCCTTCCTAAAAGGAGGAGGAAAGACTCGAGAATTCTGGAAAAAAGAACAATAAGAATTGCCAGTGGTGTAAAGGACAGAATTAGGAAATCTGGTAGCAGGGAAAAGATTATATAATATGGAAAAGTTTACGCAGAGGTATCTTTTCTACAGTAACAGACTTTAAGAGTTTTAATTTGCTTCCAAGATTCTTGTTACCCAAATCATGGGTTTATGGGTCCTGGGTTCCCATTGCTCCATGCTAATGCCATCTATTCTCACTGGTAGTGGATTCCCAGGAATGCTCACAAACAGAGGATTTCTACTGCTACCAATGAGGAGGCAGTAATGAACACTTCCATCTTTTGTATCCTTTAACCATTTTCCACTCTTTTTTGGCATCATTGATTCTGAAAATGCACAGAAAATGCACTCAAGAACTAAAGAACACTGGGATTGGACCATCAAACTGTCTGCCCAACCTAATGTCCTCTGGGAGCATTTGACTATCTCTCCCAGCCTTCCTCTTGACTTGTGGATGCTGAAAGAAAGACCTCCGAAGGACACCAGGTTGGGAAATCAACAAAACTGTATTATAAATCCTAGGAAGACACAGTCACCAATGACCTGGTACAGACAGCAGGACCCTTTGTGTTAATTTTCCTGTGGGGAACTGCAGGGCGTAGTGGTGGTTGTTACTCTATTCACACAGCATCAGAGGTTGCCATGATTTGTCATGTCATGTGAACCTGGGCTGTGTGAGTGTTAAACCAGCCTTGGCTTGTTTCAGGGTCATAGGAGCATTGCTTTATCTTCAAACAACCCCCATGTCTGGTTTCTGATGAAACGACAAGCCATAGGAACCCCCAGGTTTGTTTGTTGTTGGGGTTTGTGTGTTCATAACTGCAGCCAACATGCATTTGGAGGTAACATGACTAATGATGGGCTGCCCTGTTGTATTGACTGGCCCGTATTTCTCAAGCAAGGAGGTCTAGAGTCTCAGCAAAGGAATATTCTTTCATATATCGTCCCAAGGAGTGGCTGTATTCAGGAAACTCTGGGAAAGCCAGCTTTCAGTTTTAAAAACATTTATACTTTTAAGTTGGAAAGGATTAAGTTATACTTTAGAAAAGTTAAATTTTACCTTTTTCCAACTAAAGTTCAAAGTTAACAGTTGCCAAAATAGCTAAAGATAAAGCTGATTCTTTAACTTTTTACACTCTTTAACCACTCTGCTAGTTAATTTACCCCAATGATGGATATTTTCCCTATCATTTTTGAAGTGAGTGATGTAGAGTTAACAGTCCATTATTTAAGCAACATGTCAGTACTACTTAAGCACATGTTTAAAAATTATAGCTAGTGAAGTGTTTTAACCTGAATTAAAACATTGATTTAAAAAAGGGGGTGAGATAAAATGCTGGCCACACTAAAGGATGTGGGGTGAGCTGTGATAGGTTTTGTGAAATAAACAGATAAGGAAATTCAGGTATCATTCTTCAAACCAATTTAGTCTTCCTTTCCTAGAAAGGGAAAGGGAATTAAGTGGATTTTACAGTTCTCACTTCTTCAGCAGTCCTTCAGGGTGGCCAGCCCTAACACGAAGGAAGAGTTCTAGTGTGAACTAGTCTGGCAGCAAGATCTGAGAGGGTGGCTGAAAAACATCTGTTCTGCACAGTGTTCACTGCCCAACAAAAGCATATGAGGGCCTCTATATTTCCAGGGATCTTTCAAGAAGTATATAGGAAGCAATGAATTGAGGACCACCTGCTTGAACGAACGTTTTGGCAGCTCCTATTTGCCAAAATGTACGAGGGAGTTTGAGAGAGGGAGAAGGAGATGGGCATTGCCCATTTCATTGCCTTCTACTTCCATACTTATTTCAAATTATATTTCAGAATTCCAGGGCTAATACAGGAACAGGCCTCTGGCAACCCAGGGGCTCAAGCCAGGTCTTAAGGGCTTCCTAAAATCCTTTGCAGCAGAAGTTTTGGGATGGTCTTTAATCATTTACCACACTTCGTACCTCTGACAAAGGACTCTAACCCTCTCCACTCCACTATAAGCCACACAGTGGCATGACAGAATTCCCCTTCTTTTCACACAAACACACACACGCGCACAGAACAGTGCATACGTTACACACTCAGACAAAGCCTCGGTAGGTTGGATCTGCAGCGCTGCCCTTTCCTGAGCAGAGCCACTCACTCTAACATGCTCTGCAGAGTGCAAAATGTCCTGCGGAATTAATGTGACTAATATAGGAGGGCTGGTCTTGTCCTAGTTATTTCAACCAGAAATGCTTACAGCAGTGAAAAGTACATTTGTGGGCACACGGAAGAAGAGCAGTCAATCTGCTGGCGGAAATGACTGTCCCCTGCTTTAGGCACAGCTGAGGTTCTCGACTGAACCATTTCATGCGGAAGGTGGGGCAGGGGGTTGCATGACTAACTCCTCCAGCACAAAAACAAATGGCTGTGTATGGAAACAGAGCGTGTCAAGAAGAATCCAAAGGAAGTCCTCTTCTATCTGGCACATCTGCCGAAGCTTTGTCCCTGACCAACAGTGTGAAGCGGGCAAAGATAACAGCAGCAGCAACTCCTGAAACATCTCGCTAAAGCCAATCTGGCTGGGAGGAAAACAAAACCCCAAACTTGTCCCCATAAAGGAAGACCAGCTGATTCCACACTGGGTGAGCAGGCTGTTGTTTTGCCTCGTATTGAGGATTAGAGAGAAAGGAGGAGGCATTTCACAAGCACTTTCTCTTCCAGCCAGCCACAGCATTGGTAATATGATGGCCTTTTCACACTCTCCCCTTTAAGGATTGGGCACACCTGTTTCCTTCCATGTCGCAATGAATGGAGGGAGTGGATGGCAATATTTTGCATTCCAGGTGCCAAGCAAGGTTCTACCTTGTCTCCACTTTAGATCAGTCATTGAGAAATACCAAGTGGGATCACACAGGTCTAGTTATCAGCTTAGCTGTGCTGCAGCCACTTTTGCATAAGGATGTGGCTGCAAGTTCCTTCCCTTTTCCATGTCTCTGCGGTCATGTCTAGCACAGATGTTCCCTAAGAGGGGCCATCGATTGTATTATTTCCATGCCAAAGCAACAGCAAGCCTGAGAGACTGCATGGATTGGATGCCTTGTGTGCCTGGATCATAGCGTTATCTAGATGTCTGGTGTATGGGAATCTACCTGCCTGTTCCTATTGCACAGGAAGTCAACTTCCACCAAGGGAAGGGTCTAGTCAGGCCCATGAATGCTACTACTTTTGAGCCTGTAACTTTGTCAGAAAGCCTGAAGAAGACCAAGGACTGTAAGAAACCCATTATTGATTGCATACAGCTTCTGGTTCTGGGTCACCTAGAAAAGGTCACTGTACAAAAAAATCACCAAGAAAATCAGAGGTCCAATTTTCAGAACTTGCTCAGGGTCTTCTGCCCTTTGACTTCAGCAGTGAAATTTGCTGAAAAAGGATCAGAGGACCTCTGTGGCATGTGTCAATGGCATGTCTCTCCATCACAGGCGTATCACTGTGACACCTGAGCATCTAAAATGAGGGGTTATCTAAGCCATAAATTACGCAAGAGATTTGACTGAAATCAAATTAATTGGCATCGCTACCAATGTGATCAGGTTGTTGGTCTCAGTCTCAACCCATGCAGCATGTAGTTGGCTTCATGAGCTCCGTGATTTCCATAATAATATTGCAGACTTTGCTTCTCTCTCTCCAGACACTAAAATATGAATCAAAAATATTGGCTGTTACTCCTTTTCATTTTATTGGCACTCTCAGTCATAAAACGGTGTACTTATTTGTTCTCACAAATCCCTATTTTTATTAGTTAATTGTAAACTTCACGATAAGGGTAGTTACCTTTCAAAATGCCATAGTTTCTAGACTCATAAGAACACAAGAAGTTTGCTAGATGAAAATTAAGGGACTTGATACAATTATGGGCTTAATCTGAATCGTAACACCTTTATCTTTTTAAACATATAAACAGTGGCCCCAGTCTAACAAATTGCACTGGGAACCAAGCAAAGCCCTTAAGAAATGAAGCTGAAATCCTGTGGAGCAGCTGCCTAGTGAAGAGGGGGGAAGCAGAGATGTCATATTTGGCCCGTGAGTGCCACTTGCTATGTTACTATATACACAGGGGAGATGTGCAGAAGTGTAAAAGTACAAAAATGCTCTGCAGAAAAAATTCCAAGGGTATTGGAGAATCCCCAGAACATCCCAAAGAAAACTGGATTTCACAGCAGACATGGTTAGGAAATGTTTCTCTAATGGGTGAAGGCAGCGGGAACTGGGTACATGACTGCAGCATGTTTGCACAATCAACTGGATTCAGACAACATAATAACCCATACTCAAACGTTGGACTATTGTGTTGTCTGAGATAACAAACTCTGTTGAAGTTCACAACCCAGCAACAAACCATAGGTTAAAAAACCATGAGTTGTTAAGGCAGCCAGGTTCAGACAGCAAGATCTGAACAGCAACTCACTGTCAACCCATTTTCAGCTCTTAAAGTGTGACATATAGTGTTGTCTGCACACAATGTGTGTGTGCCTTTGGGGTCTCCACTGTCCCCTCATGATAGGAGCTTGCCTGAGCCATCTTATTGCTTCAGGTTGAGTTTTTTGGGATCAGTAAACTGTCTAAATATGACCCAGCTATGTCAAAAAGTGAATGTATTAGGTAATGCCAAAAAGTTAACAAATTAGGCAAAAGACAACAGATCAAGTTTTGTTTTGTTTTGAGTTGTGTTGTGTTTAACACTCTTCATCACTTACTGTAAAAGCAAAACCCACAAATGTTATTTTATGTTATGCTTTTATTTAGGCAAATATAGCTTGCAAATTTTGTTCTTTAGATCAAATCTTATCTAAAGTTGAGATATATATCTTTAGACAGAGTTGAAACTAAATAAAATGTGCTAAAATAAAACAAGAAGAGGGAGAAATTAATCTCTGTTTCTTAGAACTGGCAACATTGCATGGAAGTATAGACAGTTAAGAGTTATTGTAATGGGCATAATATAGATATTTAACTGAGTACAAAACTTCATCTTTAAGGACCAGGCATTCTTTGTATCTCAACATGCCCAGTGAGCCCACCTGACTATTTGGCTCTTTGGACTGCGACCTCTCTTTTTAGCAGTTGTGGCTGCGGAAGAGGTCTTGCAAATTAAATGCTCTGGCCACATCTTTGTAAAAAAATATAGCTGAGAGCCACGGATGAAGTTACTTACATTCATAAGTAAGGTAAGAGGCAAAGAATTCTACTTCCATTGGCTTTTAGGATTCACAAACAGGGAAGAAAATGAAGGTTGTTATTGCTATTCATATCCCACCTTTCTTTCTCTCTGAAGGAACCCAAGATGGCTTGCATAGTTCCCTCCACATCATTTTTATCCTTACAACAAGAACCCTGCGAGATAAGTTAGGTCAAGAGTCTGTGGCTGGCCCAACATCACCCAGTGAGCCCATCGTGGGGACTAGAACCCGGATCTCCCAGGATAGAGATGGGAGGGAAGGAAGGAGAGAGGGAAGAAGAAGGAAACCCCATCAGCATCCATTGTTCACAGTATTGAATGCCGGCCGTAACCATGATGCTACAATGGAACCCCATATAAAGGCAGGATCTAAGAGTAATCAAGCAGTTGTGAAATAAAAAGGTGATGGGATTTGAGAAACATATGGAGGAAAGTGCTGCCTTACTATCAAGTGTGCAGACTGGATGCTCTCCTTACCTTCTACTCCATCATTGCCACTGCCAAAGCCAGTAAAAGCTTCCCAGTGACAAATCTGCCAATAATGATCTGCAGATTCATTAGTCCGTGGGTAGAGTAGGAGGGGCCTGGCTGC
This sequence comes from Varanus komodoensis, assembly GCF_004798865.1. NCBI lineage: Eukaryota > Metazoa > Chordata > Lepidosauria > Squamata > Varanidae > Varanus > Varanus komodoensis. Next base: position 7,193,780 of record NW_025335780.1, read on the forward strand.
GTTGTACTGCCAGCCTGGACATCTTCTTCCTCCTCTTTTCCAAGGGGTGAGGGCTGCATCAAGCTGCATGGGAGTGCCGTTGCTTCTTAGCTTTCCAGGATGGTGAAGTGGGATTGCCAGTCAGGCCCAGTATTTGGCTAGAGCCAGTGTTCAGAAACACCATTAAATGAAAGCCCCGAGGTCCAGAAAAGCTCCCCTGTATGTCCGAGGAACGTATGAGTGGGGACATAAGCACCAGCTTCCTTCTGCTAGCATGTTCTGTGTTAAAACTGGAATGGAAACAAATGTGTGCATACATGCGGAACTCTTCCCCTTTGTCACGGCAATTTTGAGTGCAACCTTTCAGATCTGGAGCTTGAATTTCACCTCAACATTTCAAAATTGTGTGCTTTGTTTTTGTTGGCATTTCCTGTTTGGATTTTCTGGACATCAGTTACAAAACATTCGAAGCTGCCGACTGCCAATATGAAATATTATTGCCTGAGACACTCGAGCACAAAATACCGCTGTATGCCAATTATCAATAGAAAAGAGTTCAGCTCTGTTGTGCGCTATTGTGAACTATTGGAATTCCACATCATTAGGGTCAAATGCACCAGCAGTCTGCCAAATAGTCGACCATAATTCAGAAGAGCATTTTGAAGCTTAACTTGGACTCAGTGGTGTTTAAAAAGCATCCAAACTCATGGTGATCAGATATACCGTATCTTGTTTTTCCTTGTGCTGCTATCAAGCTGTCGTACATGAGAGTTGCAATGACTCACTTCCAGCAGAGATCAATTCAGGAGGCGCGACTAAGCGGATGGCTCTAACGCTGGCCACTTTGACCTCTCAGAGGGCCTTTCTGTCTGCGTCAGCCATGTTGGCCAGTAGTCGTCTCGGATGCCCATTTCTTACCAGCAGTGAAGGGTACACGAGAGTGCAGCGTCCTCCAAGCTGTTGTTTTCCTGGCGATCGCAGAAGCCAGCTGCAGGATGCATGTCTTCTCCATGAGTCATAGGAACGGTGCTGGGTTTTGGGCTATCGACTGATGCAAACAGCTGTGAAGCCAGCAACACATGGCTATAGCAAGAAAATCAGCACCAGTGGTCAGAGCAGCAGGAGTGTCATGGGGCTCTCATATTCTTGACTTGCTTTCCCTGTGGCTTCTCTGCACAGCAATCCATTCTCTCTTGTCAGCCGAGCCAATGCTATCCTTGGGCCCAAGCTTCCAACGATTACGCCAAGGCGGCGGGGTGTGGTGAGGGCGGCAAGCTCACTGATAAAGCCTGCTCAAAGCAGTTCACATACGTTATCTCAGGGATGCTCACCAACCTTGTAAGGTGCATTTTAATTATTATTCTCACATGGTGGATGACAACCTGAAGCTACCTAGTGAGTTCCTGTACCAAAAGTTTGCTTGTGTGAAGTGCTGTTTATTAGTAGGGGATTAAAGACCTCTCTCGCTCTCTGTCACTCACACAGAAAGAGAGGGAGAAAGAGAGCATGTGGATTATGGGAGCTGCATTTTAACAGGCCTGGAGACACGAGGCTGCGGAGTCCAAGGCAGGCAGGACCCAAGTCCAAAGGTGGCATCCGTGGGGCGGACACACCAGAGGTTAGTGTCGGTTCCAGGGAAGACAGCCACTTCGGGCCTAGAGGGCATTAGAGCCTGGGCAACGTAGTCTCCATGGCTACCCATAGCAACAAGTTGCCCAGACTGGGGAGTAGCTGCAGCAGGTGTAGGACGGTTCTTGTGAGGCCTGTCCAGGGCCTCCCTTGAGTACCTGATTTCTCTGCGATCACAAGGTCTCTCTTCCCATCACTGTTGGCATGTTTTGGAGCCCAGGCCAATCGTTTCTCCTGCCCACAAAATATCCCATGCACTGAAGGCTGGCTGCCAGTTCCGTGCAAAGGAATAAAAAAGCACCAACATCTAGAGCGGCTGATAGCCCATCCCTGAGAAATCCGTCCTCTCAGATCCACTTGCAACAATTCTTGCTTGCCCGTATGGCCTCAGATTATAAGATGGGCTTATTTAAGCAGCTTAACTGAAGGAAATGATCCCGTGTCCTCTTCCCCTGGAGACCCTCAGAAGCCTCTTTGGTGCATCAGAGGCCCTTCCAACCCTTTTCTGTGGGTGCACAGGAGAATGCACAGCAGCGGAGGGTATGGGAAAACTCCACTCACTTACCTGAGTATCCTAAGCCCAAAGTTGGAGCAATTCTGCCCTCCCTTGCACCCTGGCCTCCCCATCCCACATTGCTCAAGAGCCCCTTCCCCAGCCCACTGGAAATGCTCTTTGAGTTGGCGTGAGTGGGCAGAGAGATGGACAGTCCATGAAACCAGGTCTCCTCGGTTCCAAGCTGCGTGTTTTTTCTGTGGTCCTAAACTCACGAAGGAATGTGTGCTGGCAGGATTTCCACATTTACCTGATGATGGAAAAGTAATTTGTGAGATGATGGGATGTCATTTGTTTGTTTTTCACCAAGAATGTTCAGAAAACTAGGCAACCATTTTCCTTCTCTTCTTGGTTCAGCCTCACCATAAACCTGTCAGTCACAATTGATTCTGAATGATTAATCACAACCACTAGAAAATGTCTTAGTGTGTCTGATAAGCCTGGATGATTAAGCATCCGCCACCCTGACTTGAAAGCATATATAAGGAATTTGTCAGATTTTCTTTCTAGGCTGAAGAAGACAGTTGAAGTCACTGACAATCGCATCGGATTCTTTCCTCTTTCTATTGTCTCATAAGCTGCCATCACTGAATGGTAGAACATCCCAAGTCGCTTTCCTTTAGTTCCTTATTCTAACCTGGTGCCCTGCAAATGTGTTGGACTACAACACCCATAAGCAGCAGCCAGCTGGAAATGTGAATACTTTTGCAGTATTCTGTTTCGTTGAGAATATAAAATAAGAGCAAGTGTTGTAGAGCCCGGAATCCAGGAATCACAGAGGAAGGACTTGTTCCTAGGTGACCACAATCCAGTCTTTAGAAAACCATGTTCCCACCACTTTCCTGCATGAAACCACACTGGTATACTAGCTTGATGATTAGACTGTGACTTGGGAGGCTTGAGTTGTAGTCCATACCTGGCTTTGAAGCTCATTGGGTAAGTTTGGATCAGTCACCCTACCTCATGAGGATAAAATATTGAGTAGAAGGGTTGTGTAAACTACTTGGGGTGTTTTTCAGGAAGAAAAAGGTGCCATATCAATGTAATCGATAGTTATATATAAATGTGGTCATTGCTCTTCCAGCCAATTCACCTTTCCATGTTCAGACTTCACTAAAACAATTCCTCAGCATCTCTCCACATTTCCTTATTTAGTGTTCCACTGATGATCAAATCAAGTGTAGAGGGAAACTTTATGAATTAGGAGAGCTTTAGGGAGACTGTATGCTTCCAGGAACTGTAATTCCCAAACTGTAATTACAAACAGTAATTCCTGCCTCCCCCGACCCGGCAAAAAAAAACACACAAACAAACTTGCAATTGCAGTTACAGAAAGTGGAAAGTTTCTAAATAGTGATTTTGACTCCACAGAAATACCAAATGATCTCCCTTGCTTAGTTTCATATCATAGGTGAGATATGGAGATGTTTTAAAATATTACCACCACTGTTTTATTGTTTCTAACTTTGAGCTATCACAATCTAACAGAGAAAATATTCAATATACTATAAGAATTACAACTGACAACTGCCTAAGACAAGCAGGGAATAACAAGGTAAGTTAAAGACAAAATTCCACTTCTTAGAAAAATGTTAAACCCTAACAAAAATTAAAAGTCTAAACATATTTTTAAAGCAATTACATTTACAATGGACACTTTTTTCATCAGCTTTATTGAATCTGCTATGAGTCTTAGTTAATGTCACAAAGAAAGTGGTGATTCTTCTCAAAATCTTTCTATCTTTTAAACTGTGTTTTACCACAGTGATGCTTGTGTGCATCTAGTTCTCTATTAATTTTATGCTTAAGGTAAAAGGCCGTGTGTGTGTGTGTGTGTGTGTGTGTGTGTACGCCTCTTAATTGGCAAATTCAGCCAAGTCCATGGAGGGGAGTCGTGTACATTCAATCTGCTACTCTGCACCTTTATGGTGAATGAAGCATTGCTTTGCCAAGATGCAAAATAACATGGAAGTGAACAATTTGTAACAGGCCATTTCTGCAAAAGGGCATGGCTTGGATTTAGAGCTTCCCTTTGTAAAGGGAAATCCTCTTGAGTGGCAGAAGAGCTTTTGCATGAGAAAAGAGAGCTGGAATCCAGTAGTGTGCTTCTGTTTGCACAAGGCTTTGTGCAATCTTTTGTACATGGTGTTTCACAGGGGCTCACAATGCATGCTTGTGCTAAGTCTATATTGCCATTTTGCTTTTGTTCAACAGTTTACAGAGCCGCGTCGCTCCAGCAATTTCTTTCGCTCGTATGTCTCTGGATCCACCCCTAGAGGTCCAATTTCATGGGTAAGAACTGCTTCACACTTTTTGCTGTTTCTCTGCCAATGTCGTGCCTGCTTTTACTGCAGAACTGATGCAAAATCTGACAAGTAGGTAGGTGTTCATAAGCCGTCAGACAATGCCCGGAACAGACCGAAATGGCTGCAGTTTCTGGGTGCACATCCACTGCATATTTTGGGATGGACTGCTCTGTTGTGCACATGACTTACTTCGACCATCTAGGGCAGGACACCTACAGCTCACTTGATTGCTTTTTGGAGAATGAGGCGGCTCCAAGCATCCCGAAATGTGATACTTCTCTTTGGCAATGCAGAACTGTCTGAGGAAATAAACAAGCTGCTTCACGCGTCCCTGGGGAACATGGATCACAACAGTAACTGGTCAGACACCCAATTCAAACCAGCACTGCAGTGCGAATTAACATACGCACACTCAGAGGCCCGGCCGAGCTGTCGTGCCAATTCTGCTCCAGAAGCAAACATGATTACCATTCTTCCTCGGCCGTTACAAGATCAGCATTTTGTCAGTAAGTTTCATATGTGTCAGCCACATGGATTGCAGGAGTGGTCTTACCTTTGAGCAGAAAAAAAGTCTCTAGATGATGATCTATTTAACATCTTCATTTCAAATGAAGCTCTACTGATAAAGTTTCTAAATAACATTGCTTTTTTTGGAGCAGAAACCTGTCTCAGAAAAGAGAGAACCAGCATAATAATCTATAAAACCTATTTCCCCCAGTTTAGAGGATGATTTTTAAAACAGCCAGTATTTTGTTTTATTTCTCTGTCACCCAGAAGCCAAAGCTTTCTTGGCAGTGTACAGCAATTGCCTAGAATTAGCAAAACCTTCCTAGGTGGTTTTTCCCCATTGAGAATATTCTTTGTATGCCTAAATTTGTGTCTGTTTGTGTATGTGTGTGTGTGATCTTTCATATCAGTTTCCTTGTATTCTGCATGTCAGAAGTTACCTTAAAATCCAGGTGCTGCATTTTATGGCCACCTTGGAAGACAAGAAGATGGGTGGACGCCTATAGATGCCTTCCGCAAGCCCACCTGATCTCTCTCTTTCCAGCTGAGTATAAAGTACCATGATGCTGGAGTAGCATGATCTGTGAAGGGCCTCTGATTGGGCTATTCAGGCTGTGGGTGCTTATTCCACACCACAATGCTCTCAAAAGGTCCAGCCTGCTACTTGAAATCCTTTCACGGGAGATTCCAGAACTTTAATTTGGGGTCTACTGGTTACAAAACCATATCTATCAGACTAAAAGTCCCATATTCCTCAGCGCTGCTGATCAGTGGTCAGAGATCTTGGGAGTTGTTGACCACTAAACTATGCCTTTCCTTCAGTTTTCACATTTGGATGAGTTTCTTTTCATTTCATCTGTTTGACAACACCCTGTTTCTGACGTCGCAAGTCACATTCCTGATTCACTGCTTGCTGTCCCAGCCTGGTTTCCCCACTTTCTTGCCATGCCTTGTAGTAATTGCTATAAAAAGTATGCAGTGGCCCGCATCCTATGCATCAAGAAACAATCTGAATCGTGACAACTTCATTTGCAAAATTAGTACATCTGGAAGATGCAGATGACTTAGTGTAAAGGAGTGACATTTAGGATAGACTGTAATGTTATTCCATAATGCTGATGAAATAGCAATCATATGGGAGAGAGATAAGACTCAGAGTAAATTCAAGCTGGTGCTAGATGGGATGACAAACACAGAGCTGGTTACTCATTTCGGCAGCAGAAGTTGAACTTCCTCTCTTCTCCCTGCAATGTGTCATTGTGGACATACATGTCATGAAGCCATGATGCCATGAATTTTGCACCTCTGTTCTTACATCATGGTCAGCCACTTTGATGGAAGGTCAAGGCATGTGGGTCAGTTTCCAACCTGGTTACACAGAAGCACAGTGCAACTGGTTTCACAGCCACATCTTTTAGAAGAAAGAGAGGAGGAGCTGGAGCAAGGTTGCTGTCCCTTTTGGCAGCTATCTGCCATCTGAGAGCATGCCTAGTTAATACCTTCAGAGGACATCAGATGGTTGCATGGTTATATAAGAAGACATTGTCCATATCACTAGGAGAGGAGTTTCGAAATGACTGGGTCACGAGGTGAGCTGTATTCAGTGGGATGCTGAATTCACACAACTATTATTTTTTCAGGATTTCAAGATAAGATTTTTGGGGAGTTAGTCATGCCCAAATTTAATTCTATGTGGAAATGAGTTGACTCTACTAAGAATCCAGCTTATAGTTTGTTCAATGGCCCCCATTCCACAAGCTTGGCGTATCAAACTTATAAATCTTTTCATACACCCTTGATACACCATTTAACAGTTTAAAATAATGGCAGGATAAAAGTTTGTGTGAAAGAGAATAGAAACCACACTATTATTCTATGTATATTTCCCTGTTAAAATCAAAGCTTGTTGATGGCTTACAGGAAATTATTTTGAGTTGTTGTTGTTATACTTACACAGCAGTAATAATCACAGCTATGAAATGTGCTGCATTCAGTACACTAACAGGGTGAGGTTACTTAGAGATAAGCAAGCATTGGTTTCTTTACCCTTTAGTAATGCTGAAAAGCCATGCCCTAAAAACTTCAGAAGCAAAAGGTTAGCAATTCATTCAATTCTCATTTTAAAGCCAAGTGAAAGGACAAGGTATATTGAGGGGAAAGAGGAGCTGGAGCAACTGAAAATGCCCTGGGGTTGTGGGAATTGGCTAAACAGTAGAAGTGATAGTGGACTGGTGTTTTCCATAAGGAACTCAACTGAACAGCTTGCATTGTTCTATACAAAGGTGTGCAAGACAGAGGTGGGTAAAGGAATGTGGAAGTGCCTGGGTGGTTATTATTATTATTATTTTATTATTATTATTATTATTATTATTATTATTATTATTATTATTATAACATTTCTATGCCGCCCCTTGCCGAAACCTCGGGGCGGCTTACAACATGATAAAATACATTGAAATACAATAGTACATAATAAATTACCATCAAATATAAAAATACAAAAAATACATTGATTTACAAATACAAAATTAAAATTATCAGTATAAAATAAAAATATAGGAGGAGAAAGAGAAGGAAGAAGAAGTTGCCCTGGCCAGATCATATGTTTTAACAATTGAAATGATGTTTCAATAAAAAGGTCTTTACCTGGCGCCGAAACACCAGTAACGACGGTGCCAGGCGGACCTCTTTGGGGAGTGAATTCCATAGGTTGGGCGCCACCGCAGAGAAAGCCCTCCTCCGGGTACTTACTCTCCTAATTTCTTTCATGGAGGGTTCCCGGAGAAGGGACTCTCCCGCAGATCTCAAAGGGCGGTCGGGCATATATGGACATAAGCGCTCGTTCAGGTAGCCAGAACCCAAGCCGTTTAGGGCTTTGTAGGTCATAATCAACACCTTGAATTGGGCCCGGGCTTCAATGGGAAGCCAGTGAAGCTGATGGAGGACTGGAGTCATGTGAGCATAACGCCCCGTCCCCGTCAGCAACCTGGCAGCTCTATTTTGCACCAATTGAAGTGTTCGGACTGTCTTCAGGGGAAGCCCCACGTAAAGCGCATTACAGAAGTCTAGGGGGGAAGTCACCAGCGCGTGTGTCACCGTCGCCAGGCAGTCGTACTCCAGGTAGGGGCGCAGCTGATTAATCAGCCGAAGCTGAAGGAAGGCGTTCCTCGCTACCGCTGTCACCTGAGCTTCCAAAGAAAGCTCCGGGTCGAGGAGTACTCCTAAGCTGCGGACCTTATCCCTAAGAGGGAGTGTTGCACCATTCAGGACCAGGTCAAATCCACCCTCTCCGAAACCCGATCCGCCAACCAACAGGACCTCCGTCTTGTCTGGGTTGAGTTTCAGTTTATTGGCCCTCATCCATTCCCTTACCTCGGCCAAGCACCGGTTCAGCACAGCCACTGCCTCACCTGGATTAGTGGAGAATGAGAGGTAAAGCTGGGTGTCATCAGCGTATTGATGATTCTGCAGCCCACACCTCCTGATGACCTCTCCCAGCGGTTTCATATAGATGTTAAATAGCAGAGGGGATAGAATGGAGCCCTGTGGTACCCCATGGCATAGCTGCCATGATGTAGAGACATGGTCCCCCAGCACTACCTTCGATCACACCTAAGCGCCCTCTCCCCATGCGCAGAGTCGGCGTGGTATAGAGTAGAACGTCGGGCAATGAAGCGACGGGGAAGGTGGCTGGGGCTCAGGTGGAGGAGAACTCGAGAGGAGCCTGACTGAACACGGTGAGGAGTCTGCTGCTGTGCCCGCTCCATGGCAGCGAAGGCAGCAAAGAAAGCGTTCTGCTCCACCAGCATTGTGCCCTCTTGGAGCTGTCCAGCAGAGCTACTCTGAGCGGTTCGTGGCCTTTTATGTATGGGGCCCTAAGGAGGACCAGGTAGAACCCTCGTTAGTCCACTGTGATTTGCACAGCACTTTGAGGATAAAGTCACTCTAGTCCCTTTAACAGGGGCATCTGGAGCACCATCTGGTCCTATAATTTTCAATTATTGAAACATAAGTTTTGTTATTTTATTTTAACTCTATTTTAATCATTTAACTTAAGTTTTATGTATTATTAATAATTCATTATTATTTATTAAATTTTATTATTGGATGAGCTTCAGTCATTGAGACCTGATAGTGTAGACAAGATATTTGGACAAGTCTGGTTATCACCTCCATTCTTGGCCTCTTTTTCTCATGGCTGCCCACTGAAGCCCAAGCACTCCTGAGTCTTGGTGATTGTTTGTGCCTCGCTAAAGGTGGGGCTGGTCCCAGCTCCATTAAAGGAGGCAGTGATCAAACCCCTCCTGAAGAAGGCAAGTCTGGACCCAGGAGTGTCAACAGCTGTAGGCCTGTGGCCAACACCCCCCCCCCTTTGGCTAAGGTGCTCAAGTGGCTGGTGGTTGCACAGTTCCAGGTATTCTTGAAGGAAACAGACCTGCTTGCTCCATTTCAATCTGGTTTCAGACCTGGTTTTTGGGACTGACGCTGCCTCGGTTGCCCTGTGGGATGACCTTTGCTGGGAGGAGGACAGGGGAAGTGCATCCCTATTGGTTCTCCTGGACCTCTCAGTGACTTTCAATGCCATCAAGCATGGTATCCTTCTGGGTAGGCTGATTGGGTTGGGAGCTGGAGGCATTGCTTTGCAGTGGTTCCACTCCTGCCTGACCAGCTGATTCCAGAAGGTGGCACTGGGAGAAAGCACCTAACCCTAACCCTTCCCCCCTCCATGCTGTTTAGCCTCTCCATGAAACTCCTGGGAGAGGCCATCCAGAGGTTTGGGCTGAAGTGTCACCAGAAGGCTGAATCAGCTCTACCTCTCCTTCACACCTAATCCAGGTAAGGCAGTGAGGACTCTGAACCAGTGTCTGAGCGGGGTGATGGACAGGATGACAGCTAATAAATTGAAGACAGGATGGAGGTGCTCTTGGTAGAGGGGGCCTTTGTCCAGCAGGAGGACTTTTGTCCTATCCTGGATGTGCTTGCACCCCCCTGAAAGGGCAGAGTACAGAGCTTGGGGGTGCTCCTGGACCCAGAATGATCTCTTCAGTCCCAGGTGGCATCTGCCAGGAGCTCATTCTATCAAGTTCAGTTGATATACCAACTATGTCCTTATTTGGATGGGCAGAAGCTAGCAATGAAAATCCACACCCTGGTGACTGCAAGTTTGGACTTCTGTAATGTGCTTCAAGTGGGGCTACCCTTGAAAATGGCCTGGGAATGTCAACTGGTACAAAACGGAACAGCTCACCTTTTGACAGGGATGGGCAGGCAAGGAAACATAAGCCCAGTCCTCTGTCATCTTCATTGGTCCCAACTGAAGTCCAGGCCCACTTTAAGGTCCTTACATATCAAGCCATAAACAGTGTAGGGCCTAGAGGCTGAAAGGAATGTCTCTTCCCATATGCAACTATCCAAACCCCAAAATCATCTACAGAGGTCCTTCTCTGGGAGCCACCTTTAAAAGATGCAAGGGAGGTGCCCACGAGGGGAAAGCCCTTCTCAGTTGTGGCTCCCTGTCTGTGGAATCAGCTCTTCTGAGAGGTGCACCTGGCACTGACCTTTTCTGCTTTTTGTCTTTCAATCTTCCCAGTATTTTAATCATCAAATATGACTACGCGATTCTGTACTGGTTTGTCAATGGTATTCTGTGGATTAATTATTATTTTGGTGATGGGTATCATCATTACCACCACCACCACCATCATCAATTAATTGTGTCTGTGGTGTATTGAATTTTGAGGGACATTGATGTCTTATTGACACCAAAGTCATTTGTGTTACGTTATGTTTTTTATAGCTTTTATTCTGGTTGTACACCATTCAGAGAACTCTTTACTGAATGAACAGTGTATGAATGAATGAATGAATGAATGAATGAATGAATGAATGAATGTTGGGACCAGGAGGCTGAGGTGCCGAGGAGTGAGCTCCAGTCACCCGGAAAGAGGGTTTTATCAGAAGGAAAAGGACTGAAAATGAATTTTAAACTTCTTTCCTGCTTTGTTGTAGTGATGGGCACAATTAGGATCATGAGGTCCATTCAATCTTGTCTATCTTCTTGAGCCCTTGGGATGTGATGATACACTGTGACCTGGTCCAGAACAATTTCCTCACACAGGTTTTCATTTAGACTAAGATCTGATCTGCATATAACACTAACCCATGATTGTTTAACCTTGTTATAGTGTGTTGTAGTGTGTGAATCTAGCCGTTCTAGCAAACCTTGTTTCTGAATTCTGAATTCTGGGTTGATTAATCCATAGGCTATAATTATATGTGAATCCAGAACTCTGGGTATTCATGGGTTATTTCAAGAGGTGGTGACCATGAGTGGTAAGGGAAAAAAAGGCCAGTTGCTCCTGTGTGTTAGTACTGCAGTTTCACACAAACACTCAGGGTGGTAGAGGCAATGCAGGAGGGACCAAACAACCCAAGGTATGTTCAAATTTCTTCCAGACAAAGCCTAGGTAGGACAAAAACCCATGGGTAAAATAAACTACAGGTTAGTGTTATGTATGAACCCGACCTCTCTCTTTCATCTGGTTACTGCTTCCCTTTCAGCCCATTCCTGCATTCATTTTTGTAATGACGTTCATTTCAGCTAACACTTTCTCCATGGAATTGCGACTGGTTCTCTTTTCCATCTTTTACTGCATTTGGATCAATACAGTCGCTCTTTTCCTTAGATCAGCCCTTCAGTCTCCATTCACTACTGACAAAGCTGCTCAGCAATTCAAAGGCAGCATGCCAAGACTGACAACGTTGTTTCTTTCCCCTTCCTTTGACAACCCTCACTCTCCATCACCAAAGTGCGTTTTTGATATAAAGGCCAGGAGGGGCCCAGCTGTGCCCCTGGGTTCAGAACAGGCCAAGTTGTCTTGCATTTATGGATTTATTACCAACATAGTTAAGAGCTTGTTTTAACTGTTGTGGAATATCAGCACTAAGTCAATGCCAGGTGGGTTTCACAAGTCTTTAATTCAAGGTGGCAAGTAGGCTAGGTAGTATTCTTTGAATAGGAAATGTGTAAAAAAGAACCCCAAAGTCTAAAATTAGAGCAAAGAGAACCAACACAACCTTTTTATAGAAAAGGGGGAACCAGTAAATGTAGAAGACCATGGGCAAATGTGAAATGAATCATATGAGGCATAGGCTTCATGATGTGCACAAACTGCTTTCTTTCACATTCTAGGAAAACATACTACTAAGAAGGTACAAGGTCAGAACAGGACCATGTGTATAAAACTAACTGAAATACGGCATAATTAAAGATGAATGGAGCAACAAGCACATTTCTGAGGATTCCCATCTGAACCTTTTGCATAAAATTCACCAAATGGAGGCCTTACCTTTTCATAAAGCAACTGTTTATTTAGCCCTGTATGTGGTTTTTATGTTTAACTATTTTTAAAACCTGTTATTCAACTGATTTACAATATATCTGGGAGCAGTGAGATTTTTTATCTTCAGCCATTAAAATTAATCTTTTAACAGCCACACTTGTGCTTGGAAACCATTTTATGTCAATCAGAGTAGGGCTTGGGACTGAAGAGCTACCTTTTATTACACTTCAGGAAGAAAAGCCCTTCCTTGTGTTAACATTAGCTGGTCAAAGGGTTTTCCTATGGGACGCATGTATTGTGATTATAAATGCTTGTTTACAGGTTCTTTAGACAATAACAAGCTTCCAGTTTCAGGTTTTTGGGCTTTTCTATAGGACAATATTAATTGTGGCAGCTACCTTTGGAATGAGGCATTTTAGATTCAACTTCTGAACAAAGACTTTCTCCTTTCCTGTTTTGCTGCTTATAACCTGTAGGTGGAGCTGTGCTATGGCTGAATAGCTAGACCTTACAGAGAAAAATAGCATCATTTCCCCCATTCTAATATAATACCCCGTTTCCCCTCTTCTAAAAAAAACCCCAGAACAGAACAGATCAGAACAGGAAAGTGCTCTGAAAAAAGCAGAAATGAACTTGGAGTACAGAATGTTGTCCAGAGTCTGTAAACACCTGTGGGCAAGGACTCAGAAGTGTACAATCAATAAATCAAGTGGGAAAGCTCTGTGTCTAACCAGACCAGAGGTGGGACTTAGAGCAGGGAAAATCTATTTGTCAAAGGAAAAGAAAGTATGATTCCCCCTTGTGTGTTTGTGCTACTCTGCAATGGTACCTAAAGGTTATGGAGCACCCAAGGTTATGTCCTGCATGTCGTGTTAGGATCTCAGTTCTATGATTAAAGCAAAAATCAATACAACAGATGAACCTGCAATTAACAATCTCATGTAGAAAAGCCCAAAGCCATTTTCTTTTTTCAAATGCTGCAGGTCAATGGATTTGCTATCTTAGAAGGAAAGGGAAGCAGGAATGTTGCTGTGAAGTGCTCAGAAACAGAGCACTCACTGCTCCCAGGCCTGTCAAGAGAACCTGCAAGCAGAAGACTCATCTGTTACAGTTCCTTTGCTTTCTCTCAAACCCAAACATGTTACCCTTCATTCTGCCAGTCCCGAAAAACCTCTGACCCACCTCACAGTCTTCCTGCAAAAGCAGCAACAAGGGGCTATTTCTTTGCTGCTTCTTTGTTCCCTAGATTTGCACGCTGTCACTAAGGTCTGCTTCAGATTCTTAACCGTCTATTGCTATTCACCTTCAAAGCAAGCTTCTCAAGCCTGGTGCCATCCAGATGTATTCTCAGCATCTCCCAGCCACACATGGGAACACGGAGTGAGAATATATGTACTTTTAGGAAGGTGTTTTGGTGACCAGAAGTTTTCTTGTTATCATGGAATGAACAGGAAGCTTTCAACTTGGCATCAACTCAAAGCTCAGTGAAAAGAATTTTCCCAAGGTCTTTGAATCTTATCATGTGTAGACTTGAAAAGGTCTTTGTGCAGCTGAAATGGAATTCTACCAGCACTCCATTGTATATTTATATATTTATGCTTACAGCTGCGTATTGTTACTTAGCATATTTTTAACCAGAGAGAAAAAAGCAGCTCTGTGTGTGTGTATTGGAGGGGTTTTTTTTCCCTTTCCCTTTTCTTTTTGGTAGTCCTGCCCATCTGGAGGGCCGGGGAGGCATAAGGCATTTCATAAAAATATACATATCCCAATATTGTGTTTCCATACTGTCCAATAGCCAAAGCTCTCTGGCTGGTTCACAACAGTTAAAACCTCAAAAAACAGCATAAGGTGCACTATAAATGTTTGAAATGACTATATAAAAAATATAAGTAAAAACCAAACTAGCATGCCTTGGAAAATAGGAGGGACTTCAGCTCCTTCTGGAGCCAGAAAGATCCCATTGAAGGCATCAGCCTGCAAAATACTTTCAGCACGCACCATGTAATATAGGGCTTCTGAGTGCTCAGAGCACTTCATATTTATATTGTCTTATGATTCTTACCTTGAAAAGCAAGGCAAGCTGGTGTTATTATCCCCATTGATCAGATAGAGGATGAAGAGAACCTGGGCTGGCTGAGGCCATCTTGTGAATTCACAGCAGAGATCTCTGCTGAGCGGGAGATTTCACAGCTCCGGGGCAGAGGCACATGCCTGGCAAGCAGAGGGTCACAGTTCTAAGTCCCTGGCATTTCAAGGGGGACCTAGAAAAGACTCATGCCGGGAACACCTACACCAGTCAGTATAGACAGTGCAGATACCACTGGGAAAGATGGGCCAAGCATGCCATTTCAGTGGTTGGGTTCACACAGCATGAGAAGTAGACCTGCATGGTTACTGCGGTTCTTAGTTCACGAGGGACAGAGGATCAAGTGGTTTCTATGTTACCATGGTTCCTATCCTCCCTGTTCAGTCCTCCTGCTGTTGGAATGAATCTCATCAACCACCATACATGAAATTCAGTGCCAAAGTGCACCACTCCCTGTTACATCCCCTGCTTCTTTCTCACTGGCCTGAGGCAAGATGGCCAGAATGGCCTCAGCATTGCTGCTCTTTCCAGAGGACTCCGATGGTTGCACACCAGGACTGTGAAAACCATGCTCCTGTGTTCAGACAACTTGACAAGCCATGGTGGTACAGAGAAGCTATAGAACAAGTTGTTGTTTCTTATCATGGTTTCTAAAGCCCATATACCATGCCTGGGTTCAGACAGCATGACAGACCAATAGTGGTGTTAAAAAAAGCCGCCTACCATGGCTTGCTTGTCACGCTGTCTGAACCCAGCCAGTATATGGCGATTTCCTGTGACTTCTGGCACACTCCGTGACTTTGTTTGGGGACTTGATATTAACCATTAGTCCAGCTTGATTGTATTTATTTATTTATTTATTTATTTATTTATTACAAGTAAAGCCCTCCTTTTTTTTCAGGAAGCCCAAGGTGGCCTAAATGCTCCTCTTCCTCTCAGCCTCACAACAACCCTGTGTGTTAGGCTGGGTTAGGAGTCAGTGACCTAGGTTATACATAATAACAACCTGTAATGACATGTAATGACAACCCAGAACTATGGATTGTTCAGCATTAATTATTAACTCTGGGTTGAATTGTGAACTTATTTAAACCATGGGTCATTGTTATGTGCAAACCCAAAACTGTGGGTTATTCATGAATTGTTTCTTAAAGCTATATTGATGATAGGTAAGAAATGTAAAATTATAGTAAAACAAGCCATGTGAAACCTTCAGTGCTGAAAAGACATTTTGGATAAAGGAAGGGAGCAGGTGGCCAGGGTGTGAACCAAGAAACCCAACAAATGCCTAATCATTTGGCAGCTAAATTAACTCTGGGTAAGGCAATAAACATGGGTTAATTAAATCACAGATTGCTGAAAAGGGTGAACCATGTCAGTGACAGGCCCAAAATTACCCACTGAGTTTAATGATTGAATGGGTACTGAAGCCTGGGTCTCCCAAACCCAGTCCAGCACTCGAACCACAATGCTGCACCAGCTCTCACTTATTTATCTTTAAGTACTTACGTTTTTTAAAAAATGTTCCATGGTTTAAAGAACAAAACACACCTGGCTCTCTGTTGATTAAATACATGTTAGCTATTAATCATCTGCCTGGGAAACACGTATTTAGTACATCAAACTTATTAAAAAAAACTTATTCGAACAGCTCCATCAATGCATGCCATGTGTCATGTGTTAGGTGTCTCCACCTCTCAGTGAGTTTATCTCCCATATTTTGAAATGAAGGAAGGAGGAAAGGGGGAAGGATGCAGCACGAGGAAGGAAAAGGGCAGCAGCCAGGGGGAGTGGGGGAATGCAAGTATGCACTTAGGTCTGATTACAGCTAAGAAGAAGGTTTGTGAAAAAGCAGGAGTTACGCTGAAATCTGCGTTTTGCTCATGAAGCTGCAGAAAAACATGTTAGAAGAGCAAAGCCTGCAAGAGACGGCCGTTAATCCCAAAAGCTTCAAAACAAGGCTGCTTCCAGAGAAGGCTTTTATACTGCCATCGCCCCGCCTTGTTCATGCATTTTATGTGTGGACTAGAAGGTCTTCCATTCATAATTTGCCACTGCTTCCTCCAGATGAAATTTCGGCACAATGCCTTCAGACTGCGGATGCAAGGAGCCCTCCATCTGGAAGGACCAAGAGTGTTTCAGAGCCTTCTCTCCTTATGGCTTGTTGAGAAATCCTCACTCTTTGTCGCTATGAAAACTGACTGAAGGTAGAACCCAAGAGCAGGAATATGTGCCAATAAAGAAACGTGTGTCTTTCCCCTAGGCCAGGGGTCGGCAACTGTTAACACTCAAAGAGACATTTGGACCCGTTTCCCACACAAAAGAAAACACCGGGAGCCACAAAACCCTTTTAACATCTAAAATGAAGATAACACTGCATATATCATTTTTTACCTTAATGCTACATATATCTTCATTATGATTGAGCTGCAACTCTTGTTCAGTCACTAAAAACTGATATTTTTAATCTTACATTATAAACTAGTAGGACTCCTTTCATATATTTTGAATAGGAGAACAGATTCCTGAAGAGTCAAAGTCAGTGCTAAAGGGCTGCATGCATTAAACAGCAAACCCCATAAGTTCGTCAGCAGTGAAAGCAAATGAATCTACCCACGTATCATTAAATGTTTGGTTTTCTTCAGAAACTTTTCTTTTCTTCGATTTATCCATGGTTGACCTACCGGGGGAAGTCGCAGATTCAGGTGTGTTTAGGGACTGATTAGCAGATAAACAGTCAAGTGCTGTGAATTGTGACAGGTCCCAAGCGCAGCTTTTATCATTCAGAGGAAGGAGATTACACTGGGACAAAGAGAATCTTTTCAGCAGCATTTCTTGTAACATGAGCGCCTGCAGCAAGCTTGTTCCATTCTTTCCCTGCAATGTCACAATTTACTTGACCTGCTAGGGCAGCATTCCTGAGTGGATGCCTCATCATCACCTATTGGTATTTTGTAACTCGGAGTCTCGGTCGCAGATCGGCGGGTGTGACGTGTATTTTGGGCTCCGGAGCCGGCCCAGAGGGATTCAAGAGCCACGTGTGGCTCCAGAGCTGTGGGTTGCCGACCCCTGCCCAAGGCAATGGTGCAGAGAGGGATGAAGTCCGAAATCCTAGTTGGTTCCTGGAACAAGCACCCTGAATATGGTAGGGGATGGGAACAGTCTCCAACAAGCCTAGACTCTGTACTGGACTGGACATGGAAGGCTATCCTGGCTCACTTCAGCCTCCTTTCTTATTTTTTTAAACATTATATTTAACAGGGTAACTGTCAAGGCATACACATGGTTACAAGTGTTGATTTTATTATTATTATTTTACTTTTGAATGTGATCCTTTTCTATGATAAAATGTTGCTCACCCCGCAGTCAATCTGTGCTTCGCAATTGGAGTCACATGCATGTCCCCTCCCACAATTAAGTTTAGTGTCCACGATACCTGGCTCTACCACTGCCCCATGTTTCTTACTGAAAGGAGAATTCCATCGTAAAAACTGAACTGATTGATCCAAGCAGGTGAATGCAGTGTTGGAAGTGCATTGGTGGCGGAAAGACTTCACCCTTTGTGGAATCAGGCTATAATCTATCAAAAGAGAAAGGTGGTTGTTGTTTTTATAAAAGGAAAATGCTGTTATATATCTGTGGAATTGTCTGCTGCTAGTTTGGGTACAATCTGTAATTCAACATACTGCTATTACACAAATGGACACATTATAATCTGTGTACACATAGAAAAAGCACTTTCAGAGGTTCCACTGCACACAAATGGGATGTGAAGCAGAATCTAGGATGAATTCATGCAGATAAAGAGGAGGAATTAAGCAAAGAATAGGTATAATTCTCACCAACCTGCTTTCATCAACATCTGTAAGAACATGGCTGGGTTCACCCGTTATGACCATCAACCCTGCATGGTTTCCATGGTGCATGGTTTTTTGTCCAGCTGTGCATAACAGACAATAAAGTGGTTTCTATGCTAGCAAGGTTTCCACCATCCTTCCTCAGTCCTGCTGATGGAATGTACCCCATCAGCCGACACTCATGAAATTCAGTCCCATCCTGGATGCCCAGGAGCAGCCGCCCCTCTTTCCAGGTGATTCTGTGATAACATTGTGGAGACCACAAAGCTAGGTGTGAATGACCAGAGCAACCATGATGAAGCATGGAAACCACAGAACCAACCATTGTTTCCTGTTGTGGTTTCTAGAAACAAAATACACCATGAAGGAATACCGTAAGAGGATTTGGCCAACACAAGAGACTTTAGCTACAAGAAACCATGATGGCATACAAACCCACCCAACATAAATGGATAAACTGCGCCATCCCTGTGGCATGTCCAGATGTATCAATCTACCTTTTCTCAACACAGCTGAACAGCTGCTCTACACTTCGATTTAAAATAAAATCAAATCATAATTTTAAGACCACTATTGTGGTAGCATGTTTTCCAACTTTTCCTCTGTTTGATGCCATTCAAACCTTTGATCAATTCCAGCTAGTGCCAGATTTGAAGCAGACCCCCTTCCAAACAGAATACCAATAAAAGCCATGAAAGAAGTGTTGTTAAAAGAAAGATGTCTTCCATTGGCACACAATATTTTATTTATTTTTATTTTTCGATTTATATCCTGCCTTTTTCCTACAAAGGGCTCAAGGCAGCTTACATCATTCTCCTCCTCCATCTTATCCCCACAACAACAACCCTGTGAGGTAGGTTGGGCTGAAAGTCTGTGACTGGCCCAAAGTCACCCAGTTGGCTCCATATTGGTTGTTGTATGGCCTCCAGCAGGAGGGAGGGAGGTCCACAGATAAGGTGATACTATTTCTCCAAGGAACATGCTAAATTGTTGTGCCTGTTCTCCTGCTTGTTGTCCTTTTTATAACTTTTTTAAAAACCCTAAAATTTCACGATAAAAAAATGAAATGCCCATCACCTCAAATGAAGGGAAAACTGGGAACCCTATGGGACAATTGACAGAGCACACAAAACATATACTCACGAATTCTCTCTTGTAGTTATGAGCTATCAAACCGTCTCTAACTTCTGGTGACCCCAGGAATGAAAGCCTTCCAGAATGTCCTACCCATGACTGCCCTGCTCGGCTCTTCTAAATTAATTCTCTCCTGCTTACATACCTACAAAGTGGGGAGACGGGGGAGAGAAAAACCCCTCCCTGTGCACATTCTACCCATTTTCATGATGGGCAAATATTTGTCAATGTACCAACCAGTCCAATAGACCCTACTGACCCATCCAGAAATACTGCTGGTGGGCTTATAATTCACACAGAATGAGCACCATGCTTTGTTCTGCAAGGAACACTGACATTGTGCGGTTTGTGTGTCTAAGACGTACAATATAATTAGAAGTCCAGACAGAATTGGGCTCATGGGAGGAGGAAGTACTTGGGGATTACCCAAGTGCTGAAGAGCGGTTTAAGACAGAAGCTGGAAAGCAGGTTCTTTGATATCGGGATTATTTAGGCTCGTGTCATCCTCCTCCTCCTTCTTCAAATGTGCTTCTCAACAAGAGAAAAAGTTCATTCCCATCCAATGGGGTGAATGGCACTTCCACATAAATAATTTTGGAGGCAATAATCATGGTTTTGGACATGGATTGGCGCATAGAACCATAGAATCATAGAATAGTAGCGTCGGAAGGGGCCATGAAGGCCATCGAGTCCATCCCCCTGCTGTTGCAGGACACCAAGTCACACCATCCACTCAGACGGCTGCCCAGTTTCTTTTCGAGTGTCTCCAGTGTGGGAGAGCCCACCACCTCTGCAGGCAGCTGGTTCCACTATTGTGGTGGATAAGATAGAAGCCCTGTACCCAAGTTATAACGATTGCTGTTGGAAGGGACGAATGAGACTGGTATAGGAGAAAAAGATATAACTGCACCAAAAGAGTAGCTGCAGATACCATGGAATGCTATTTTATTTTATTATTTTATTTATGTTATTATTTATTTAACGAGATGCTTCCATGCTTGCCACGATCGATCTCAGCCACATAAAGTGCCGGTGAGCTTCCCCATGCCAAGCCTGGCCATGGCAGCTAACACAACATTCAGCAGCTTCACATGCACTCAACAGAAATAAGTATCATACTGGAAGCATTTGAGTAATATAGAGACATTAGAATTAAAAGACAAACCAGGTCACGGCTATAAGTCCTCAGCTGTCTTAGCAATTGAAAAGAAGTGGCTTGCGTTAACCTTCCTGCTCACTTAGCTTAACATCCTCTTCACCAGCATTTCCCATTTTCTAGAACATAATGTGCAAAAGGCTCCTGTATTTTAAATTGTCAAGGTTAACTGAAGGTCATCACTGCATGTAAAGGATGTTTACCTTTAAAAAAAATCTATTAACATCTTATTTTTATCTGATGGTGACCTCAGGCTTGGTTAGAAGAAAAATATTTTTACAGCCAAATGCATCTGTGTGTACATCTCTTTTCCATCTTTTGCCTTTCCTCTGTTACTTTTTATAGTTCTAGATTACATAATTAGCTGACCTATATTATTTCCCTCTTATTATGATTGCAGTAATAACAGGGCAATGAATTGTTCTTTGTTGTTCAAGTGGCCTTTGGGGGCTTCTGCTCAAAAGTTTGGGTGGGAGATGTGATGCATTTATCTTCTAACATTAGACTCTTGAATTAAATGGCTAGCCATACAGAAGCCATTGAGTAAAGAGACTGTATTCTGAAGACCACAACGGTAAAAACAAACAGCATGGCAAATACTCTGTACAAGTGTGTTAATTAATTACTGAAAGCCCCGCCTTATTCAAGGCCTGCTCTTCAGCTAAAACACACCAAGAGCAGCTTGTGGTTCAAATCGGGGAGAGGAGATTCCAAAAGGAGCCAGTGTCTCAGCAGAGCTTCCTTTCCCCATCGTTCCTGCAGTCAGGCAGAGCTTTGGTTAGGCAAGATCAAGATGGACACATTCAAGGCTTATTATGGATGCAAAATGTGGAAATGCATCCAGTGAAGAAGCTTTTCGCAAAGGTGTTTCAACATGTTCTTGGGCAGAGATGCTTATGGCTCGAATTATTGCAGTCTGCGCCATATCCCATGGGTGAACGGATTGACACGATATTTTTCTTGATGCTTCTGTTCTAAGCAAGTCCCCGTTGTCCATCGCGAATTCAATGTCCAACATTCAGCGCTTTCTACTTTCTTGAAAAAATCTGAAGAAACAAAACCAGAAGATCTAGTGGGTAAGAAGAAACAAAACCTGAAGATCTAGTGGGTAAGAATGGGTATGATCTTCCAGCTATGAAAACTGGGTCTCAATCAAAAGTCACAATGGAGTCCTGGTGTCCAGAATTCTCTTTTTTTAATTGATCAATTTTCCAGGCTGTCGAGAAGACCTTTGTGTCTAAGATGACTGGAGTAAACAAAATTAGTATATACCACCTCCTGACTTAAAACAGATCTTTCTTAGATCACAGAAGTAGAATCCAAAATGCACAATGAAATACTGTTCACTGTGCAGGGAAAATGAAGGAGCCCGAAGGAGAAACAGTCACAGTGTCTAAAACGGAGTTGGGGGAACGTTCAGCTTGTTGTGGGGGAGAGATGGGCTCATGCTTTCCATAAAAGAACATCTGGCGGATTCTTGGCATAACTGCAGCAGAAATAAAACCTTGGGTGCCGCATGCAAGAGGAGAACATGTGGGCAAAATAATGAAAGCCAGGACATTTATTTTGGCAAATGAATCAAATTTGCACCAGATTCGGGAGGCCTTGTATACGGAAGAGCTGAAGCCTAGCGTGAACCTTAAAGAGGAACGGGGGTGGGCACTTTGGCTTGTCAGCTCAGGGGTTCAAGTATGTGGGTTCTGCATATGTGTTTGGGCTGGAAGGGGCTAAATGCAGGTGTTGTACAGGATGTTAAATCTGAAATTGAATATGGGCCACTTATTGGGTTCTATTTTGAAACTCTATGAATGAGGCGGCCAGGGAGAATAGTGTATTGACAACCAAAAAATAGATGAATAACAACAAAAATGCATTGACTTAGTAAAACTTTTTGGTTTTGTTTTGTTTGTTTTTTTCACTGTGCAATTGCATGTCCAGGAAAAGCTCCTTTTCTACAAGGCAGCTTATGACAGTGCATGCATCTTCATCAACTTTCCAATTTATTTTTTTCTTTCTGAGATCCAGTGTGGTGCTGCAGCTAGAATGTCAGACTGAGAATCAGATGATCCGGGTTCTAGTCCCTTTTCAGACCTGAACCTCACTGGGTGAGTTTGGCAGAGTCCTTCACTCTCAACCTAACCTACCTCACAGGTTTACTGATGTAAAGATAAAATAGAGGAGGATATGCAAGTCATCTTGGATTCTTTGCGAGAGGAAGAAAGGCAAGATAGAAATGCAATGCAATAATTATAATATATTGAAAATCTTTTTAAGCAGCTTTTCATTCTTGCAGATTCTGAGGCAGTATAAAGTGAGAAAGACCAAAACCAATTATAAAGAAATAAAGCAAATGGTAAAGCAAAATCCTCTTGAAATAAATGAACAAAGACTAGGTGAGAGGCAGAACAGGTAGGCCAATGCATCTCCAGTTAAACTCCCTGGGGAAATGACAGTGCTTTGACATGATGCTAAAATGCTTGGTTTGCAAAGTCAGCACCAATCGTACCTTGGGCTGGAATGAGTATTTCACAGTTAGGGTGCCACTACAAAGACCTTCTTCCTAGTTGACATGTGACATACAGTGGTACCTCAGCTCACGAACGCCTCAGTTCATGACCAAATTGGGTCGTGAACAGACATTTCAGAAAAATTTTGCCTCAGGTTGCGAACTCCACATCGGGTGACGATTGCAATCACGCCTGTCTGCTGCGGGGAGGGAGGGAAGATGACCACAATCACGGTCACGCTCATGCAGGGAAGACGGGCACGATTGTGGTCGTGCTCAGGGTGGGGGGAGATGGCCATGTTCGTGCTGGGAAGGGAGAGATGGCCGCGATCGCGCCCGTCTTCCCTGCCCAAGCACACCCATGATCGTGCCCATCTATGGCCGCAATCATGGTTGTGCTCATGCAGGGAAGATGGGCGCAATCATGGTTGTGCTCAGGGGGAGATGGCCGCGATTGTGCTCGGGGGTGGGGGAGATGGCTATGATTGCGGTTGTTCTTTGTCACTTCGTTTTGATTTAAAAAATGGTTACAGAATGGATTAACCTTATTTACATTGAACCTTTTGGGGAAATTGGACTTGGGTCATGACCAATTTGGGCCATGACCAGAGTCCTGGAATGGATTAAGTTTGTGAGCCAAGGTACCACTGTATTTCCCTTTACACTGTGATGTATTAGAATGAATCTGGGGGATTTGCAAGGTGATTTAGAATTAAGGACCAGTTGGATGGAATTGCACTTTAGGTGGATTTGCACAACATGGAAGGGATGCATGAGGAATCTGTACTGGGGAGGAAGTCCATCAGATTCCCTGGACTCTGTTCTCTAGACTGGGCTGCTTCATAGAATCATAGAATAGAAGAGTTGGAAGGGGCCATGAAAGCCATCCAGTCCAACCCCCTGCTGTTGCAGGTCTCCACGTTACACCATCTCACTCAGATAGCTCTCCAGTTTCTTTTTGCATGTCTCCAGTGTGGGAGAGCCCACCACCTCTGCAGGCAGCTTGTTCCACTGCTGTATTGCTCTGACAGTGAGGAAGCTTTTCCTGATGTCCAGCCTGAATCTGGGTTGTCACAGCTTGAATTGATTATTCTGTGTCCTACACTCTGCCATCAGCAAGAAGAGATCTTGACCTTCCTCTTTGTGACAGCCTTTGAGGTGCTTATAGAGGGATATCATGTCCCCCACCCCAAGTCTTCTCTTCGCAAGGCTGGACATGCCCAGTTCTCTCAGTCTCTCCTCCCAGGGCAGTGTTTCCCAACCCTGGGTCCTTTTTGTGGCCCTTTGCTTCACAGCAGCCCAGATGTGCTCAGTGCTCACAGGATGGTCACCAGGAATCTAACCACATGCACTGTGTGTGTTCCTGTGTCAGGTGTAGCCTCCCTTTGGATGGCCTTGCCAGATGTCAAAGAAGGCTGGTCGTGACCGGCTCGCCAGGAAGGAGCCCTGTGGGTTCTCTGTGCGAGCGGTGTCGCTCTCCCGTGCCGAGGGCAGCTGCTGTTTGGGCAGCTGCAGCTGAAGCCAAGGAAGCTTGCTGCTTCTGGAACCAGGAGTCCACGGACGTTTGCCGATCCCTCCTTGGTGAAGCTCACTTTGGAAGACTGGTCCAAGCGCAAGAGCAACCCTGAGAGTGCTTGGAGGGACCCACTCTGGTGGGGCTCACCCCATGAGCAGCCATGGTGAAATCTTCCCACTGTGGCAAGATTTTATTCCCAAGGGTGGGATTCCACTCCAGATATGCCCCAATGCTTTGGGGATTCCTGCTTTCATTGTAGGTGATGTTCTGTGTCCATTTAAGTTGTACAGAAGACCTGAATGATTCTCATGCTGTGGGTATTTTTAAAGTGCTAACTGCAGTGGTGACTACATTTTGAGGCTTCTTTTGAAGAAGGAAGGAGGGCTAGCACTTCGGGGAGTTCTCGTCCCTCCCCGCCTCCTGCCCAGCATTTTTTCATAACTCAAAGATTAAACTGGGATCTCCAAAGCAAAAGTGGGAACTGAAAGCCAGAGCTCAAATTGCATTGGCTTTGACAAGTACAAATGGGGGACATTGCTGCAGGTTCCCAGGAGTGACTGAATTGAGGGGAAGGAATGTTGCCCTGGAGGCCACGTGGCTTTAAGATTCTTCATTTGGTAGCTTGCTCTGTTGGGTTTGTTTTGTTTTTTTAATAAAGTGGAGCCGTTTCTGCATTTTTTTAATTTGCAAAGTAGGTAAACGAGATACAATATTTAAGTACACACGACCCATTCTTAGATAGTGAGGTTCACACAACATGGCAATAGCCCTGCATTGTGTCCATGGTTCATGGACATACCAGTCCAACGCTTACATGGGAACCCCAGCAGGGTGGTTACCACGTTGCCTGGTTCACCCTCCTAGTGCCTCTCGCATGTTGCAGCCCCTGCCAATGAAATCCCTGTGCTTGCCTATGGTCTATGGCAGCCGCTTTCTGATTGGTCTTCTGCAGTTCTGAGGCGGGTTCTTCCCCTCCTCAGTATACCTGCATCTCTGTGGTGCTTCTCAGCCACTCCGGCTGAGATTTTCACTATATGAAAATTTATTTATTTATTTATTTATTTATTTATTTAAAACATTTCTATGCCACACCCATTGCAACAAAGCCTTGGGGCGGCACACAGCATTCATAAAAAATACATATTAATAATTAATAATTTAATTATTATTAAAATTATTAAATTAAAATTATTAATTTTAATAATTTAAAAACTGGTACCATCTCGGCTATATATATTAAAATCTATAAATACAATAATTTATTATTTTATTATTTATTAAAACATTTTTATGCTGCCCCATTCGCCCCATTTAAATAACTTTTAAATAAAGAGGTCTTCGCCTGGTGCTGAAAAGCAAATAATTTCACTGAAAATAAACAGTTTCAGTGCAATTCCTCATTCTCCCTGAGCATTTTTGTGCTGTCTCCATTCCAAAGGTAAACAGGGAGACAAACGCACCTCCCTGTGAACAAAGAATAAAGTGAACAGTGAAGCATCAGTTACTAGGGTACTGAGGGCAGTAGAGATCAAAGGCTAGAAGCGGCCACTGCTGTGGCTGCTCTTGTCAGAAGCCTCTATGGTGTTTCCATAGGAATGATGATAAGATAACAGTCTTCGTCAGGGAAGCTGGAGAAGCCATGGTGAAGATGGTAACGGGGAGAATAGAGAATGAAGAAAGCCAGGCGAAGCGGTACACAGAGTCTGGATCATGGGTCCTCAAACTACGGCCCCCAGGCCGGATCCGGCCTGCCATGCCCCTTCATCCAGTCCACCTCAGAGGTTTTGGACTTGCCGTGTGTGCACCTGTGCGCGGCCATGCAGTGAGGTGCCGGCTTGCTGGTGGGGAGTTGGTTTTGGACTCGCTTGGAGAAAACGATCTCCACGCCAGCAAGCCGCAGCCTCACCCCGTGCGCCTGCCCTGCCTTGCCGAGTGTGCCCCCCGCTCCCTCACGCCCCCCCACCCTCGCCGGCACCGCCTTGGCGGCTGCGCCCACTGCCGGCACCTTTCAACGGGCCCCCTGCTGAAAAAGTTTGAGGACCCCTGGTCTGGGTGAATTGTTCTCCAAAGTGCCTCTGTGTGAGTTCGGTCGCCCTGCAACTCATCCCAATGAAATCAGACAAATCTACTGTTTTTATTTCTGAACGCTACACTTTAAAAAGAGCTCAGATGAATTAGAACAGGTTTAGAGAAGGACAACAAAGGTGATCATTTATTTATTGTAAGCTGTCCTGAGTCATTCTGTAGGGGATGAAATAGAAAAGCTTTTAATAAATAAAATAAACAAAAATCAGGATAGTGTTGCAAATGCTGATAAATTCTTATCAAGAATGTCATGAAAATTTCTCCCGTCCCTAAAGGATCTTAGGTACCTGGATTGGAGATGCAAAAATAAGCCAGAATCAGGCTTTCTTGTTCTCACCAGGCTTTCTTCCCACACTTGGCCCTGGCCAGAAAGTGAGTCAAGCTGAGATAAGTGCTCCGGAACACTAGTAATTACTACCTGCAAATTGCATCATTCTTCATGCAAAATACACAGAGCCCGTAGGTCACAAAGGTGCAAGGAGACGCCTACTAGAGCTTGCTTCTTGCCAGGATGACCCTGCCAGGGCCCACTAGTTAACCTGTAATCCCCTTCACTTTGTTTTGCTGCTTTGCACAAAATGTTATTTACCAGTGTGATCATTTCCCCCTGTGTGATACTGGTTGATTTTATTGGGTCTTGTTGGGTTCACTCCACTATGGTGTTACTTACGAATGGAAAGTGGGTGAACCATTTCATATGTAAATAATCATGATAGTGACAATGCATCTTCAGTTTAGACGTCTTCCATTATCAAATATCAGTTACTGGTGGGCAAACAGTCCAGGGCAGTGGTGGCGAACCTATGGCACGCGTGCCGCAGTGGGCACAGAGAGCCCTCTCTGTCGGCGCATGAGCCAAGTCGTCCCACCATCTGAGCATTGGGTAACAGCGCACACAGGGGCCATGTGCATGCTCGGAAAGCAGTAGCGGCATCAGGCAAAGATGTCATGAGCTGCAACTCATTAGCTGCGACTCGTCCGAGCTTTCACATGGTGGTCAGTGCACTGCCAAGGATATATATATATATATATATATATATATATATATATATATTAATTTGCTTGGACTGGCTGTGAGTTGTTTTTTTCCAAACTAAAACCACAGTATTCAGGTTTTATTGCAGTGTTGGCACTTTGCGATAAATAAGTGGGTTTTGGGTTGCAGTTTGGGCATTCAGTCTCTAAAAGGTTCTCCATCACAGGTCTAGGGTTATTGCCTTTGCATTCTGCCTCTAGATTTCCAGTGGGGAGGAAAGGATGCCCACCCAGATGGAACATGGGTCAAGTCCAAAAGGATTCTTCTCGTGTTCTTACGACTGGTGAGATGCATGCATGGAATGGCCAGGACCAAGAAGTCACACATCATGTGGACCGGGGGCTCTACCCTTGTTTGGTGTAGATTCACTTCTACTGGCATTAAGGAGCACCTTTCAGTGGTCCCTCTATGAAATATTAAGCCCCAAATATTTCATGAGAATGAGGCAGAACAAGGACATCATGATTATGGATATTATCCTGGTGATTTGTTGTGGAATTATTCACAGAACCCAGCATGGAGTTTTTAGGTATTTTTTAAATCAATCGTGTTTATTAATGCTATTAATTTTCAGAAATTCCCTTAAAAGCCAGTACAATGTGGTTAGAAAACTCATAAGCACAAGGTAGAAATTGCTTGAAGAGGACAGAAGAAATTAAGCAAGTTTCAGTGTAGGAATGCTACTTCGAAAGCAGATGTTTAATCCTTATGGTCAAGAATTTAACATTGGATGGTTAGTTACTGGGCTTTTGTAGCAACAGTGCTACATCAGATAGCTTTTCTGGACTCCTACTTTTCATATGAACTTAGTGTAATCAGTCCATAAAACCTAAGGAAGCAAGTTTTCAGAATTTAAGGCAAGATAACTAGAGAAGCCTGGAGACAAGAATCAATTGTCCTTTCTGACATGACCTTACCAGGCTTCTCCAACTGGTTGCACCCTCTAGAAAAGTTGAATTACAGTTTTCATCATCCCTCAATGTTGGTCATCTGGTTAGAACTGGTAGAAGCTATGGTCCACAACTTTTGGAAGATCCCAGCTAGAAGAAGGCTGTCTTGCAGCATGGAGGACTCAAAATTATGTCCTCACTCCTCACTGTTTCAGTTAAAGTATTGAATTTCTCGAACCATTTTGTGGGGCCCACTCATCTTCAGCCACATTTGAGGAAGGGAAGGGAATTTTCTTCCTTTCACAGGCAGAGGGCACCCTTCATTTAACATGATGATGCATAGGGCAAATTTGGCCTATCTTTCTGAAGAAGGTGCCAAGGTGCTTTTCTCCAATCTGTTGATCTTTAGAACAAATGAGACCTGCCGTTTTCTGCTCTGGTCATGCGGTGCTTCAGGCCAACATGAAGGGAAAGCATGCTTGGGCATTTGCCAAGATGCTCCCCTCAACAGCAGTCTACCAATAGCAAAACCTCAAACACAGTCTAGTAGCAAATAGGCAACCAATGCAGGTTCCCCAGCAAAGGTTTTGCATTCTGAAAGTAGTCAGTCCTGAACAGCAGTTCTGCACCAGCTGCAAGATGAATAGCTCCCGATGAATGTTACGAGCTCCTTGTACATGGAGCACCTTGCAATACGCAGTCTTGAGATTATAAGTGCCTCTCCTACTGTGACCAATATCAGGAGCACAGCAAAATTGGAGAACAACACAAGTTTAAACTGATATCTGATCTGCTTCCAGCCATATTTACCCATTCTGCACATCTCCATCCTTCTCTGAAGAGGTTTTACAGGTTTGCAAAGCATTCCAAAACCCTGTAAAACCTACTTGAGCAAATACGTCAGACAAAAAAGTGTGTGGCCACATAATGGACAGCAAGGGCGCCATTCATCAAAAGCCCTTTAGCTTTCTGTATTTGCCTCCAACCCAAAATAGCATCCTTCCCTTCTCTTGTACTTTTTAACTGGTAGATATTCTGCTTCAGTCTCACCATTATCAGAAAAGGTCAGAAATATCTGCAAGCAATACAACCAATTATACAACATAAGGAACCTTTCAGATGCTGATTATTCATTTTGGTAAAGTTCCTTGTTACATCGTGTTTTCTCCATTTGTACTAGCCAATTTCAGCTTTTATGTATTCCATACCTCTCTCTGGATTAAGCCAGGCTGCAGTCTGCATGCCAAATTTGAAGTCATCCATAATCCAAGCAGGCTGTGATTAAAAATTACAGTGCAGATATCCTAAACTAGATTTTAATAGCTATTGTGATAAGAAAAGTGGTGTTATTGGATTATCAGCTTTGAATTAATTTCTGCTATCTTTCTCCCTTTTAATTGTTTCTTCCCACCCTTAAACATATCACGTCCTCTTCAAACTCCAGAAAATTTGATGAACATTAGGCAAAAATAAACAGTTGTGTAAAAGCTTTTAAATTTAGTAATTGCTCCAAATTAATTAAAGCAGCATGCAGTCCTGTATTAAGAAAAGAAATTTGGTCAATGCAGAAATTAAAAACGGTCTTTTCTACCTTATATTATGGAAGTCTTATGAACTTAACAATAATATTAAGTATTTAAATGGCTTGTTTCAAGCATATAAATGCTTTCATGTAGATTGTAATAGTACTACTTATCTAGAGATGCAAAGGCCCAGAAAAGGCCATTTTTCCTCCTGTTCCCCAAAGCCTCTTAGCTTGCACATGGCTTGTGTACTCCAAACAGCCCTGTAGCAGACCAGAATTATTACCTCCATAATGCAAATGGAATCTTGTCAAGAAATAGTGGCTTGGCTAATCTACCAAACGAGTTCGTGACTAAGATAAGACTGAAACTGAGGACTTCCAACTATGGCACACCAGCAATATCGCAGATTCCAAGTTCATACCCAAAAAGCAAAAAAGTAGATCTCTATCTAGTGTATCTCTTCCTGACTTGTAGTACTTTCAAGATCTCTCACCAGTTATTTATTTTCTAAATTAGAAAAGACTTTTTATTTGTAATGGGTCTCTGAGTTGTATGATTCTTTGTCCATTACTATCTTGGCCTGATCCAGGACCAAATCCGCAAAACTTGATCTTATCAAAGCTGTCTGAATTCAAAGTTGCTTCCAACTTGAGTCCATATGACACTGTGAGCTTTGGGAGGGGGCTGGGGATTTTCCACAAGAAAATCCATGCAGATGTTAACCTTTTTTCCCCAAGTGTGCACCAACTGTACATGTTTTTGAAATGTGTCCATGCTTTTCCTATTGATTTAAAGCATGATTACGCACATTTTTCAAAAGAGTCAGTGTGGTGTACTAGTAAAGAGACTGACATTCAGGAGCTCTGGGGTCCGGTCCCCACTCAGTCACAGAGCTCACTGGGTGCTTTCGAGCAAATCACAGACTCTCTGTCTAACCTACCTTACAAGGTTGTTGTTGTGAAGATAAGATTGAGAGGAAGAGGATTCATGTAAGCCACTTTGAGTTCTCTGAGAGGGAAAAAGGTGGGATGCAATAAAAATAAATATCTTTTCTCTCTGTATTTTTCAACTGTAAACATGCTGTCAGGTTTATTTGTGGGGCTCAACAAATGACATCACAAACTCAGAAACATCCGGGCTTCAAGCACTTCAAGAATGCACCCAACTCTGTATTCAGTCTTCCAAACTGGGTAATTCCTGATCAAAACTTAATTGAAGTTAATTTTTCATATATTCCTATCCAAGACATTTCTCGATAGGTTGGTAATATGTCAGGTGTCCACTTGACTTATTCTCAATCATGCAGACGGCTCAGCAAAGATTTCACGTGCATTAGGAAAAGGCCAGCACCCAAGTGCCTAGTTACTGCAGGTCACCTGGACAGCAATAGCTATGAAGTTGGGCGTTGACTTTTTCCCCATCAAATAAACTGATGGAATGAGCTTTCACATGATGGAACAGAGAACTGGCATGTATCTGCAAAAAGGAAAAAGAAAAAAGTGAGGCAATCAGTTATTGGTCCTGCCACTGCCAGTTAATTCTTATTGCCATTCACGAGTTTGGGACTCTTCGGAGAAAATCCTTCCTGCAAATTCACAATCTCCTCAATTTCCTTACCCACTCAATCTATTTCTTTACAGACATCCCATTTAAAATGTAAAATGCTTAAACGTTTTAAGTGGTCTCTTCAGCTGTGGTCTTAACAATACATCATATTTCCTTAGTAAGCCTAGGCCCTCACTAAGGTTAAAGAATTACCCATTCCTCATTGCATTGTGAAGGGCAAACCAAAATTCAAAGTATTGCATATAAACTCAGATGCAGCAGACAAACCAGTGTCATGTCTGCATAAACGATTTTAGCACTTCACTGTACTTGTCATTATGTGGGAGATGGAGTCTGTTACTCAGATCCTGTCCAAAAACTTCTAAAGTTTTGGAAGTGTGACCACTTGGCACCTGTGCATATAAACCTTTCCTTTTCCAAGGATGACATCAAATCTTTAAGGATTCCAATTTTCATGCTCTGAAATTCTTCCACATAACACAATGCAGCTTGATTTTAAAGTAGGTTTGATCCAGATGTAGTCATACATAAAATATTTTCTCCCACAACAAATTGAAGTCCCGTTGACCTAAAGGGTCATGCAAACTCAATGCACGCCAAACATTAGAGCCATTAGTCTCAGCCAACCTGCATGGATTGTGAGCGGATAGGGCTCAGTGGACAAGGCATCTCACTGGGCTGGTGTACCGCTGTAGTCGAATCAAGCATAGCCTGAGTACCTGGCTGAGACAGCAAGAAGAGGCAATGGCAAATTGGCATCAAGTCTTGAAACAAGCTCTCTGC
The DNA here is from genome assembly GCF_004798865.1 of Varanus komodoensis. Lineage (NCBI taxonomy): Eukaryota > Metazoa > Chordata > Lepidosauria > Squamata > Varanidae > Varanus > Varanus komodoensis. Next base: position 7,226,238 of record NW_025335780.1, read on the forward strand.
ATTTGGGGAGCTTCCAGATGAAGCTTCGTCCTCCTATTCCATTCATGCAGGAGGTCCAGCAGCAGCATCCTCTACCTGTGGCCCTCCTGTTGTTGTTATTGTCGTTGTTGCTGTTGTCATCTCCTCCTCCTCCTTCTCCTCCACCACCACCACCACCACCACCATGTTCTCCCTCTCCCTCTCCTTCCTTCTCCCGTTGTTTTCTTAACACAGAAAACCATCAGAGAGGGAACAGCTGCAGACTGCCTCCTCTGGCTGGAAGGACCCTTGGCCAACCCTTGAGACAAGGAATGTCCTGGATAGTGCATACTTAAGTTAAATAGTCATGGTCTTACCCAGAACAAAGCGCACTTGTATGCAGATGGCTCTGCTCCATGGACTTCCATAATGTTGCCTCACAGTTTTGTCCCCAGCAAAGCAGAGGAGGTCTGCTTTCCTCTGGGAGTGAGGAATGCTCATCTCTAGCCCAGCTATCAAATAGAAGCATGGAAGTTGACTGCCAATGGTGGTCAATTCCCTCCTTGCTGGGAGTGGAAGGCTGCATGGCTCAGTGTTCAGGAAGCTAAGAATGGCCTTGCACTATACCGCATTGTTAATATTTCAGAACCAACTGGACTTTCAAGTCAAAAAACCCTTGCCACAAAATATCCCCCCACTTTCAGCCAAGGTTATTCAACTTATCCCTCTCGCATTTGTATGCAGAAGCCTTGTCCTTTGACAAGCTATAGAACAACTAGACTTAGAAACATAGAAACATAGAAAACAGAGCGAGTCAGAAGGGGTCTCCCGGGCCATCTAGTCTGACCTCCGGCTCCAGCCGGCTCCGCTCACGACATGCCCACCATGTGGACGTCCAGCCTATCCTTGAACACCCGCACCGATGGGGCCTCAACCACCTCCCAGGACCTGGGAGCCAACTTCCAGAGCTCCACAGGGCAGGAATTACTTGAAAGGACCAGCCAAAGAGTGGCGAGTACAGAAGCAAGCTCTATGGTAGACCTCCAGTCATCATGATGCCAAGTTTAAGGGAGCTTAAAATACAAGCAGGCTCAGAAGGATGAATTTTTCCATTGGGGTGGCCACCACAGAGGGTGTGTTTGTGTCCTAACACAGCAGAAGCATCGAGCCACTTGTAACGAATGCAATGGTTCTTGGGGGGGAGATGGGGAAGAGAAATATAAAGTGTGTGTTTCGCGATGGAAGCAATACACACAGCTGTTGACTCTGACACCCAGTAAGGAGAGCCAGTGTGGTGTAGTGGTTAAGAGCATGGGACTGGGACTCAGGCAATCCGGGTTCGAGTCCCTGCTCAGCCATGGAGCCAACTGGGTGACTTTGGGCCAGTCACAGACTCTCAGCCCAGCCTACCTCACAGGGTTGTTGTTGTGGGGATAAGATGGAGGAGGAGATGTAAGCTGCCTTGAGCCCTGTAGGAAAAAGACAAGATATAAACCAAAAAGATAAATAAATAAGTAAATAAATAAAGATTCCAGGAATAAAGATACATAAAGATTCCAGGAATGGAATCTTTCTCATGCTTCCATTTCTCCATTTGACTGCTGTGACTGTCTCTCTACAGTGCCTCCTCTCCACTTTGCAACCCAGGTGCAAACACAGAAAAAGCCCAAGTCGCTCACTCTGCCGTTTCCATCACTTCAGATGAACATCTGAAGTCATCCCAAGCAATTGTTATTGTTTAAAAGGATTCATTTGCTACTGCTAATATATACACACACAAGGAGCTAATCCTTCAAAAGCTGCTTGAGATGATTCCTTTTGAAACAAATCCCCCTATCAAGCAATCTTGAACAGGGTCGCATCATGTCATTGTATATGATGGATTAGGCAGTCTTTAAACTTGGTCCAAATACTAGAACCACTGAAGTTTCCATGGGGAAACTCCGAAGGGATGCTCTGATGCGGGATATGCACACTGCTAAGAGATTAACATAGTCTTAAATCATTTGTTTATTTATTTGAGATATATACTGCCTTTTTTCTTTTTTCAATGAACTCAAAGTGGCTTACATCATTCTCCTGCTCTTATTCTTATCCCCGCAACAACCCTGTGAGGTAGGTTGGGCTGAGAGGCTGTGACTGGCTGAGAGTCACTCAGTTGGATCCATGGCTGAGCGGGGACTTGAACCCAGTTCTCCTGAGTCCCAGATCCATGCTCTTCACCACTACACCACACCACTACACCATGTAAGTCCAAGATGAAGAAAGTCCAGACAGAAATAAATTCTTTCACCCCTTGTTTAGGATTGCATTCTTCCAAGACAGGCTAGATTATGCCCATTGATTTCAAAAAGTCAAAGGCACAGACAACTTTCTGTTGATATCGATTTCAACGAGACTAAATTAAAAGTAAGGTGCTAACATTTCCATTTATTTGGCTCAAAGTTCTGATAATATTGAGCACACAGTGCTGGTTAATGCAACGCTTGTAAGCAGTGTTCAGACTACGTTGTTCTGATGATTAAAAAAAAAAACCTTTAAAGAGAGTGAATATTTTATCATTTACTAAGAATAGTTCTGGAAGGAGAAACACTATTAAATATCCTGAAGGGGGAAAATGAAATACGTCCAAAGTATTTTGCTTGGAGTTAGTCCACCTGAAGTCTGTTACTTTTCCCCTAAGCCCAGTTTATGCCAAAATTTCAGCCAGGTTCTTTGTCTGGATTTTTTTTATGACTTCCTTATATTATTCAGTTATTAAAGCTGACCAACACAGATGCTTATTTCTTTGCCAGTTCAGCACTTTTCTAGATTCTGAACTGGGACTGGAATATTCCTCTAAATTTTAGAGTGGTGTTACAGTGCTAGGAGGGGGAAAGGACCATTTTTGTGTTATTTTAATAGAGGCATCATCATGTCCTAGTTCTGCAGGACACGGGCTTTACCTAGCCAGTCAGGTCAGGGTATCAAGGACAAGCTTGATTGGGAACCTGCCAAAGGCTCGCCTCCAGGTAGTGGCCCATTGTTCTTCCACGGCCTGCTCACCTTTCTGCTTTAATTGTGAAAGAGGACAGAATCCAGGAACAGAGGCATTGCTTCCTTCGCCCTCTCTTTCCTGGCACCTGTACAGAACATGCCCGAGGATGAGGGCAGCAGTGAGCATAACAAAGAACATGAGCTGGGACATTTCAGGAAGGCAGCCACTGATCATGGGTCCAGTGGTGATCCAGAACTTGGAGTTGGTACAGTTCTTCCAATAGCTACCCATTAGAAGGAGTCTCCAAGCCGTTGGCTTGATCTTTGGCATTATGGCCAGTGAAAAATGTACTTGAAAACCAGAAAGTGCATTCTTCTGGAGAACTTCATGGAGGCCTTTAAGCATTAGGACAGGACAATATCTAGAAGGCTGGCAGATCAGATCTTCCTCATCACAGATTTCAGGTGACCCTCTGGCGGCAAGAATAGTAAAAAGGGCACAATTTCCAGCTTTTTTTGTCATGCAAAAGTGAACGCTGCAGCTTGTATGATGCCAACCAACCTCACTGGGCAGCCCAAAATGCCCATGGAATCCTTCCAGGTTGTAGCACATCCCTAATGAAATAAAATGAATGGGAAATTGAAGTTGGTAGAAGTTACTTCTCTGTAGTGATTTTTGAACTTATGTACTCAACTTGTTTGATTCAATCTTTGTCCCAACTCTAGTAAAGTCTGATAGTCACCTTTCCTAGTGGAATAGCAGGCATGATAGGCCAAATACTGACAACTGGAAGGTTGTGTATGGCTGCTAATGAATTTCTGCTCAGATAAGCTGAGCGGTAACTGCCACTATTAAGAAAACAAATATGTGGACCATTGAGCTGACCAAGTTTGTTTGTTCTTTGTGTCCTTCATCCCAGAAGCTTATATGCCATGATCTAGCCTAAGTAAAGCAAAGCACTTAGTTTATTTATTCATGTATTTAATAGATTTATATACCGCTGGCCGTATTAAACGTATCTCTAGTCTGCTGACTACAAAACAAATCCCAGCTGTGTGTAAAATAGGATTCAAAGTGGTGACTGAAAATACATTTACCTAGCAAGATAGTTCCCCTGGTACGATTAGTGGGACTTAACTTCCAAACAAACATGTCAAAGACTGGGGGGCACCAGGCAGCATAAATTCATGCATTAAATCATCCATGCTCAGCTAGTTCGCAGCTTGAAGTGGCTGTCATAAAGAATCACCTATAAGAACCAAGAAAGGGAAGGGCAAACATCTTTTGCCTCTGGAATATCAGTTGGACAGCTTTCATACAAGATGAAACATTCTTTCGGGAACCGGATGTGCATTCGCATGCCACACATAAGGATATTTATATTTTAAAGAGAAAAAAAAAACACTTCAGAAAGACATATCCATTCCATTTACACTGAAACCAAATGGGAAACCAGTTCAACTTGTTTATCATGTAAGTGAGCCAATATATTGTGCTGGGAAGGAGAAACAAGGTGATAGTTCTGGTCCCATCTGGTAGAAATAAAGAGTCCATTCTTAGATTTCCTGTGGCAAGAACTCACAACAATACCCATGATTTCACCAACTCTGCCCAGGCGTGGCTGGCTTACTCCGTCAGCTTTCCTACTGGGGTGATTATGGTGGCTCGGAGGAAGAACCTTACAAGACCTGCACCCATTCTCCAAATAGTTTCCCAGGTTGTTCAAAATACATTCACAAAGCAGGTATGGTTAGTTATTCATTATATAAACACACCCCTTCCAGGATGCAAACTTTAGAAATAATAAGCAGCCTTCCTAATGCCATAATGGCTGCAGGTGAGGCGGTTTGTAGTGCCAGACTGGAGGGTGCTAGGCTGGGAAAGGACCTTGAACACCTGGACCCAACATGCTTGAGGACATCTATAATGTAGGAAGCACCACAGAATAGATGCGTTCCTAGTAAACCAACAAAGTTTCTTGTGCCTTAGAGCCTTAAACATGGATTAAGGCACAAGCCTTCGTGGACTAGGGTCTACTTTATCCTTGTGCATCTGTTGGCATGGACCCTATTCATGAAATCTTCTGCCATTGCAAGTGTGTTAGTCTTAAGGTGGAAGTGTGTTAGTCTTAAGGTGCCATCAGACAGTGTCCACCCTGTGCTCGATGCCGCTGGTTAGAAATGATGACTGTTTTCTTTCAAGATCTAGAAAACGAGACCAGTTCCTTGGTTGGCAAGCTGGTCTAGTGTGACCACCAACGGCTGACTGGAATATTGGAACGTGAATCCTGTGGATCAAGAGAGCCAGGCTCCATGCTCAGCCTCAAGAGCTTGTTTCTGATGTGCTCAGCTTGATCGTTGCAGCATGTAAAATTAGCCCAACTGGGAGAAGGCGGGCCGCACAATGTGTTGTTGAAGTATGGATTGCTCCTCAGGGTTCCAGACATCTGACAAGCCAAGCCTCTTCCAGACTACTCCATCCCATATTCAGTCCCCTCTGCTTTTTGTTCTCTGTTCCCACAGTCAGCTGTGGTCACTCTGTGTATGCTCAGTTCTCACTAAGCTCTTTAGAAGGGCTTGTTGGGTGTTTCCTCCTAGAAAAAGGAAGGACGAGGCCAGGAAGGAAACCGTGGGGTTTCCAGGCCTTCTATCACCACCTCCTTGTGTGAGAATGGTGCTGTTTTGACTACAGATCAATAATGGTTAATAGCAAGACCCTAAAAGCCATATCCCTCTACACCCAGGAAGTGCTTTATGCGCAGGTTTTTCTCAGAAAGTAGCGCATGTGTAGAGCTTCTGAAGTTTGCCGTCTCTCCTGTATAACAAAGAGATTCAAATGATGCTTCAGCCTGACAGCATTCCTACATGAAACTGTTAATGTGCTGCATCTAGCTTAGTCGTATCTAAAAACTACAAAAATGGCATGTCTTTCTTATTTTTCTATAACCTCTAGGTGGCACTGCAGCATGGCAGAACAGCAGAATAGCACAAGTGGAACAGAGTTTTCTTCAGCTTTCTTTAAATACTGTATTTTCCCTGCTTTATGAAAACATGTGCAAAATGCATTGTTTGAAATCAAATAGTCATGTCATAAATAAGTAATCTGTAAACAAGAATAGTAAATAACAACTGTACAATGTCTCTGTCTTACAGGAAAGCTCTAAACTTATGCAAAAAGGTTTTGGGAGTCATCTGAATGGATCCACTTAGATCTGGAACATGGAGAAGACCACTCTGACCATTCTTTTAGGGAGTGAGGAATGAAAACAGGCAATAGCATTCATTCCAGCTTGCACCAACAAGAATTCCTATCAGCAAGAAGCAAAACATGGTTAGCCATTCCTGTTTCCTGTACTGGAGCCCAGAAAGTCACAGTCTTGTTAAATGGTTATCTTTACACTTTCTTGGTGCCTATTTTTGCTCCTGGAGTAATCCATAAACATATTTGCAGCATTATCCATAAAGTTTTGAGGTCAGCAGAGAGATTACAAATAGTCCAACAAACCATGGGAGAAAGAAAATTGAGTTTTTTGAGGTTTGCAGATGTAATTTTTAAAACATCACTGGTTTTGCCGTACAGTCCATTGTTTGTGCTTCAGGGACTCCTGTTGTCAGGAGCATTTCATATGGTTCGGTTGCCACCCTCGCCCCACTTTTAGGCAACCGGATCATGTTTCTGCATTTCTCCAGAGCGATCCCAATAGACGCTGCCCTGCTCCTCACGCCAGACTGGGGTGGCTACCTGAAAGAAAGCCACTCTTTCACAAGCATTCTCTTCATTGCAAGTGGTTAACTAAATTAGTCTGACTTTGTTCTGGGAGTCTCTGCCAGGAAGAGAACTTTTTTGGCTTTGGGGATTTGCAGCTGCCAACCTGAGGTGCAAAACTGAAACGTATCCCATTTCAAATGAGCTTCAGGGCATCATATGTTGTTCTCTGCTGGGTTTGACTCTTGATTTGGGGTGTGGCAGGAAGTATTTTGATTTATTTGGCCAATTCATTGGACTGAATCGTTTGCTGGCTCAGGCTTGGGAAAAGGCAAGCTTATATATTTTTGAAACAATAAAATTAAGGCATAAAAGATTTGAATGCCACATATAAAAGGCTTCACTCTGCAGCTTGTAAGCTGCACATATGAACAGATCTGTGTAACGGAGTTAAACTGAATGAGGAATATTTTGCTGCTGGAATTCTGAGGCATAACATTACAAAGTAAAAGCGTAGAATCAGAGAGCTGTAGAGTTGGAAAGCCATCAGGTCCAACCCCCTGCAGTTGCAGGACACCAAATTACACCCTCTCTTTCCCCTTTTCTGCAGCGTCCTGTCCTTCCCCCCAACAGAATTAAACAATGCCATTTGCCTTAGAACACTTCAGTGCTGTTCAAAGCAGGAAACTTCACCCACCACCGATTTCCTCTGCAGCAGCCCCTGGTCACCCCCTTTTCAATTGCTCACCTTCTCTATAGCTGAGTGAACCCTTAAGGAAGTTGAATAGCTTTGCAGCCTGTCTGGGACGTGGAGGAATGCGGAGAGGATAATCACAGCATCATCAACCCAATTCTCCAAGGTGGCTGCCCAATAATGCTGTTCTAATTGAATAACTTACCCGTAGCTGTATCCCTTGGGAGCACCTCCAGGTTAAGCTCTGCGTGGAGGCAGATGGTGCAGCATACACAATGAAACCTGTAATTTTCTCTCACCACTGGGCATGTTAACAGAGATTTGTTTTTCCTCCCTTCTTTAATATTTTAACTGTTTCCCTCAAATTATTATGTGCCAAGGAAGCAGGGATGAAAAAACTCGTGATAAATTGCAGTCTGCTCGAGAAGCTACCCACAGCTCCCCAGCAAAGCAGTAATTGTACGTGCCAGAGTCTGCCAGGTGTACGTGGAAATGGAAAGGAAAATATCCCAATTAAGGGTAAGTGTAGCACAACTACAAGCAAACATGCAAAGCACCGAGCCAGCGGCCTTTTCGGGGACAACTGCACTTTGCAGCGAGCAGTTGCAATAAAGTGTCATGGGTGATTTCAGGCAAACCTCTGCCTACCGTTTCCTCCATGATGTGCTGCGATCCCAGGACAAACGGACACAAACAGAAAACCTTGACTTCTCCAAATTCCACTTTGAAGCTCATCCATCTCATGCTTGCATGAGATTGCAAGTGCATTATCTCCACCTTCATTCATATCTTCATATGCCCATGGTGTGCATCTTTAAACTATATGCATTCTTTTCCTATTGATTACAGCATTTTTGGAGGATTTCTCCCAAGGAGATATTTTTCAGGTGTGTTTTTCTGGTGCACACATGTGTCAAATGCTTGTTTTGGGTGTGATCATGAATCACACTGCAAGTTCAGGAAGAACAGCGAGTGCAGATTGTGTTGGAGTCTGTGCTCAGTCTGGGAGGCGAAAGTAATTCCTGATCAAAAATAAACCAAAACAAATTTGTCATGCAGCCTTGAAGTCAATGTTTAATCTATTTGCAACAGCCTTGACAACGTCTGTGTTTTCAGCGGGGCAGGTTTGCTGAGCTTGCTGAAAGTGGGTAGAGGTGTAATTGTACCATTTTTACACATTTTGAGGCAGCTCACATGTCCACCTGGCTTGCAAATATCCTTTTCAGCAAAAAGATAATCATTTTCTGGGGTGTTCACTTACACATTTGAATAACCAAAGAAGAGATTCCCAATCTGCATGGCATATGTAAATATATATGCACCTTTAAAAATAATCACACTTTAAGCAAAACTGTAACATGCATATGTAGTGGAGGTGATCCGTGTGTCTTGCTCAGTATCCCGGCCAGGGATGCGGAGAGGCGCTTTCAAGGGTCTTTGCCCTCACCCAAGATTTGGCCCAAACATTCCCTCGGGGGACCCCTTCAGTTAGGGGCACGTCCTCTACAATCCATCCAAAATAGAGAATACCATCTGCAAAGAGTACAACTGGCTACCCTACTTCACATAGCAAGAGTAGGGGAAGAAGGCACTCATTAAAAAGTAATGTGAGCTGCAAATGTTTTGTAGGCATAAGATGTGGCTTAACCATACGCACAAGTGATTTGGCAGTGGAACAGGCAGAAAGCCAGGCTTGGGATATTTACGGGAGGCCAAGCTCGCTCAGAAGCCCAGCTAGCTGTTCAGTGCAGGAGCCGACATTTCATCTCTCTCTTTCCTTCTATATCCCATGAGCATAACGGCACACTAGCCCAGCATCCTATTCTTTTGCTGGAGTCCCTGATAGTAAAGACAGGTTGTGTGGTCTTGGGAAATATCACATCAACGAAGCCAAAAGAAATAGCATGGTATTTCAACATACACGCCTTTGTGTCTGGTAGATGAAGGATGTTTTCTTGCACCTCCATAAGGCAGACATAGAAACACAGAAACGGAGAAACAGAGTGAGTCAGAAGGGGCTTCCTGGGCCATCTAGTTTGACCCCCAGCTCCAGCTAGCTCCGCTCATGACATGCCCACCGTGTGCATGTCCAGCCTATCTTTGAACACTCTCACTGATGGGGCCTCGACGACCTCTCGTGGAAGCGCATTCCACACCCTCAGGGTCCTAACTGTCAGGAAGTGCTTCCTGGCATCTAAATGGAACCTTGGTTCCCTGATTTTTGCTCCATTGGAGCACATCCTGCCCTGCTCTGCAGGGGAGAACAGGTCTCTACCCATCTCCGTGTGACACCCCCTCACGTACCTGTATGTCGCCAACAGATTCCCTCTGAGTCTCCTCTTCTCCAGGCTGAAGAGACCCAGTTCCCTCAGTCTTGCCTCATACGGCATCCCCTGCAAACCAGCCACCAACCTTGTGGCCCTACGCTGCACTGACTCCAATCTGTCTATATCCTTTCTGTAATAAAGGGCCCAAAACTGAACACAATACTCCAGTTGCAGGCGCACCAGAGTCGTGCAGAGTGGTAGTAATACCTCTCTTGATCTAGAACCCACACTTCTGGCTATGCAACCAAGGGTGGCGTTCGCCCTCTTGACCACCGCATCACACTGCTGACTCATGTTTAGCCTGCAGTCAACCAGTACCCCGAGGTCCCTTTTGCAAGTGCTGCTCTCCAGCCACTTGTCACCTAACCTGTACTTATGACAGCTATTCCTATGCCCCAAGTGCAAGACCTTGCACTTATCTACATTGAACGCCATCCTGTTGTCTCCTGCCCACTTCCATAGTCTGTCCAGATCCTTTTGGATCTGGAGTACCTGCTCCTCAGTTGTGGCCACTGCTCCAGTTTTAGTATCGACTGCGAATTTGATCAGCAGACTGTCCGCCCCTTCTTCCATGATCATCAGGCAAGTGTGTGTGTGTGTGTGTGTGTAAGACAGAGGGAGAGTGAAGGGGGGAAAAAACCACCCTGTGGCTGCGCTTTAAGGGGCATCACATTCTGTAGACGTACCTACTTTTTGGAGTTACTTTTTTTTAAGTGGCACACTCACACACACTTGGTCTATACAATTGGACACACACACAATGAATAGCTCATTGGTCCCTTTAGAAGTGTAGGGCATACCTGGCTGCCCAACACTAAGCTCAGGTGGGCTGGTCACACCCCTCATATTGCTGAAGCAATCAAAGCAGAATCACACGGGCCTGAATTAAGCAGTCCCTTGCCAGGGTTCAGAGAACCAGCAGAGCTCAAATGCACCCATCAGCATCCACAGCAGGAATTTCTATCCAGTGAGTGCCTGCCAATGCTACCTGGTCACTGAAGGTATAAAAGGGAACTGCCCCGTGCATTCAGGGTCAATTGCCCTCTAGCTGGCGATCAAACTTCTTCTTGAGCATAAAACCCGGATTCTGTTCTTCTCATGCTTGATTGGGCTGAATATGCCAAGACCAGACACCGTGTGCGCTTCAGAAGCCAACCTGTCTCAGACACTCCTGGGCAGACATGTTTATTGTGCAGTCCTATGCATGAGCTCTCAGAAGTAAGTCCAATAGAGTTGAATGGAAGTTACTTCTGAGTACAACTCTATAGGATTGCAGATTCAAGAATGCACTTCAGATGTTACATGGATGGGTATCCTCGGGTAAATACACAAGTATAACTATTCAGAGTTAGAGAGCTATCCAAAATATCTTCCTTTGAAGGTATGTATTAAATCTAGCTTGTACCTATACACACTCACAGACACACACAACTTCTATTGATGTTACCTGAAAATAGACCTGCAGGATGCCATTCAGAACTTATATTTGATGAAAAGTTTAAAAAGAACTTCATGGACCATCATGTGTATTCACACCTTGAATATCTTGATCACTTGCACTCTTCAAGTGTGGATCCTCATGCAGGCAAAATGGCACCATCAGTGCACAAAAGGGTCATTGCCAACTGGCTTAGGGAGACCCCAAAGACCACGGAGGTCCAAGAGAAATGCCTCAGAAAAAGCAACCAAGGGCAGGATATGCCAGAACCGTCTAATGAGGACTGGGGGTACTCAGAAATGGCTGAGTCCTTGCGTGTAGAAATGGAAAGTTGCTGGGGTGGAGGAATGGAATAGACTATCCTGGAAGAAGGTTTGGTTGGGAAGGTTGGTTGGTTGGTTGGCTGGGAGTTTAACCATCTTCACCATTTTATTGCCCCCCTTTTCCTATTCAGACTTGCTCTGTCCTGAAGGAAGAAAGTAGTTAATGCAAAGTATTTATCCTGATTTTAAGATCACTATCTGAGACCCTTCTCCAGATAAGTACAGACATGGGATACATTTATACTACTAGAGTGATGAAAAACATACACATTTTATCATCGTCTCAGGTGATGGCATCCCATGTGGGGACATGCTCTCCCCACTTAGGGGACACAAATGGTTTTCTGGTGCAAGTCAAGAGCTTGCTATCGCTATTCCAGCTGACATTTCTGATTTTCGTGCTCTTTCTACTCCATTCTGCTACTGGTTGCAATCCAGTTTTATGACTGGAGTTCTTCTTCGCTGTGGGTTTTATCTCGGTTTCCATCTGCAGTTTTCATTGTTTAATGTTGGTGCTGTAAGGGAGTGTGCAGCCCCTTCAATCTCTACAGCTTTACCAGCTCAGGCGGAGGAGCCGCTGCTGCCAGTCTCAGCCCCAGGGGCCCCAGACAACTCTGAGTTCCTCCAGCCACACACCCACCTGTCTGCTCATCCACAACCATGGCAGCAACTGTGTTCATCTGCATCAAGCTTGGCCCTGCTTCCCTGCATTGATCCGTGCCACATCAAGGCTCCTGTACGGACCAATTTCTGCATTGCTGTTGTCTATGCCAGAAGTCAGGACTCGAGAGGAACCTTAAACAATTCTGTAGCTTCCTAAACTATCTGGGCAACACTTACTGGGCCCCAGAACGCTGGCAGTCATCCAGCACTAAGGGAATACCAAACTAGCACTAAAAGCAAGGGCATTGACAGTGCGGCCAAATTTATTGGTTCTGGTGCTGGTGCTGGAACAGTTCTTAGGAGCTGAATCATTGGTTCTGCCAGAAACCATTCTCTGAAGCGTCCGCTGTTCTCCTCTGCTATTCTGTGATTTGCCCCATGTGAAGCCAGGGGTCTCTTCTGTCCAGTGGTTGCTGTCTTGATCCTGTTTGCCATGTGAAGAGATGTGTTCATAACAGTGGGATTAATGAACTACAATCTAATTATGTGAACTTCAGCTTGGGAACATGTTTATTAGGGGAACGTGTGCTACTTCCAAAGAAACTTATGACCAACTTATGGTTATGACCTATAAAGCCCTTAACTGCTTGGGTCCTGGTTACCTGAAGGAGCACTTACGTCTATATATGCCCGCCCGCCGCTTGAGATCAGTGGGAGAGGCCCTTCTCCAGGAACCCTCCGTGAAGGATATTAGGAGGGTAAGTACTCGGAGGAGGGTTTTCTCTGCGGTGGCACCCAATCTATGGAATGCGCTCCCCAGAGAGGTCCGCCTGGCGCCGTCATTATTTGTTTTTCGGCACCAGGCGAAGACCTTTTTATTTAAACGTCATTTTAATTGTTAATATTATTTATTTGCTTTATATCTCTGGCCAGGTCGTCTCAAATTATATTGTTTTTATATTATGATTATTTATTTATTGTTGTGAGCCACCCCGAGGCTTCGGAGAATGGGGCAGCATAGAAGCTTCCTAAATAAATAAATAAAATAAACTTAATTAAAGATGGCACTGTATGTTTTTAATCTATTCACCAATTTGGTCTTTAGGCAGTAAAGAAACAGGCAAATAGATGATAACACAGAAGGTATGATTTGAAAGAAAGGCAACACATTTCATTCCTTTTTCAAGGTGTGTATCTGCTCTACAGAGTCCTACTGAAGTTTAAAGGTGATCGGTGAATTTGAAAATGAATTCTGGGCATCTTTGCTTCCAGGATTCTTTCTCTGGAAGATGCAAAAGCTGAACTACTACAAAGAGATACTGCTGAACTCTATCCTCATTTGACCACTCACTGATTTTCTTGGGAGACGGTTCAGCAGGTGTTGAGTTTTCCCCTGGAAATAACAGGACTTAAAATGTGCAGGCGTTTGTCTAGGCAGCAGCCTATTGGAGTCCATGTAAAAACAATTCAGTGTCCCTCATCAAGCAACGAATGAAAACACACACACATGGACACACATGAGTCTCTCAGGAATTCTCCTAACGACCACGATGGTGAGATGTGTGTGTTTTTAATCAGTCTAATAATAAATATGTGACACATGTCTATATTTATCTATATTGGAAAGCAAAGCTCTCCTGAGTTTGACTTAGAAATGACAGGGCATGACTGTGTTTTCGGTTCTTTTGTTCTTAAACCTGTAATACTATCAGCCGCAGCAAATGCAGCTGAAATGCAAAGGCAGGCGAGGAAGGGAAGGGAAGGGAAGGGAAGGCAGTCGGAGACAGCCTGTCAGCAACCTAACAATATGACAGATGACAGACCCACTGGCAAATCCAGGATTGCCAGCAGATCAGCCCGGAGATGCAGCCAAAGAGCCAGATGCAGATGATATTCTCAGTTTAGCATCTGGGCTCTGCGTGTCCTCAGCCCTGACCCCCACGGCTGGAAACAAATGAGGAAACTAAGGTCTGAACAAGCCAAATCTTCTTTTTTCAAGAGGTTTTTGCTCCTATTGTGATTTCATATTGATAGGAGTTGCTCTGTTTACATCTGGATAGTTGCTAAAATATCCCTGAATGGCTTTTATAGCAGGGAATCCACCCCAGGAGAATTGGGACATTTCCATGTGCCATGCTTAAATCATCTTTGAATAATTCTATTCCCGAACCATTATGCAAACTGACATTCATTTATTGTTCAGAATTTGTACGTTTCCAAATGCTGCAACAGAGTTCACCAATTAAAACTGCACAGCAAAGTGGATATATTGCAGAAAATAACATTCAAACATGCATTCTGTTAGAAAAATGGCTGGCAAAAGTGTCTGTTAACCAAACATCTGTGCATTGGCAGAAATGAGAACAAAACGCGTATGAATTTTCATGCAAATTCTAAACAAATTCTCAAAGTTTTTGACAAATTGCCTTTAAATTGAAGAAATAGTCAAAGTTTGAGATGAAACAAAGTTGGGAAAATGAGAAACTGATAGAAAGCAAAACTATCTTGGAGCTGGATGGTGATAACAGGGGAAATACTGAATTCCAGATTTGTCTGCTCACTGAATGTTGTCCCTGTTTGCAGATAATTTGAACCTGAAATGCTAATGTGAGACGAATTAATGCTTGAGAAATTTTCAATCTTTTCCAAACTTGCATTTAGTGATGTGTAAATACCCCAACATCTGCATGTTCACACTTTAGCCTATGGGGGAAATGTGCATTTTTGACTGAGAGGAATTGCCATTTCTAAAACTGCACATTTTTTCCATCCCTAGAAAAGATACATGGAGTGTATGCCACTGAAGTTCTTCCATTCCATGTTGCAGGACCCAACAAACAATCAGTACCATCCACACTGAGTCCAAGTCCCTGCTCAGTGAAGCAGAGAAAACATTCTGCCTGTTTTAAAAGTCAGATAATTTTATTTAATTCTACCTGGCTTAATAATAAAGAAATAAATCTTTACCATAAGCACAGTTGCCCATATTTCCAGTACTTCCTTGTGGTATTGTTTTTATTTTGTTTGTACATATAGCACCATCAGTGTTCAGTGATTTACGGAATATAAGATGACATGAGTCTGTCCCAATAATTTTACTCAGTGGAAACAATAGTGAAGACAAGGATAAAGAGGAAAGAAAGATGCCTTTGTTTCAGCTACATATGTTAAGACTTTATTAAAACTTGGTTTTCATTTTGGCAGGGGAGTTATCTTTTTGTTTTTGTTTTCAGGAGAACAGAATTAATTTTGACTACTTCCCTCTATATTAGTAGTGTCCCAATATAGGGTTTATTTGCAGTGTGCAAATTTATACTGGTATAATATTTCCCATGCTCACGTTTGCAGATGATGCAAACAGGAGTTTGGAGGATGTGACAAAGGGGTTTACCTTGAGCTGGGCAGAACTTATAGTCTGGCTGTTACTGCAGAGGTCTGTAGGCCTGGCTGGTCCTCCTTGGGGTTGCTCCCTTTCATACGGCTAGCAAAGAAGCACCGGCGTTCCTGTTCTGAGTCACTGTCACCACAAGGAGGCAAAGATGCCAACCAACCGAGCTGGGACCTGGTGTGCAGTTTATTCCAGAAAAAGAACGTCTGAGGACAATCGGGAACTTTCCAAGTGAGGTTCTTGAACTATTCCTGATGGGTGATTAAATCGCTGGCAACCAAAGACTGCTAGGAACTGGTACAAAGACCTGGCAATCTCAGAGTAAAGTATTACAACAGAACATGTGTGACCTTATCAGGAATTTGGCTTCCAAGACCAGAGATGAACAAGATGGGTGACAATCGAAATGGCAAGACACAATCAGGCAGCTTTGGTGGGAGCATTGTTTCTGTGGGGAGATGCTAGTCAGGTGAGAAAGCATCCCAACGGTCTAGTTCATGTGCAGGATTGTGACCGGCCTGTTTGAATGGCTGCCCTTTAGGACAGGAGGAAGTGGCTCTAATTTACAAAATACGGATCAAGTGGAAGTTAAAATCAAAGCCATATTTTTTCCATCCAATTGTTTCTTTAAAAAAACACCATAAATGCTGAACTGGAGGCTAAGAAAGAATTCATCTTACACCAAAGGACATCTTCTAGTGTTTACTCCTAAGAACACTCCTTCTTAGTTTGTTTGGGCCCCATCCTTCTAGGAGGGGCCCTTTGGAAATGAGCATGCCTCCTCTAGAAAACGAACAACAAAAAGTAACGATTGTCAATGGTGATCCAGAAATTATCCATCTGAGGGAGCCCAGTAGGTCCAGTGTTTTGGTTGCTTGCTTGGACTATTGCTAGCATTCCATTAAAATCTATGTTGAACTTGTTTGTGCACGCACACACGCACACTCGCTGAAATTGCTGGACCATCTTCAAGGGAAGCCCCACATGGATCAGATAGCAGTAGCATTGGTTGGTTGGTTGGTTGATTGGTTGGTTGGTTGGTTGGTTGGTTGGTTGGTTTTATATGCTGCCCCAAAGCTCAAGTGCTCTCTGGGTGGTTTACAATGAAACAACAATAAAACAACAGTAAAAACAATAGAACAATTTAACAAGTAAAACATAAAATCCATAAAAAGACTACCCAATCTAACAGTTGGCTAAAAATCACAATAAAGCAACACAGCAATAAAATTATGAAAATATTAAAAGCCATTAGCCACTGAAGCATCTGATACACCCTCTGCATATATCCAAGTTATACCCAGAGCATGAATGACTAAGCCTAAATCATCTTGAACCAGGAAAGGCTGCAGGAAGTGATGCATTTGTAGCTGGGAAAAAAGCAGCCCTGGCCATCTCTGGCTCCAGCCAGGGATTGGGATCCAGGAGCACAGTCCAGCTTTGCACCTGCCCGTTCAGGACAATGATGCTTTGTCCAGAACAGTTCCTCTATCCAGTTCCTGGACCACAGAACTGCTGACCCATAGCATCTCCATCTTGTCACAATTCAGCCTTCATCTCCTCCATCGATGCCTCGGACACTGGTCCACCATTGCACGACCTACCTGGATCCAGATGCCATGGATAAAGTAGCTATTGTGCTTAACGCAGTTAGCATCTCAGGGTTATTTAGACAACTCTACTCATAATACCTCGAGGGTTTCCGATCACTCTACTAATTTTAATTGGGGTCTGACTGACCCCAGGGCCTTTTTACTGAAACTTTCAAAAGTAAACAAAAACTGCAATACCTTCTATTGCTGTCTGCACAGCACTTTAACCATGTTATTGCCATTCCTTATTCTTTTTCCACAGGTCCAGATGCACTGCCTGGGAAGCCTTCCAGATCTGTCAGATTTAACTTAACATACCGTATCAACAGCGCTGAGCAAGTTCTTGCTGTTTAGAGCAATGTTATCAGGATTCCTGGAATTTGAGTATATACATGAAATTTCTTTGCATGTGAAGTCAAATGGGCAGCACTTCTGATTTTTTGGGTGTATTCACAGATGTTTGAAATTCAGTAAAATTTCCAGTGTCATCCCCTGGATGCAAAATTTCAAATACAAACTTGAATTTTGAATGAAACAGTTTTTTAAAAATTTAGTTGAATTCTTTAGCGTTGTTGGCAACTCTTCATTGTTTTGAGACTGGCAGGCATTACATTCAAAATTCCATAACTCCACCTTCTCCAACCTGGTGCTTCCAGATGTTTTGGATTTCAGTACCCATCATGCCCAGCTAGCATGGACAAAACTGAGAACTGTGGTCCAAAACATGTGAATGGCACCAGGCTGAAGAAGACAGTCAAATCCTGGCAGCTACCAAATGCTGTTGAATACTGATCGTAGGTTATTTGCTAAATATTGTCTGGCAATCAATTTAATTTCAGTCATTTATACTGAAAAACTAAATAATCTTACATAACTATCAAATACAGTAAAATGTTAAATCTTCTGCATTCCAAGTATCCAATACAAAATAGCTTGGAATGTCAGCAATTATATAGTAACTGCCGTGATGAATATTAAATATTGTCATCAAGACCTGCAGAAATAGCAGATATTTAGAGAGAGGCATTGTGCATAAATACTGTGGATCAAGCTTCAGAAAAAAGGTAGCTGTAAAATTCACAGCAGAAGCTAGCTCCCATTGGCACTGATTACCGAGTGCCTGTGCCATCTCCAGCATAACTTCTGAAGAAGATTCACGCCTGTTCTGAAGGCAAGGGAAAAGATGAAAGTATAAGCAAACACACATGCCTGTCTCATTGGTGCATTAAAGAGAAACTGAGGCAGGCAGCAGCCCTGCGTCCCAGGGCAGGGGCAGATTGGTGTTGGCCTTCACAGAACCTGCAGCTGCCGTGAAAACGCTGAAGCTGTGAAGAAGCCAGGCTCGCTCCGCAGGAAAGCACTCTCTGCGCCTTTTCCTTCAGGGCGATGCGTTGAGCCACTCTGAGTTGCCAGGCTGCATTTTATCTTCTTGCTCCAATAGCATTTTTTATTTTTGTCCACTGCTTTTGGAGAAGTGCCCCCCAAACAAGTAGCTTCCCCCACCTCTCCCCTGTTGCTGGACCATCATTCTTTTTTACTTGAAGGGGAAATAAACCACTTTTTCCCACACAGGAGATTTTTTTTCTTCTTTTAATCATGGTTAAATGAAAATGAGGCCAGAGTCTTAACCATGCAGGCTTTACTTGCAGGCTCAAAATCGATAGGACGTCAGACTATATATGCACAGGATGGCAACACGACAATAAACTAAGCTGCTGTTTTTCTCTCAGAAGGCTAGAGACTGGAAGAAAGCTTGCTCGGAGGAATGCGGTGCCCTTCGGCATGTCCTCCCTGTTCCACCACTTTGGACGTTTTAACAAACCTCCCATAAATAAGTTTATGACTAAATAAAATGTTATGAAGAGAGCACTGCATGGAGAGAGACAGTGAAGAAGGGTAGGACAGAATTCATTAAAGACGTGTCGTGCGGCCAGCAAGGGAGAAGCGCAACCTACATCGGTCGCAAACCCCGGCCAGGCATCCAGCGAGGTCTTGACAGCTAGAAATGAGGCTGCTCTTCTAGGAGAAAGCACTGTGAGCCCAGAGGCAAGAGAAAGCGGAAGGTGATGTGCCGTGCTTGCATTTGCAAGCTGCTAAATCCTTTCTGACGTGGCGGGAATGCCATTGCCCCGCAGTGCTCTCTGCCCGCGTCACGATCAGCAGGTGACAGGGCGTAGGCGATGCGGCTTAGCTGAGATGCCCAGACGCTTCCAGGGAGCCAGTGGAGGGAGAAGAACTGTCCCTAAAGGGGGGCAGGAAAGCACACGAGCAAAAGGGTTGGGCTGTGGGGGAATGAAGCCTGGGAGCCAGGACGCCCCAGTCACCGCAGCTGGAGTAGTTGTGCCTGTGTGCGCATTTAAGCAGGCTTGCATCCTCCGCCGAAGCAGTCCTTTGTGCAAGAACGCAAGGAATGGAAGCACCAGGCCACCGTTCTGCCCATCTCCTCAGAGCAAGGCAAGCTTTGACACAATCAGGGACATTCCCAACCATAAATGCAAAGGATGAAATTGCTGGAAGGGGTCTGGTTCAACCATTTACAGAACCATTTAAAAAGGTGCATACGATCTCATCTTTTGCGTCAATTCTCAACTTCCTTCAGGACATGGTTCTCCAGTGCCCTTGAGGCTCATGGGTCATTCGTCCAAGGTACCAATGCAGTCTCCAACCCCGCCAAAGGGAAATGGCCGCCATCTCTCCACCTGCAGCTGGCAAGTGCTGGAAGTGGAGAGATGCAGCAGCTTGTCCCACCGCTCCCCATGAGCGCTCCAGACCTCCCGATGGATGCCCTGCAAGCAGCAATGCTTGCATGCTGCTGACCTATTCCATCTGTCTTCCCTTGGGGAGGGCACGGTGGCGCAGTGGCTTAATGATGCTGGAACTGTGGATCAAAAATGTTTGGCCCTCCAGCGGTTCGAGCCCAGCCTCGGGAGATGGAGTGACCCCCATCATCTTCCCCTAGCTCCTGCCCACCTAGAAATTCGAAAGCATTCCATCTGTGAGTAGATAAATGGGGCCCGCCATTCCTGGGTAGGAAACCTGCTGGCTTGGTTTGCGATGGGAGCAGGCGCCAGCCCTGGACCTACGTGGATGTGTGCAGAGGAGGATTGGTGGAGAAAACCCCCGGATGAGCTGACTTCAACCAGAACATCGCCGGCCGCCCGGTGCTAAGTTAGATTCCCCATGTGGTGCTCCAGGGCAATCACAGCCTAGCAACTGCAGGCGCCAGAGCAGCTACTGTGTGCAAACTCTGTAGACTCCCTGGAGATACATACTGTACACTAAATCAGGGGTGTCCAACCTTTTGGCTTCTCTGGACCACATTGGAAGAAGAAAACGTTAAATACACCAACACTAACAAAAGCTGATGAGCCAAAAAAAAGGGTCTGTGCATAATTTTCATGATATCCGCCACCACCATGAATACAAATAGCAATAGCCATACATACATTTTTTATGTGACTTTGCAACATTATTATTATTATTAGAACATTTCTATGCTGCCCCTTGCTGAAGCCTCGGGGCGGCTTACAACACAACACAATACAATACAATACAATATAAAAATAACAATATAAAATTAAAATTAATAATATAAAATAAATAAAAAATATAAACGATATAAAAGAAGTTATAAAAGAAAAGTTATAAAAGAAAAGAAAAGAAGTCGCCCTGGCCAGATAAATAAGTAAATATTGCTAACAATTAAAATGACGTTTAAATAAAAAGGTTTAAATAGAAAGGTTAACATGGCATTGGCATCTACAAGGTCATGCTCAGGAACTGCACAATCAAGTTACAAAACAAAAAATTGGAAAGAAAAACCTTCTATGTTTTAATTAAGTTTACAATTTTATGTTGGGGTGCATTCATAGCCATCCTGGGCCATAAGGAGCCCGTGGGACATGGGCTGGACACCCCTGCACTAAATAAAGTCTCCCCTGATTGCTTTCTCCCAACATATCACAGACAGCCATGATGTGGAAGGACCTGCCCAGGTGAGCAAGCCAAGAGATGGTCGCAGTTAGACCAGGTTCTCCAGCAGGCGCACCGCAAGTGCGTTTCTCCATTCTGCGGTACTGTAGGAATAGTTTGAATGGACAAAGAATTAAAATAAATTATGGACAAAGAAATTGAATGGACAAAGAAATTAAATTAAATTAAATTACATTTGTTGTAAGCCACCCCGAGGCTTCGGCGAATGGGGCGGCATAAAAATGTTTTAATAAATAAATAAATAAATAAAATAGAGGAGACATTTGTACGCTCTGGGTTTTAATGGGAGCTTAGCAAAAGTTGCTGTTCCAAACCAAAATACAAATTAACAGTTAGTTATCCTTTGAAATGTGCACTTCTCAGTTTTCTAATTCAAGGAAGGTACAAAGGTGTACAGAAAACTGTGTGTCTTTATGAAAGTAACATTTAAGTCATTGTATTAGGTAAATTGCTGGCCAAAAAAAGCATATAATAGGCAAAATTAAACACTATTTTGTAAGCAGTTTGCTTAAATGAATGCCTGCAGACAATGCATATAGATTTATGCTATTTTTTAATGTTTTTTTCGCCAAGCTCAGGGTGAACTAAGCTGAAAACAGCACGGACTCCTAACAGTCAGGACAGACCAAAGAGAACAATGGAAACAGGAGAAATTGAGAGAAACCCAACCTGACAGATTCTCCTTTCACTGGCGGAGAGGAGGCAGAAGGGGAGAGGAGTGATTGAAGAATGGTGAGAAACTGGAGGATGGAACTGTGTGCCCCACATGGACAGCTCTGTCCCCTAAGCTAGCTGCTAGCCTTTAGATGCAGTCGGTGGAAGATATTGTCGCCAGTGTTGAAATAAGAGTCAAGTGCCCGTCTGGTCCCCTTCCGTAAAGGGAATGGGTGGGATCCTGTTGCAGCTCAGGCTGCAAAATGCCATGTGCTGGCCCTGCTGAAGCATAGAGCATAGATTTGAACCCTGGATTTGCACACCTTTGATCTTGGCAGCCTTTCTTGCTTTATTCAGAACATTTCCAATCCACCCAATAAGCAAGATTCTTCTGCTGCTCCGACAGATTTGCTGGTTTTACTATATTTTTGTGCACTTTTTTTTAGTCGAAATTTGCCTTCATATCCCGGAAGCTGCCCTTGGGAGTGTTAAATCTTTGGAATAAATGCACGTGGATTGTTGTTTCCAAACTGTATTCACATGTTTAAACATTATGCTCAAGTGCTGTTGTTGTTGTGGATTTTGGTTCCTGAAATGGAAAAGTGTTAAATAAACAAAGGTGGGGGGAGCCCAAAGCTCCAGCATTTGGTCTAAAACTACAAGAAAGGATAACACCACTGTTGTTGGTAGACTTGGATTTTGGAAGGGCAAGGCAAGCTCGGCACCTAAACTTACATGATGCTACTGACACGATTTAGCAATTTATTCTTTTGTCATTGCATTTCTAACCAGGCGCAAGGGCCAGTCACATGACTGGCTTTTTCAACAGCAACTGTAGGCACAACATGTTCATCACTGCAGTGAAGAGACAATAAAGTGTTAAGCTCAGCTGCAATCCCTTGACCCACTAAATACAAACTTTGGGACCAGTGGGACATGCTCCCCTGATACTAACGGTACAGCCCCTTGACGCCAAAAGATGCCCTAGAGCCCCGGTACTGGCAAGGCCACTGGGAGACTCCTGGGACTTTTTCCGTTGAATCGTACAGAGAATGGCACTCCGGATTCTTGCCAAGGGGTTGATTTTTAATGAGATGGTAACAGGGGAGGGGAGATGTACATCTCCCTCTGGCGGAGCTGAGGATGATCACCCCACCCACCCCATGTGCCTGCAATTTATTTTTGAAAAACCAGCGATGGACATTTCAGCCATTGGTAATGAGGGTCTCCTTGGGCCTCTTACCTGGAGGAAGTATGTGAACTGAAAATCCTTTAAAAAGTTGCATGCATCCTTTTTCTGCACCTGTGAACTAGATTGTAAACTGCCCAGAAAGGTTTAGCTATGGGTGGTATAGAAAATAATAATGATAATGATAATGATAATAATTTCATCTAATTTCTGTAAACTCTCATTTTTGCACCAGCCAGGGAAGGGGAGACAGAGATAGAAAAGGGAAAAAGAGGGTGAGAAAGATAGCAAATGTTCACAGCCTTTGCAATCGAAATGCAGTATCAGTCAGGTAAGACAACGTGCTTGAATTGAACTCTTCATTGCCCGCCCGCCCGCCCTGAATGCCGCTTCAGTCCCTTTATTCCAGCTAAGCATCCTGCCAGCCCATTTGATAGTGAGCAGATGTCCTACGTTCACGAGCTGGCAACCCATCAACCTTGGGAAGGGCACTGACCTAATTTCCTCTTGCGGATGCAAAACACTTGAGGCTGTAGCTGTAGTCACACACAGCGGGGTCCTTTAGCCCTGGATCAGGAGATATGAGACAAAGGAAGCAGCTTAGGACAACGGGCAAAAAGTCTGTCTGTCTGTCTGTCTGTCTGAGTGTGGTGGTGGTGGTGGAACCCACCGCCCAAAACAGCACTGTGTTTGCACTTTTAAGTGCATTCCAATGGGCATTGTGATGCCAAATTGGGAAGAAGAGAAATGTCCTGGGAATGACTTCCCAGGATGCTTTGCTGCTCCGTCAGTGCTGCAGCAGCTTCCAGGGATGAAGCAAATACTGCAGGCACGGATTACTGAGCAATAGTTATATTGCATTTGCAAATGTTGCTGATGGGACGTGCGGTAGCCAGATCGCAATGCTGGAGTTCACCCAGCTAGGAGGAGAAAGCAGAGAAGCAAGTCAGTAGGAATAGCCAAGCCGTCTTGCAAAAATGCCTGGTTAAAAAAAGAGAAAGCAAGCTATTGTCTCAGCTTGAGGCTGCCAATGTCCATGTTGCTTCTGAATGACTAGACTCAAAATCTCTAGACCTGCAAGTAGGGCTGGCAGTCATGAGTGACACTTTTAAAATTGGGATGGGAGGGAGAAATGCCTTTTCCTTCAGCTTGAGATCTGTCCTGGTTGCCTCCATCACCCTCTGCAGCGATATCTTGATATAATGAAAGGCTCTCCCTTTCAAAACATTTTACTCCAAATTGCTGATCTTTTTTTTAAAGCGTTAGACTAACAGACGAATACCTAACCGGAGTCATCCACATATGGTGATTGTTCATTTCTATTTTTACAGCTTAACTTCACTCCTTCTTTCTCCTCCTCACTGACACAAGTGGCATTTATACTTCTCAGGACACACACTATGCCTGGCAGATCTTCTGTCTGTCTGAAATACCCCGTTCCTTCTCTTCGCCCCCTGCAGCAGCTCTTCAGCCAGGCATGTTGGAGTGTACAAAAAACACATCAGTCAGGCATCTACCTGGGGTCAAGGAGAGGCCAACACCAGAGAGTCCCAAGGAAGCTGCTGTTGCTTTGCTCGACACAAGCAGAGAATGGGCCAACCCTGCTTTTCTCCTCAAGGGCCAACCCATCTGCAAGCTAGTGAACTGGTGAAGGACACTCAGGTGGGAAAATAGGCCCACATATGGTGAGGAACCCAAACATGTCACCTCGCAATAGGCTTCTTTCCATTTCATGCAGTCCCTCCAAGCAGAGCCCCCGAACTCACTGGGATTGCTCAGCTGCTGGTTCTTGCACCTGCACAAGGATCAGGACCTCTTTCCCAGTGTCGTGGCCACTCACACAGAGCCCTCTCCTGAAAGAAAAGAAAGCATGCAACACTTTGCTGCTGTTGGGAAATTTCAGTTAAATCCTGGTTTTAAAATGTTGCTTATATGTGCCTTTGCATTATAAAATCAAACCTGCACCTCTTTCTCACAAAGTACCAGCTTTCCAAGCCAGGTCACTGTTTAGCATTGCTATTGACTTAAGAAGATGGCATTCTAGACTGAGAAGTTGCTGGGAGCTATTACTATTACTGAGGAAATACCTACAATGTCCAGTTGTTTCCGAATGGGCCCACCTAAACAGGGGCAAGCTCCTGCTGAGTGTGCTTGTCAAACCAGACTTCCTGAAAGCTTCCTCCATCAGACACATTCGCATGTGTGAACAGACAGACTCTGCTGACCTGAACTGTCAAGAATTTGCTAGGCTGACCTATCAAATCAGCAATCATGTTTTCCATACTATTGTTACCAGCATTTCTGATCAGTTTAGGACATCATGTCATGCCTAAAGACATCAAGAAGCTATTGTACCAACATTCTCTGGCAACTGAACACTCTGCATTGGTGTACGTGACTAGCAGGTTCTAAAAGTGTCTGTACATGGGCTGTGATTCAGTAGCTGGCAGTGAGATCCACGACCCGGGAGCCTGCAGTCGTAAGTAACTGCAGGGGTCCTGGGTGATCTTTCAATAGAACTGCTGAGGTTCAAGGCGAAAGGGGTCTTTCCTGACCGACTCCTTTGTCGAGGCTTTCCCGGCAGTGCCCATCCCATTCAGATATAAGAAGCTGCTCTTCCTGAGACAGAACCTGGACCGTCCAGCCCAGCATGGTCCACCAGGACTGACAAGAGCTCCCCAGCATCTCCGGAGGGATTCCTTCCGTGCCATACCTGCAGATGCTCAGGACTGAACCCGGGACTTTCCGCATGTGCTTCAGCAGACTGAGCCAGAGCCCCTCTCTGTTGTAGCCACATTTCCACACACATGTCCACCATCGGATGGACATAGCCTCTAACTATTTTGGGAACAACTGAAGCATTTTGGAGTGGATGCCACAGCGTGGCATGCGCAAACTGCATGTATAATATTTTGGGATGCAAAGATGCACAGATGGCCCATGCTTCAACAGTATCCTGCACCAGGTCTTCTATTTGGCTCCCTTCTCATCTATATGTACCGAGCATCATTTTTAAAAAGTCGCTTTTAGATTCCAGTTAAGTTGACGGAAATTATTCAGAATGAATACAGACCCTTTTACAATGTCCTTACTTTCAGGAAATTGTTGTCAATGAATACATTCCTTCTACAATGCGTTATTGTATTGCAACAGCTCATTGTAGACACAGGAAGCATTTTTCAATGAAGTTATGATTTTCTAAGATACGGCAAACTCAAAATAAACCAGACAGTTTAGCTGGTGTGTGGGAGAGGATTTATTTATGGGGCTTTGAATCGAGTCGAAGCAATTTATCCAACTGTTGCTGATCACTAGCAAAAATGTGCAATCGTGGGATGCGATTACTACAAGGTGTACCTACACAGCAGGTTTGTTTGCACTGAGCAAAGGGAAATGCATGGGCTGATCCACAGACCAAAACCACCAGCATATTTCAGTGCAAACCTTGCATAGGACCTCAGTCTTAGGAGAGGCATTTCCCCCTTCTTAAGTGTGTATGTGGAGTGGGGCAGGGAACCTTCTGAAAACCCATGAAACTGTCAAATTTTTGGTATTGAGGAAAATACAACACAAAGGTACTAAGAATATGCAAGATTTTGAGTTCTTGTGAAAGATGGTGAACCAAGTGGCGAAGGGAAGATGAGCAGGAAAAATGTTGGCTGATGCTGAAACCACATCAGCTGCATTTAGTGAGTGCGATGCAATTTGTTTTTAACATGGAAAGCCAGTGTGGAATAATAGGAGCGTTGCTGTACTTGGTCTGGACAGGCTTAGATTTACCTGCATGCCCAGCGGTCAAATTTGCTCTCCGGGGATCTTAATGTACACAGTAAAAACTGTGTACTAAGATGTGGTGGCATATTTATTGTGGGCTCACCCGTTTTCCTTTTGGCCCTGATTCCCACTGGAATGCATTCCCCCACAAAACATAAAATAAAATAAAAAATCTCCAAATTAGAATTCAATTCTTGGGATAAAAGAGGTTTTGCACCTCTGCTATAAATCATTTGTGTTATCCTAATCTTGGGAAACTTCCTTTCTCTTTATTGAGACATTAGTAATTTCCGGCATAATTGGAAAACTCACCAAAAAAAGGGGGAGGGGTTTAAAAGCTTTTATTATTTAACTTCCTTCCAGGATTTATTTATTTATTTATTGGGTGGTGCAATTCCTAATAACTAATGACAGGTTGAAAAGGGCTCTGCAGGTGCCCTCAAACTGTAATTTTTCTGTTTCATTTCCAGGAAGCTGTGGACATGCCCGGAACACTCCGGAGAACAGGAGAAAATGTCTCAGTTAACTGCAGTACTTGCATTTAACCCTGAGATATTTGGGATGCACGATTATGGCTTTTTTTCCCTTAAAATGGTAAGAAAAATGGAGGCTAAGGAGGAATTTAGCCTCCATGTACTTTAGGTGTTCGTATAAACACTACAAATAATTGGATTTGGATTTGGGTGCTTCCCCAAATTTGCTCAAACTAGAGGAGAAATTGCATAATCACCAAAAGCTGTGGGAGTGGCTAGAGTCCCATAGAACCTTAAATACCTCCCTTGGAGGAGCTTCTACAGTTCAGACTGAGCAATCAGAGCCCCAGAATGAAAAATAGTCCTTTGTGGAAACTCTGAAGTTTGTCATTTACACAGATGACCCCTGCAGAACAACGAAACTTGCATGATAACTTGAGTTTGAAAAAATCTGCATCCTGATCCAGGTAAATACTGATTGGAGGAATAGTGGGCTCTTTGCTCCAAAGGTTGCTTTGAAAATGGATTAGGCCATAGATCTAGAGATTCTCATCCCTTAAAGGGGAGGAGGGTTGAAAATAGATTGTGCTTCCCCATTCTTCAAGGTTTATTTGCCTCAATCTGTAGTAGCATCCGTTGTGTCTGATCAGCCTCATAGATAAAACCCTCAAACCATGACTAGCTGCCCAGGTCCTTCAATGGCCCAATATAATCCAGTTCTAGTGGATTGCAGTTCCCATCATCCATGACCATGCTGACTAGTGCTCATGGGAATTGCCATCCAAAACACATCGAGAATGTCAGTTTGGGAAAGGTCAATATTACACAATTCTTGATGATCACCTTGCATTTGGAATCTTCCTGGAGGGATCGTCCCATGTCAGCTTGAGATAGTGAATCCATTGTTTGGATCGAAGCCCCTATTCAAAGCTCATATAAGAAAATCACCAAATACTCCAAATCCAGTTGTTGGTAAATTGTCCCCATGGAGAGATGCAAATGGCAGAGTCCCAACAAAGGATCTACCTAATTTGGGACCAATGCTTTTCAACTTATTCATCAATGATCTGAACTTTAAAATGTGCGGCCAACTTTGTCTATGATGCCAAAATAATTAGGGTGTTTAAAATAAAGGTATCAAGAGGAGCTCAGCATCCAATGGAAAAGATTATCAAAATGGCAAAAGCGTTTCAGTGTAAGCAAGTAAAGAGTAATGCACAGCTGGGCAAAAAATCCCAACTTCAAGCTGATGGGATCTAAGTTAGTGGTGATGGACCAAGAAGAAAGATCTCAGGCTTGTGGAGGACATCTTGATGAAAATGGTGACCCAGAGTGTGGCAGCTATGAAAAAAGTCAAATTCCTCACAGGGCATAATTAAGAAAGGATTTTAAATAGGACTGCCAAGGTCATACACAAATTTATGGTGCAACTGTACTTAGAATATTTTGTAGATTTGTGGTCATCACATCTAAAAGGATATTGGAGAGCTGTCAAAATTGAAGAAGAAGGCAACTAAAATGATCTGTTGCAACTGGAACAATTTGCCTATGAAAGGTAAAACTGTTGGGATTTTTTAGCTTAGAAAGAATGTGAGTAAGGGCAAACTTGATAGAAGTGTGTTAAATTATATATCTTTCGTAATACTAGGGCCCAGCGTCATTCCATGAAGCTAAGTGATGAGAGATTCAGAACAGCTGACAGAACAGACCTCCTTCATGCGGTACATGAAATTCACTTCCACAAGATGTAATGACGGCCACCAATTTGTAGGGCTGTCAGTGGGTAAGAGTCCTAACTAGCATTTTGCTATCTTTGGTATCCGAGGCAGTATGCCTCCATACACCCGTTGATGAGGAGCTTGGGCAGGAAGGTACTGTTGTCCTTGTGTCCAATTGTGGCTTTCCCTTAGACAGCTAGTTGGTCAATGTGTGAATGCTGAACTAGATGGAACTTGGTCTGATCTAGCATGAGTATTCAAATTTGTTCTTACTCTGGCTTGGTAAGGCCAACTGCAGCCCATCAAAATGGAAACAGCAAGCTCATCCTATGAAAATGTGATAGAATAATTCAGTGGTGGCTTCATGACAGGTATACAAGAGCACATGCAAATTTTATGCAAATCTGCCTCCTCCTTTTCAGTGATACGCTTTCTTGATAATTCATAAGTGCCCATCCTAGTTCTGAGAGATAAATCAGAAGTTCAGTTAAAAATGCAGCTGCTGTCAAAAAAATGGCTGCTGCACATCTGGTGTCCTTTCTCCCCTCCGTAACATCTAGAGAAACATGTCCATGTGCCACCAGTGCTGTTCTGTACTTGCCATTCCCAAACCAGCAGCAGCCAGTGAAGTGGAATGGGGCTGAGGGCACACAGAATGTCATAGCAAGCAACAGAGACAATTTCTAATAGCGTATCCATTAAACACAGAACTTGCAAACAGAGCAAGTCAGAAGGGGCCTCCCAGCCATCTAGTCTTACCACCAGCTCCAGCCAGCTCTGTTAGGGGGAAGACAAGCATTGACTGGTGCTTATGGTTTTTAGAGAAACATCAGGACATTCCAGTCCTCTAAATCAGTGTTTATTAAGGTTATCAATATGTGAGAAAAGGAAGCCACTTCCAGGCCACAACAATGCAGCACCATGGAACCCTTTGCTAGTTTTGCTTGGTTTGAGAATTTCCTGCAATTTCACATTGGAGAATTTCCTAGATGAGAACTTCCTACAATTCTCTTGAAGAAATAATACAGTAGTTTAATTGTGAAATGGTAGTTTTCAACAGTAAGAACCTCTTTAACTACAAAGCAATGCCTACTTTGGCCCTCGGGTGGCAAAGTTCACTATTATTAAGATTTCCTCTTCTCCATACATTATTTTGTAAGATTTCAAGCCTCTGCAATTTATCACTATCAGAGCTGTGGTTGAAGTAGGCAAGAGATGGCATGAAGCCAAGGAAATCATGAACAAAACAGGAAACCACAGATATGTCTGCAAAAGTTCGTCGTGGTTTTAAGGAACAGGAAACTCAATTTCTGTTCCCAAACCTGCTTTAGCAATGCTATTAATGTTGGTGCACACTAATTTGGCACCTACTCTTTTAATGTAGGAATGGTGAGAACAAAACAGTGTTCTTGGGGGTATTTCAGAAGGTATGAGAAAAGTTGGAGTTAATTCTGAAGTTGGTATGAGAAAAGTTGGACTGAATTCTGAAGTCTAGCAAGAACCTTCCATATTAAACAGTTCAAGGCAGCTTTCCTCAACCTGGTGGCCTTCAGAGGCATTTGTTCACAACTCCCAGAACCCCCATCCAGCAGGGCCATTGACTCGGGATTCTGGGTGTTGTAGTCCGAATGTGTCTGGAAGGCACAAAATTGGGGAAAGCTAGTCCAAGGTATAAAATCAGTTCTTGATATTTGTTGTCTAAGCATGCACCATGTACAATATTCTCTGTTTTTCCCACATCAGTTAATGATCTGAGTGTTTTCTCAGAAGGAGAATCAAACACCCACATCTCTGGGAAAATATATTTATTGTTGCAATTTTCTTTTAGTGGGCATAATGAATATTGCCTGCATTTTCTCGGTGAGCAAAACTCTCCCTATTACTTGGACAGATCAAGCAATGTTTTTATGTTAGAATTGCCGTGCTGTCTTAAATCATGATCAGTACAGACCATTATTCTAGTAATGATGGACAAATTTCACCCAATTTTTAATTGGCTCAGTAATTATGGGCTTTTCAGTGAGTGTTTAGGTTTAGGGGAAGCAATTCTTCTACTTTCCAAGCGTTCTCTTTTATCTTGTGATGTTGGTGCAAAAGTTCTCGTGAACATCATCGTATTGCGGCCCATTAACTTTTTCCTTTCTCACTAGGCTGTAGGAAAGGGAAGAATTGGCATAAATGCCTTGTGAAGCTCATAGGCAGCATGGGGAATCCATGCAAAATAAGTGGATCAGCACTTCTAGTGGGCTCATTAGAGGTGCAGTGACCCCAAATGTCAGAACTGTGCTAGGAACGCAGGAACCGTGTTGATCCAGGGCTCCCAGTTCCATACCAAGCCAAGAGAGCTTATCCATCATTAAACAGAGGACTGGGGAATCTCAGGCCAAGGCCCCAAACCTGATCCTCTTGTGGCCCCAGACTAGTACCATGCAGACTCCAGGTAGCCAGACTCTCTTTCCCAACCCAACCCTTTTTACCCCAAGTGGTTTTTGTGGAATGTTTCCACATCCAAAAATGCTGGAATGTCTCTCCCAAGGCTTAGTCACTGGCAGTAAGAACACGGCTGCAATACTTTGGTATGCTATTATTTTTGGCCTTCTGGAATGCAGCCCCTTAGAACTTGTCTGAAATTGAATTCAGTCTTCAAGCTGAATGAGGTTCCTCACAATGATTAAACAGAAAGAAAAGGCAGTCACCAAATCAAAGCCTGCCCGGATGGGTAATTCACAGCAACCCACAAGTGTTTCACTGAGAGCCAGAGCTTGTAGAAATTAAAGATCTACGGTGCATCAAATTGTTTTAGGTTCCAAGCCAGAGCAAAAGGGGAGGTGGAGTTTCACTCAGAGTGTGCACTGAGATGAGCATTTTGAGCTGGACAGATTTGTATTACAATCCAGGCAGTTACAAACTTCTGTTCCAGGCCTCTTTTCCTTGGTTGTGGTCAATATTAAACACCTCTAGAAAATCCCTGTTAGGACATGGATATAATAGCACCCACTCCCCCTTTCTGGTAATTTTAATATCCAGGCATATGCTCTTCAGATATACTGTACGTGTACCTTGTACCATATTGAAGTATTCCGTTTAAAAGACATGTATATATGTAAGCCAATTACCATTGCCACATCTTGTAGGAGTGCACTGGATTCACCTCTAGAATTTGTACCTGTATTTGTTTGCTCAAAATCTCTATCATCCCTGAAATCCTATACAAAGGGAGACCCCAAAAAACCCACAGATTTATTTATATAAAATGTGTATTTATTTTTACATGTTCAAACTTCAGTCACTTTCAAAGTACTCTCCATCTGATGCAATACACCTGTTGAGATGCTTTTTCCACTGCTCAGAACAGGTTTTGAACTTGCCGATTTTGATGCCTTCTAGTGCTTCTGCCATTTGTTGTTTGTTTGTTTGACGTCTTCCACATCATCAAAACATTTCCCTTTGAGGACTTTTTTTTATCCAGGGGGGAAAAACAGTTGCATGGGGCGAGATTGAGTGAATGGGGCGGCGGGGGGCGGCACGAGGGTCATGCTGGTTTTGGTCAGAGTGTGCCGAACACTCAGCTGAACAAAATTTCACTGCCACACGTTGTTCCTGTAAATCAGCCATCATGAAACAGGCAAATGCATTGAAAGAGTCTCCAAAAGAAACCCCTCGCTGAAGCCAAACGCAGCCTCTCACAACGACCCAGCTGGGTACACCAATGCAGATAGGTTCCAAGAATACTCACCTAACAGGGGAAGCCTGTACCGCAAGGGGCCCGTCTTCCAGAAGATAATTTCTATTTCTTTTTGGGGGGGGTCATATAGCATAGTGGTTAAAGTGCAGGGAAACTGGGTTCTCATCCCCACTCAGCCATGGGGTTCACTTGGTGACTTTGGCTATGTACTCTCAGCCTAACCTACCTCACAGGGTTGTTGTGAGGAAAAAATGAAAAGGAAGAGAAATGTTCCTCCTTTCAAGAGGAAGAAAGGCAGTCTGTAAATGCAATATAATAATAATTCTCTAAATGGGCAAAAGAACTGGCCATAACCTAGGTTTCTAAAATCAGAAAGGATGTGCACATGCATTCTGTTTTTTATGGGGAAATTACACAAAGCTACAACTGTCCTTTTCCTTCTTCACATCTTCCCAATTCTCATATAAAGCTTTTCTTCTTTAAGAAGAGAATGGCTCCCTTAGAGATGGCTGTGAACTTACTTTCCTTTTTCTTCCTCCTGCCCATGCTTTATTGCTTACAGCATTTCTGTCCACCCGCAACTGACGTTGCAGCCCTTCCTGGAATGGTGAATCCACGGCCTGGTACCCCGCCCCGCCCATGTTAGATTACTGTGCTTTGTGTGGAGGCCACATCTACCCAAACGTCAGCTGGTCAGCTACACCCGGGCACCAGGCTTTTGGGACATATCTCAAGCTCACCTAAGGAGCTCCACCAGTTGTTTCTCCATTCCCAAGCTCAATCCAGACTCCAAAGTCAGATGGAGTCTTCATTCACACCAACCTGAATGTGTACTGAGGTCCCTGGTAGGGGTCTGTCCAATCCCTAAGTGCCTTCAGCAAGAAGACCAAGAGCTTCTTGGGCATGTTTCTTCACAACAGTTATGCACTTTGCAACCACAGGCCGGAGTGATGGCTTTCAAGGGGGATTAGATAGCTTCACAGAGGCTAAACTTGTGGATAGTTGCTGGTCATAATGGTGAGATACAACCTCCAGCACTAACGGAAGTATGTCTGTCTCCCAGTTGCTGGGGACACTCGTGGCCCAATAGTGGGGTTGACCTGTGTGTGAGCAAGAGGCTAGATGAGATGGGAGTGTGCTCTGACCCAGCACAGTTTTTCTGTTGGATCGCTCGCATGAGGAATGCCCTTTCAAGGGGTGTAGAACATGGCCTACCATGATTCCATACAGAGAAATACCTATTTTGTGTGCTTGATCTTGAGGATAGTTGGCTAAGGCAAAGTGGCCAAGATAGTGGGCCAAGACCAGCCACTCCGCTCCCCAACAGTCTCTCCATCTGAGCAAGCAGTGATGGTCGTGGGCACCGTGTGCCTGTAGTTTTATTGCCTTTATATTTGTGATCTGCTCTGAGTGACGATGACATTTCAGGACAGAGAAGCCTGGTGAAGAGGTAAGCTGGCAGGGCTCAGCTCTTCTCATGCACGGTTTCTTGTTTATGCATTCATTTATCATTCACATTTGTGTGCTGCTTTCCACAGGGCTATCAAGGCACTGAGCATCCAAGGACATGCCCTTAAAACTAACCAAAAAACGTAATGATAAAATACGTAATGATAAAAATGCCAATCAGCAGCACAACTGCCCAACAACTCTCCTGAGGGCTACCATTCACAGCTGGCTGAGTCACAATGCAGAACACGTCTGTGTGAAGGCATCTGTCTTGTCCAAACTGTTGGGGCATGTCCAATGACCATTGGTAATGCATTCCAGAGGGTGGGTGGTATATGTTTCCTTTGTATACTCATTGACCTTATGCTTGAACATGGCTGATGTGTAACCCAACCCCTGTGGGTGCCCTCTTTGTGCCTAAGCTTAGCTATCAGAAGAAAGGAGAATCTCTTGCCGTGGGGAAGTTATTGCAGGATAAAACCGCGCACTGTTTACTTCATCTTTTGGCTTCGAATTGGCACTCTAGAAACAATGCAGAAAACGAGCAGGGTCATTATGAAGCAACTCAACATCTGTTTGTTGAGTAATTCACTGGACACGGCTCCCCACGGTGGCGTGATGGTGGAAGGCAGATGGTTCACTCTGCAGAACCTGGATCAGACCTGCAGGGACTCGCACGGGCTGGAGACGGGCAGTCGTGCCACTCAGCTGGGCGCTCTGGAAGTCTCTGCAAAAGGCTTCCCTGCTCTGCTCAGCTTTGCCTAGTCTTTGTGTTGCCTGCTTTGTGTTCCAGTTGCTGCCTCTCGGCTGGTCTTGAGGCCTGCCGCCTGCCTGCCCGCCTGCCCACCCTTGGCTCTGCCCTTGCCCCCGGGCTGACACACTGACCAGTCGCCCATCCCTTGCCTTCGCCTCTGGTCCTGCTGCAGCTCCCAGGTACTCAACCTTCCCTTCACCTCCATACCTGGCACACCTTGCCAGCATCTGCTCCAGAGTGCTTGACTCTGCCTGGGCTTTTGGTTCCACCATGCCTTAACAGTGCCTGGCCTTTGCTTGTTCCTGATTTCAGCGTTGCCTCTGGCCCGGCAGCATCAAGCCAAATGTGGCGAGCCTGGATTTCTCCTTCGCACTTCCTAAGCAACAGACTGTTGTTTAGCAAAAACTCTGTTCTCCAAGGCACTTCCAGCAAGCCCAACCTGCCAAGAATGAACCGCCGATGCACAGAGTGCTTTGCTGAACCCAGTTGGGCAACTGCTTCTAAGAACCCTCCTTCTGAGTACCACTGGATGCTTTTTGATGGCACATCATGAGATCAAGTGTCAGACCAGACTCATCTGGCTGCAGGAGCTCTTTTCTCACACCCCTCGCTGCAGTTTTAGATTCTGCTGATTCTCAACATCCAGCTGAACACCTGGGGAGGTGGATGTTGGGCTAAGTCCCTCCACACCTTCCATTTCTACATCTGAGAATTCTGGTTCCTAGGGTCCCTTGTTGTGTGATGGGCCCAGATCTGCTTGACCTGAGAAGGCACACCAGGAATAACTGTGCCTTTCATTCCTGACATCAAGTGTCTCCATCCACCCTGGCCCTAGTCTATCCTGGACTTGAGTGTAATGGCCAGAAATGACTTAAGTCATTCTTCGTTCCTGCCTTTATAAACTAGTTTCTCTCTAAAGCTCAGAGAGCACACGGTTCAGTCGGTGACCCTTCCCTTTCTAATTCCTTAACCTTGCCAGCTAAAGGCTGTCCTTTTGCTAGGACTGGGAACTCCAGTTGCCCTTCAAAAATTCTTTATAAGGTCTCCAGCAGAATGCAACAGTTAACAAGCCTAAATGGAAATTCTGCTCACTTGGTCCCAGAGCTTGGTCTTTTGCTAATAAAAATGGAGGCTTTTGTAGAAATACATTTTGAGATAAGATAAATCTGGCAGGAAAGCACAAAGAAGGTTTAAACCACCCGTGGGCCGCATGCGGCCCAGGATAGCTATGAATGCAGCCCAATACTAAATTGTAAACTTAAACCATTGTGAGACTTTTTTGAGTTTTTCTGGAACTCAATTGTGTGGCTCTTGAGCATGAACGTTGCAGATGACAACATCATGTTGTAATGTCATGTAAAATAAACGTACATATGCTCTTGCTATTTGTACACGTGTGGCTTCAATTTTATGGCTTTTTGTAACTTTCATTTGTGAGCAACTGTTTTCAAGAATGAAGCACACTAAGAGTAAAATTAGAAGCCAGCTATGTGATGAGCACCTTGAGAACTCGCTGAGAATTTCGACTACTTCCATCGAACCAGATAGTGACGCTTTAGTTTCTCAAATACAATGTCAAATATCCCACTAGTTTTATGTTGCCCTCTTTTTTTTACTTTTATAATAAAATATTTTAAAAATCAATGCATTTTTATTACTTAGATATATTCATTTTCTTTATTAGGGATCACAAATGTGGGACCTGCCCAAAGATTTTAACAGACTCTCCAAAGGGGCATTGCATAGTATAGAATTATTATGCAAGGACTTTTTTGCTTATCTGTGGTGGCGGATATCACGGAAATTATGCACAGACCTTTTTTTGCTCATCAGTTTTCATTTGTATTTGTGTATTTAATGTGTGGCCCAAGGCAATTCTTCTTCCAATGTGGCCCAGAGAAGCCAAAAGGTCCGACACCCCTGGTTTAAACAATCACCAAGCAGCAGAATGATATATGATTGTCTGCAAGTTTCAGTCGTCTCTGTATATAACAAATAGATGGCAATGCTTTAAAAATGAGGCATTCTAACTTTGAGCAAAGATTGATACTTAAGTGCCAGATGCTAGAACACTTCAGGGCTGAGTGCCTTCATCTTGCTATGGGTGCTGGCAGACAGAATAAAAGCTAGCAGGCGAAGTTAGCTTAATCCATGCTGGAGAAGCCTTGAGGTGCCTTTCTATATGATGGCAGACTAATTAGCTTCCAGACAACCCAGAAGCAAAAGCCTCTTTCTCTTGCACACATACACACGCACACACACAGAGTAATTGCATCTTGGTGGAAATGGGGTGCCCAGTCAAGCACTTTTCTAACATATGCCAGAGGGGCAAATTAGAACAGGAGTACAAAAACAGCTATAGAAAAGAAAAGAGGGGTAGAGGAACCCTTTCATTATCCAGTAAGTATAAGCCGAGCTTGCTTGGCTTCACAATGCCTAGTTTGAATGGAAGGTGATCCAACACACCAGGCTTTTTGCTAGAAGAACATGGCTCGCTCAGGAAGGTTTGGTTATACGTTATACGCAACGGCAGATACAGCCCAGGAAAACTTGCGCAGGCTGAGAAAGAATGAGTCCATTCCAAAGCCAGGGGAGAGTTTTTGGAAGAGCCAGGCTTGCTCTGAAAAGTTCCCTGAACTCTGAGGAAGACCTGGTGCTTTTCCGAGGGTTTTCTGCCAGGGCTTCTCTACTGCAGCTCACTCAGAGAAGCTGGTTTTTTAGTGCATTAGGGAAATACTGCCTGAAACTGGCATCCTGGTGGAACGGCTTCTTAAAGAGCATTTTCTGCATTCGTCCTTGAGATTCCCCCTTTTGCTTTTGCTGCTGGATTCTTTGTGAGCTTGAGATTGGCTCTTTTTTAACCTCTGTTTTCCGGGGGGTTTTCTTTCTTTGCCCTTCTGCAGGTCCTGATATACAACCACCAAGTGGCATTGTGGTATAGCGGAACTGTGCAAACCCACACACTCCGCACGCCGCTTCATTCCAGCTTTTCCAGTGAATGCTGCGTGTGTTTCACACTCAACAAGCTTGAAAAGCATGGCAGAAGCCCTGGAGGCTGACACCATTGCGGGACACACACAAACTGCCCCAAGCAAGGGAGTACAAGTGCACCATCCTCATTTCCTGTAGGCAATCAGGGGCCCCAGGACAAGCACTCCATCAAAGTTGTCTCCAGGTCGTCTCCAGATCCTCTCCAACAAGCTGGAGGCTTTCAATTGTCTGGGAAGCATGTGAAATGCAAGAATTTAATTCTGCTCTGATGCTCCTGGCAAAGACATCATTTTAGATCAAAGAGGGCAATGCGTAGGCTGCGGGCCATCCCTGCTGCTTCTGTGCAGGGCCTGGCTTTGCAGCTCCTGCCCCTTCTGCTGCTGAGATGGCAGTCGTGGTGCTGCAAAACGATTCCCTTCCTCTAGTTCCAAGCAAAATGCTTTGCCGAGTTCACTCATTCAGATGTGAACCAGCAAGTACTCGGCCTTTCTGTGGTGCGCAATATCAAGCGATGCACATTCATGGGAGGACCACGAACAACAAGGGATGGAGGAAGCAAAGAGAAATACAACGGATCACCCAAAGTATAAATGCATTCCCCTCTGGAGCACGGGGGCATCGGATTTTGTGAAAATGCAAGCGTGCTGATGTTGCATCTTGATGGAGCTAGAAGGGCTGCTAATATCTGGAAGTTAAAACCTTTTGTTTGTTATCTTCCAGCAATTCTGATATCTGTGCAAGGAAATTTCACCACCATGAATAGGATCTACACTGCAATAAGTGTGTGTAGAACTGTAGCCTGATATGCTCATAAATTTACCAGCATGGTTAAGAGCGCAAGACTGGGACTCAGGCTATCTCAGGCATGGAGCCAACTGAGTGACTTTGGGCCAGTCACAGCCTCTTAGCCCAACCAACCTCACAGGGTTGTTGTTGTGGGGATCAGATGGAGGAGGAGAATGATGTAAGCCACTTTGAGTTCTTTAAAATAGAAAAAGGCCAGATAAAAATCTAATAAATAAATAAATTGTTGCAGCAGCAGGATCCAATAGAAATCTGGAAAGTACTATACAGTATATAACAACTATATTAAACATATCACATTAATCAGCAGAAAAGGGAAAATAAAATACCCTTTATTTTGTAAAGGGTATGTAAACCAAGCTTGTGCTTATTTCTCATATGAGAAAATAGGCATATTTATGCATAACATTCTTATTATTATTATTATTATTATTATTATTATTAAAATCACCACTTTGTTTAAGTAGATTGAGGTGGAGGGAGGGAAGGCTGCTCTGCTCTGTCTGCATGGCAGCCCAGCGCCTTGCAGAAGTATTCACACCCCTTTGACTCCTACACGTTTTGTTCTGTTACAACCTGGAATTGCAATGGATCTAACTGACATTGTTAGCACTCCATGTCACAAGACACTCAACACTGTGAAAGTGGTTGAGCAAACAAAACCAAAGCGGCACTCGGAGGTTGTGCAAGTGTTCCCCTCCCTGAGCCAAGACTCGGTAGAAATGCCTTTGGCAGCAGTTTCAGCTACAAGTCCTCTTGGGGAAGTCTCTTCGAGCATTCCTTGAGCATCTGGACATTTGTTCACTGTGGCAGGCAAAGCTGCCCAGCTCTGTCAAGTTGGGTAGGAACTGTGAGGGCACAGCAACCTTCAAGGCTTGCCATAAATTCTCAACCGGATTGAAGTCTGCACTTTGACAGGGCCTATGCAAGACTATCTAAAAATGTTCCTATTCTTAAACCACTCCAGTGTTTAGGCTGTGTGTTGAGGGTCATAGTCCTGATGGAAGCTAAACCTCCACCCTGGGTCCCAGTTCTCTTGCAGACGGAAGCAGGTTTTCCTCTAATATTGCCCCGTACTGAGCTCCATATGTCTCGTCTTGGATCCCTGTAGATTCCCAGTCCTTGACAAGGAAAGGTGTCATCACAGTTGGTGATGGTTTTCTTGGGACAATGAACACTGCTGGCTTTGTGCTCAGCCGTGTTTTGCATCAAGGCCAAAAAGTCCAATTTTGGTCTTATCAGACCAGAGAGCTTTCTCTTTGTTTGCTTTGTGGCCCTCATGTCATTTTGCAAATTCTAAATAGTCTTTGATATGGGCTTGTTGAACACTGGCTTTCTTCCCATCACATTTTCATAAAGCCCAGCTTTGTGGAACATCTCGGTGAGAGTTCTTCCATGGACAGTGTCTCCCATCTCACGATCTCTCCAGCTCCTTCAGAGAAACCACTGGCCTCTGGGTTGCTTCTCGGGCTAATTCCATCTTTACCCATCACTAAGCTTTGGTGGATGGTCTTCTCTAGCCAGATTTACATTTTGTAATAATAGATTGAATCGTGCTCAAGGGAGATGGTCATATGTAGGTTGGGATTAAAAAAAAAAAAATCCAGTCCTGATTGGTGCATCTGCTCAATGTTATCCCAGAGTTGTTTTGATAGTTGCTTCTAAGTCATGGTGCTATTTGTTGAGACGTTCTCTCCAACAAACTCCGGAATCATCTATGAACAGGTTTATTTGTGGAATTGCTCTCAGGTGGAATCCATTCAACTGGTGCCAGTGGGTTGCAGTACAATGCATTTAGATGTGTCTCAGCAAAGGATATCAATATTTAAGCAAGCAGAAAGTGCCCGTTGTTTTTGTGCACTTTCATACGGAGAGCTTCTGCTGTAGGGAGGTATAGAAATGAAATGAAAATAATAATGGTAATACCACAGGAAAAATCATTTACACCTTTCCACTATTGAGCATCTTATCTGCATTGAGTGGTATCAGTGGCAATTAAATCCCTTTCAGAATGTGGAGAAGTCAAGGGGTGGGGAGAGTGAATAATTCTGCAAGGCATCATTTTCCTTCAGATTCATAATTAGCTTGCCTCAAAATTTGGAAGCAGTTATTATTTATGGAGGCTCAGTTCTGAATGACTGATGAAGCAGAACAAAGTTTCTATATGGAGGTTTCCCCCAAATCTGTACATTAATCATGGATGGAATTTTGAAGGAAGATAAGTGGAAACATAAATGGAAAAATGACACCCTAGTTGCAGAAGTGGGGTCAACTAATAAAAAGATCCAGTAGCCATTAATATCCAAATTGGCTCTGAATTTATCAACCTGTTCAGAAACCTTTTAAAGCTGCCCAAATTGGTGGCCATCACTGCATCTTGTGGGAATCAGTTCTATAATTTCTCTGTGCATTGGGGGAAAAACTTCTCTTTATCTACCTTGAATCTCCCAGCAATAGGATTCATGAAATGAGCCTGAAAGATGGCAAAAGATACCTCTCTATCCACTTTCTCCACACCATACAAAATTTGGTACACTTCTTTTATAGAACCATAGAATCATAGGGTTGGAAGGGACTATGAAGACCATCGAGTCCACCCCCTGCTGTTGCAGGACACCATGTTACACCATCCCACTCAGATGGCTCTCCAGTTTCTTTCTGAATGTCTCCAGTGTAGGAGAGCCCACCACCTCTCCAGGCAGCTGGTTCCACTGCCATATTGCTCTGACAGTGAGGAAGCTTTTCCTGATATCCAGCCTGAATCTGGGTTGTTGCAGCTTGAATTAATTATTGAATTAATACACTCTGACATCAACAAGAAGAGATCTTGACCTTCCTCTTTGTGACAGCCTTTGAGGTACTTATACAGGGATATCATGTCTCCCTTTACTTAGACCCAGACTTATTTACCCATCTATCTTAATATTGTTTCCTTTTACAGCCAATGGCTTCTTCTGCTCCCTTTTGGTGCACATTACCTGCCAGGAACCTTCAGCAGGCAGGTGAGAGCTTTGCTACCACAGAACATTGGTCCATGTTCTACGTCCATACGTCCCAGCCCCTGTTAGAGCATTGGTCACTATTTATTACATATCATAAAAAATATTTAGAGAAGGATTCAAAATTTGTTTTCAGTCCTGTGAGTGCTGCACAGCACAACCATGGGGGTTTTTCCTTGGAAGATTCCAGCTGTATCCAGTGGGACTTGTTCCCAATGAGCTGAGCCTGAAGGTAGCAATTCATCCAGCTTGCTTTTTCTCATGATGCTGCATGTGTCAGTATAGGCACCTATGCTGGTATTCTTTTCTATATTTCATTTTAAAAATGCAGGTCCTGTTGGAGAAAAGATGAAAAACCACTGCAAGTTTTCATGGCACTTCTCCGTACTGACAGAGAGAGCAGCTAGGTGCAAGGACAGCAAAACCCTGCCATATTGTTGGAAGCACTGGAACGCTCACGTTCTGCATTTTGAGCTTTTTTCCTGAGTTGCGAAACACAGGAGGGGCAAATCCTGACATAGCCACAGGGGTCACATGACCTAATCAACTTTGCTATCTGTTATAGAGACGTTTGGCTTTAAACTGCATAGCTAGGGATTTCAAAGTCTCCAGGGAGAGAGGAAAACCCACACAAAGGAAAGACAATCAATAGAAATCTAGAGTAGCAAGGGAAAGATCTTATTAGTGTGTTCTGCTGGGAAATCAGAATCCCACTCACACTATTCCTAGTAGACCGGGCATACAGCTTGCAGAAATGTATACTTTATGGAAATCATTTGCCCCAAATTCCAGCAACTTTTGATCTGTATTCAACAGAAAGGGACAGAATAGCTCTCACTGCTGAGTTCCTGCTGAGTTTTTTTTTCTTTCCCCTCACCTTGCCAAAAAGAGTTGCTGCATAAATCACGTCAGTGGCAGAAGTCATCTCCCGAGTAGAACAAGAAGGGCAAAAATAACAGTCACGGACATCTGGAAGCTATAACCAGAACACAATATTCCAGAAACCCATCCAGTGGCAAGCATGAGTCCCCAGTCCCTGTGATATACCTTTTGGGACAAGCCCCAAGCTCTTTGCAGGTATTCAGTAGCTCCCAAGGTCTCCACTGTGATGCCTCCCACCACAGCCAGCTCAGATTCCTTCTTATTTTAACTTTCTGGCACTTTCTACCCAGAATTCTTTCCTGCATATTTGAATATGGGCAGGCCATTGATAATTAGGGATGTTGGATGAGCCCAGTATTCCCAAATTCTAACATGAACTAACTTAAACTGTACCTCACTGGCTAAGATTCCCACTGAAACTTACTTGTGTCCTGGCTTTCCTGTTTCACCAATGTTTCCATGCACTTCTTGCCTCAAAACAGATCGAACTAAGTATGTCCACAGATCCATATTTTGGAAAGAAAATGCATTTTGGGATGTTTAGCTTGAGGTATAATACATGTTTAGAATATTTATTGAACATACAATGTGAATTTTGAGCAGTTGATTTTTATCTGTCTGTCTATTCTAGAAGGAAGATTAAGGCAGAAACGGGATTGAGTAGATTTACTGGTGAATAAATGCACATGGTTATGAGTGAATAGGCATGAGTTTGTGAGCCCAGGGAGTTTCCCCTAAGTAAACAAGAATAGATTTGGTGGTAAAGACCTAATCCTTGATCCTATCTGAAGGCATGTTGAAATCAGGTTGAGCCTTTCATAGATTCTAGGTTTTCCTCATTTCAAAGGGAAACAACATATCAGAGAGGGCCCTCCATACGTTTCTCTTTGTGGGGTGTCACCTATAGATTCAGCTAGTTCAGAGATTGGAAGATGGCTTTGTCTTTCATTAGAAGGCTAATGTTCATCAATACCCAAATAAAAAACACTGGCTTATGACAGGTATCGCTCTACCTTCTCCCCACTGCTGAGCTATTTGTAGCAAGCCTGTGTTAGAGGTGCAGCACCTTAGTGATTGGGTTCAGACAGAATGGGAAGTCATGGTGTTTTTTCCATTGTTGGTGTAATGTGTTGTCTGAACCCAGCCACAGTATTTCAGCATGGTAAATTTGGCCTTTAAAAACCACAAGAAACCATTATTTCCTCTATGGTTTCTCTGTACCACCATGGCTTGTCATGTTGTCTGGACTCAGGATCATGGTTTCCACAGTCCTGGTATGTGCCTACCAACAAGTACTCTGGAAAGAGTTGCTGTAGACCAATGAGGAAGAGGCAGAAAACATACCCAGGGAGTATTACAGCTTGGGACTGAATTTTATTTATGTACTTATTTATTTAAAGCTTTTCTATCCCGTCCCCCACAGAACGTCTTGGGATGGCTTACAATAAATAAAATTCAGACACAGTGACTGATGGATACATGTCAACAGAAGGAGGGCTCAATAGGGAGGATGGAAACTACTATAAAGTAGATACCACTCAATTCAGGAGGTCTGTTGAGTAGATCATAATAATAAATTTAAAAAA
The DNA here is from genome assembly GCF_004798865.1 of Varanus komodoensis. Classification (NCBI taxonomy): domain Eukaryota; kingdom Metazoa; phylum Chordata; class Lepidosauria; order Squamata; family Varanidae; genus Varanus; species Varanus komodoensis. Next base: position 7,270,194 of record NW_025335780.1, read on the forward strand.
TGAGCCATGGTTCCTTGTCATGTTTCTTGAATGTTGCCTATATATAAAGACCACTTCCAGAAGATCGACACTTTTCCCCACTCCTATTTCTCATTATGTCCTTATCAGAGGAGGCAGGAATCAACCCACAAGGTCTAGGAAACTCAAAGGACCCTCCAGTCCCCACAGAATTTCTAATGTACTAAGAAGGAACTTTTGAAAAAATGCAACAACAGGGCAAGATTGTTTCACATAGACACATTTTTGCCCACATCTTTGCTGTTTTTGTTATTTATGTGAGAGAAGAAAGCTGAATAGAAATGGATAGAAAAACTTAATTGTTTTTACACCTCACTGAGAAGTATACTCAAAGCTTCTTCTGAACTGTTCATAAACTGATTAACAAGGGATCTATTTTTCTGGCAATTTGCAGAAGCACAAATTCTTGCACACAATATTATTTTGTTCTTCGATGGGATATCATAACAGTGCTTCTAGGAATGCAGCCAGGTATGCTAACAAACAAATGTCAAGATAATGTCAGAGATAAATTGTGGATGAAATAAAGTTTGATTTTTGGCTAAATTGGAATGGTAAAGGTAAGTTTTCTGTTATGCTAGAATATGCCAAGCTAGAAAACGTTGGTTTGTGAAGTACCACAAAAAGCAATTATTAGCAAGTCCTAAATAGAGCTGGATATTCACAACCTATTATGGCTGATTCAAGCATTGACTGAACAGACAATATTAAGAGTGTTTCAATACATTAAGATAAAGTTGCAGCACATTATAAAACAGATATGGAAACAGTTTCATATAAAAATGGAATATGAACTGGCTTTTGAGGGTCCAGAGGGCAAGGGAAGGGTCAATCCTGGATCTGACAAAATGTTAGAAAAATCAGGTGCTATCCTACTTAGAATATGGCGCCCAAGTTCTCCGGGAGGAATCACCTTCCTGTTGTGCCATGGGGTGAGAACTATCACAATTATGGCCTCAAGGATGCTGGAGATAGCAGCAACAACTGGCTAACGATCAAGGCCTGGAGTAAATGGCTGGCCCCAGGGACTGGGAGATGGGTCATCACCCCATAGGTCAGCTACCTAGGCTGGGGAGGGATACAGCCCAAGGAACTAAGCTGCCTTTCGTTCCTCTCTTGGGAGGTTCATCTGTATATGCATCCATATATACACCTGTATCCGTATATCCATATGTGCATATGACAGAAGTACTTTGTTATGATCTCAGTCTGAGCGGCCCAACAAGGCCCTCAGAGCTGGGTTTCTTGGCTGGCTGGCCGCAAGGTATCTTCTTGCTGCTGTCCGGTTCCCCTTTTCCCCTCCCTTCCCGTCCATTACCTGGTTTTATCCTGTTAGATTTGATGTTTTAGTCCCAACACTCCTCTCTTTTAGCCTTTTAATAAAATTGTTTTGTTTCCCAAGCTTGGGACTGTCGGGGGCTGAATCCACTGTCTGCTCCAGAGCTCTGGGACCAGGGAAATTCCAGGCAGGATGATAGATTATATAGTTAATTTATGTATATTACCATTATATCATAAGACTGAGAATGAATGGAATGTCTCTAGTTCTTCTCCAAATGAGATCATGAAAAATATTTTTTGTTCCAACTTTTTACTCTGACCTGCTGCAAGTGGTTACAGCTGAGGGACACTTAGTCTGCAGGTCAGAGTTCACATGTTAGAACGTTTCCATGTTACTGGGAAGGTAAATTCTTACACACCAAAACTAGCAAGTTAAAAGAAGATGGACTGTGGATTATCTGGCTTCCCAGTTACAGAGAAAGCTCTATTCATTCTATTTTAAGCAAGTAAACTCCCTTTCTGATCTTGTTGGTTCAGCCTGGGAAGTCATGAACTGAGGCAGCAAACACGGGCTCCTGCCACAAATAAGGCTAAAGGTATGGAAGAACATGGGATACTTAAGAATTCCAAACCATTCCTGAACACTCAACATTTGCAAGCCTGAATATTTTTAGTGCATGTATCATCAATGTAACTTTTCAGTTACCTTGCTTGCACAAAACAAGAAAATAATAATAATAATAATTATTATTATTATTATTATTATTATTATTACATTTCTATGCCACCCCTTGCCGCAACCTCGGGGCGGCTTACAACATGATAAAATACATTTATGTCATTACAGGCCATGCCTGATATTTGAAAATTCTTCATGTTCTGGCCATGTGTATCAACATGAGGCAGTTTGATTAGTACACGGATGGGAAATCTTCTCTGGTGGGGCTCCAAGAAACCACCATAGTTAAAGGGCAGTGTTTTGGGAGCACACGAGGGTTAGCTTCTCAAATAGAAATCAGAATTGGGTGATCCACCAAATACGCTATTGAATGTCATTTAACTATGCATACAAATCAGTAATATGCTCTTTAGCTTATTGGTTGATTACATTGCAATAGTTTGCCTCATTTACCACACTATCACATGTTCCAACTACGCCCGCCCCCCCCGACTTCCTTCCTTCCTTTCTTTTTGGATTCAATTTCCTCCATAAATAGTAGTCCCCATCTCGGCTTTTGGAGGAGAAATGTTGCTTTAAATACTTATATAAGTGCACAAATGTGCAGTAGAGGTTTTTCATGGATTTCTCCCACACCCACCCTGGCCTATCTGAGTAAGTAAACATTGTTTCATGTATTTGAGTTTCAATTATTCTATAAATGAATGCACATTTTATGATCAGCCTGCCAGAATATCTTTCAGTGGACCTGCACAGTAATTAAAACAGTGGGAAAAGTGTAGCGGACAAATCACAGTGATCATGGGAGTCATAACACCCCTGACTTCATATTCACAAGTGTTGGAGCCTGTGCAGAACAAATGTCTGTTATTTTTGAGAAACTGAGGTGAATAGAAGCACATTTACTAGTCAATAAACAAAACTTAGGCCCTTACATTTCTCCATTTCCCAATGTCAAACACTTTGCTAAAGCCAATATAGTGTTATCCCCACTGTGGTGCCCCCCCAAAATATGCTTGCCCTCCCAAAACAACTGAGGCACTGTGGATTAAAATGTGGAGTGTCTAGATCACCCTCTGGATTTGGAAAATCAATGTATCATGGGGGGGAAGATAAGCCTCGGAGTTTGATGTGCAGTGCTAGGTAATGAGAGAATAGTCTGAGAATATGTCAACATGGGCTGTACCATTAGAACAGGGTGAGTAGAAAGTAGATTTCCATATATTTTGGTCTTCAAGCCCCAGCATTCCTGCATGTTGGTCATGCTGGCAGGTGTTTCTGGGAGATCTACTTACTGATTTAAAACAATTGTTGCTCAGTATGTAAAATCTGTGAGATGGTATCCAGTCTAGAAGTTCCTGAAGACATACAGTCTACGATGGTTTTTTGGTAAAGGCCTCCCTAATTATAAGATACACTAATGATATTTTGTAATTGCGTAGAGATTTTAAACACATTCCAGTAATACCATGGAGAATATACAGTGGCATTATTACTATAAGGCCATCGGAATACATTCGTTCCATATATTAGAATTTATTTAAGTGCAAACCAGGTTTTAAGGTAGCATGGCTTGGATTTAATTTAATCCAGGGCCTTTTCCTGGAGTTAAGTTCCACTGGTAAGATTCAGCCATGGAGAAGGATATGAATTCCTTCAATTGTTCCCCACTGACAAGAGGTGTCTAATCTTGTACCACTGCTTACCCCCCACCCCTTTGGCAGACACCAGTACTTAAATTGTACAAGGATAGTGGTAATATTTAGTCAGATTACAGATCCTTACAGATCCTTACCAGTAGGACGGATCTGTGTAGTCTCCCAAGAGGAGAGAGATAAAGCCCCATCCGACACTCCTCTTGCTGCCTGACTCCCCTCCCAACCCTTTTCTCCCTGCTGCTCCCAACAGTACTGCAAGTTTCGCATACACTGGAATATACACTTCAGAAAAATTGCAGTGCAGAAAAACATTGTGATAGAACTGGTGTACAGAAACCCAGGATATGACGACAGCAGCAGTGTGAGGGGCTGGTTTGGGCTGAGCATCGTGGGACATGCCAGTGCATCAGGGCATTCCTGCACTGGTCGAGATCCCTAAAGGAGATCCCCCTCCCCACCCGCTCTCACATTTCACCGATACAGAAGCTGGGTCTAAAGAGACGAATATGTGCTAATAGACAGTTGCTTCTATTCGATCAGGAGGAAATTGATTGTGGGGTCCCCATGAGCTCCAAAGTACTCCAAAGGAAGAGAGGAGTCTTGTTGTATCTCTGCATGGTTTACTATTCTGACCGTATCATTTTCCTGTGAGCATCCTGGGGTTAATTCCATTGAACTGATGCCTTGTTGAGTCCTTCGATTTGTGTGGACATAAGATTTCTCCTTCCCTTCCCCAGGCCTGCAGTAAACTTTCTGGGACATCGCGACTCTGGCTGTGCTTCAGTTTGCACACCCAGAGCACCTTCCAGGTTGCAACAATAAGTGAATAAACAACTTGCAGCACTTTGCTGATGGAGGTGCCGACCGTATATCCATTTCCCTGGGAATAAGCCCCACCGAACTCCATGCTGGCACTGCGGCGGCTTTCTCATGGCATGCGCACCTTCATGCGTCACTCAGCCAAGCAGATGTCCCTAGACATTATCATTATTATTATTATTAGAACATTTCTATGCCGCCCCTTGCTGAAGCCTCGGGGCGGCTTACAACACAATACAATACAATACAAAAATAACAATATAAAATTAAAATTAATAATATAAAATAAATAAAAAATATAAACGATATAAAAGAAGTTATAAAAGAAAAGTTACAAAAGAAAAGAAAAGAAGTCGCCCTGGCCAGATAAATAAGTAAATATTGTTAACAATTAAATTGACATTTAAATAAAAAGGTCTTCACCTGGCGCCGACATGCAGCAGTGCATGAACCATGTGCTCCTGGAGTATCCTGAGTGGACTATTAAGCAGGCCTCCTTCATCTTCCTCAACAGGTAAGGAGCAGCCGGGCATCCTGAGGGGAGGGATGGCAGAGGAAGGAGAGAGCCATGGAGTGCATGCCATCCCTTCTCAGAAGGACCATCATTTGGACTTTTTGAACAAAAAATAAACAAAACCTGGAAACTACCTTGGGGGTATATAAATATTACAGTACATAAATATAACAAAAGAAGCCTGGCATCACCAGTGAGCTCCTTAGGACCCTAGAATTTGGCATGGCCAAGCACCTGCCCTACTTCCCCCTCCCCCTCATGCTCGTGCTCACCACCAGGCAGCCCCCATTTCAATTGCCCCATCAGTGGCGTTGTGGGAAAGAAACATGGCAGCTCTCCAAGCCCAGGCCCAGTAGCACCTCACTGGGCAAGCCTGCTAAAGGTCGCCTGTGCTTCTAGGCAAAAATAGCAATAGTGTGAGCAGCCATAAGATGTCTGGGAAATCCGCAGTTCTCCATGTACTGAGGGAGCATTTCCGAGCAGGCTTGAGACCCACTGCTTCCCTTTGCACAAATTAACCACTTTATATGCATGACAAATTGCAGTGTGTGTGTGTGTGTGTGTGTGTGGGCATTGTGAGGTTTGCTGTCATCCCAAGATCTTAATTAACGTTTGTTTTGAGGGGTTTTAAACACACGCACACACCCAGGACCCACAACAGGAATTAGCAGGCTTCATTTCAGCAGGCTGAAAGCTGGGGATTTTATTAGCACTGGCTTCTCCTGCATCTGTCACGCCCTGCTCGGATTTATCATGCTGCACACAGCTGCTAAAGTGTAGAAAAGAACGGGAGCTGGAGGAAGCCTGTGTGTGAGTTGAGTTGTGCTTTGCTGCTGTTGCCTAGCCACACCGCACCTGGGGATCACTTCGTTTTGCCTCGGGCTCCCATCAGATGGACACTCGGCGCTCAGGCAGGTAAGATTACTGTGAAGTCAGGATGGTACAGGCGGGAATAAACATCACTTTGCTAAATTCCATCAAGGTTCTGCAGCGATTCTCCAAGAGGTTGTCTCACTCCAGCCTGCCTACAAAACATCGGGCCATGAACACAATGACCTAACGAATTATCCTATTGGATAATGACTGAGTGATTAGGTATCGGTTAGTTACTGAATGTTCACCTACAGACACCCACACAGATGTCCCTCTGAGCTCTGCAAGTATAAAATCGTAATGCTCATATAATGCACTCGCCTTGGGCAGACCATGGTCGCAGCATCGCTTGAACAGAATGCACTGGTCAATTATTTGGTTCAGTTCAAGAGGAGATTTTTTGGAAATCGTATTGATTTGAAATAGTTCTATCTCACCATTCAACAAATTGAAAATTATGATCCTATCTTTACTCTGCCTGCATTTACATATGAAAAGTCATGTAGTTGTGTGGATGTATATTTTTCCTTTGTCGTCAGCAAAGAAAAAAAGCCATATTCCTTGAATAAGCACACCAAATAAAGAAATGACACATGCTGCTAAAACACACAAACAATGAAAAACAAAATTGACCCCCATGAAATCTCTTGTAGACCTGCTGTGGCATTTATGGATCCAGAGCATCTTTTTTTTTTTTTTTTCTATGCCTCCCAATTGCCAAAGTTCTTTGGGCGGTTCACAATAATTTCTTGAAATACAATAATAGGCTATGCGATGGGACGGCATACAAAAATTCTACATAAATAAATAAATAAAAGATATAATTAGATCGTGTATATATATAATAAAAATGCAAGCACAATAAAATATAGTATAAAAATCCAGGACACAAATTTCAAGCAGTTTAACATTCCAAAATACAAAATCTGAATCAGTTTAAACATCTAAAACAATTTCAATAAAACTAGACCTAATTAAAACAGCTAACATAGCCCATCATATGCCATCAAATGCTTGGAAAGAGAGGGCAATTTAAACCTGATGCTGAAAAGATGGCAATGTTGGTGCCGTGCAACATTCAAAAAAATGCCCTTTATACACTAGAAACGTGGAAACTTGTTAGTTAATCCAATTCAAACCCATGAAAAGAAAGCATTCCAATGCCGTTTATATAAATTCCTTCATACAGAGTTCCAAAAATTTAAATCAAGGAATACTTTGAGATTGCAATCCTTCGCCTCTGATCCTTCTTGGATCTTATTTCTCTTTTCTGGTAAGCAGTGTTTGAAACCCAACACACTTTTAGGGAGTTAAAACATTCCCTAAAGGGCTTTTGGAATTCTGCATTCTCTAGTTTGCTTTCTGGCAAGTCTAAGAACATTTCCTCACACAGTCAACCGTTTTCCCAATCTTTTCAATCCAATCTCTTCAGAAAAATAGCTCCTTCCATACGTATTTACCTTTGTTTGTTTCTCCCGCTTTCAGTGTGTGTAGAATCTATGCCTACACGCACTGAAAGCTAGTTGGCAGATGTTCCCCAAACACCTTCTCTAAATGCGACCAAACCAGTAGGTCATGTTCAACATCTCCTTCCATATTCCCACCCCCTGAATGTACCATAAGGCCTTACTGGGTGGGATGAGGCGGGTTGGGTGGAATTGTATGAAGGGAGTCCCGTGGATGCATGGCTTCAGAGATTCCTGTTCCCAGAAGAGAAGAACCATCTAGTATGGTGTCAAACCAATGGGACAATGTAAGAAAAAGAAGGCAGAGGAATTCTGCAAATGAATCTGTGGGAAATTCCATGCTACACATTCCCCGCCAGGTTTCTATCAACAGAAAAAAAACTGGATGGTATTTAGAAGGGTAAAGAAAACATTAAGAAACCACAACATCTGGTAAACCTCACAAGTGGTTTCTGCTACTCTAGCCCTTTTTGGTTCGTACCAAATCTGCCAATACTCAGGGTTTGTGTTGAGAGTAGGACTGGGTCAAAGGAGTAAATTTAAATCTTTCACTGCAGTCATCCGTATCGGGATTAAAATGGAATGTGCATGACATGAAATGGAAACTAGATTGAGGGCTGTGAGTTTCAGAGCCAATTCAAGACATATTGCTGCCTGCGGCAAGGACAAGGTCCTCCACCACCACAATTCCATATACTGATCCAGCTAGGCTGGGAAATGGATCTTACCTCAATGCAAGATCCTACATTGCATTTCAGGGCAGCATGCTAGTTCCCCGGGCAAAGTTTCATTCCCACCACCCAGCATTTGCTGCTTGTGGTGACTAGCCTCAATGGAATGGCAGGGATTTCTAATTATTATTTCAATTTTTATGCCGCTACAATAGCCCACATCTAGGCTCTCTTTGCTGCTGGCTTATACTAGACAGAAAATTACCAGACTGTGCTGTAAAGGGTAAGCTGCACTGCAAAAGTAGCTCAATTTGTGATTGTCCTTCTCCAACCAAGAAGTGGTGACCTTCATCTAGCCTTGCTTAGGTGCAGACAGCAAGTAACCTTCCAGATGACAAAACCAAATTACTGATTCCAGCAGCGAAGGCTTCCAGAGTAGTCAAGGTTTGATATAAAACGAGCTGAGCACTAACTAAACTGTTTCTTACAAGATGTGGCCAGATGAGTGCCAGAGACCGGTTCCTCAAAAAAGGAGTTGCAGGAAGTCCAATGCAGGATGTGCTCTGGCTCAGAAATACACACAGTTGTTTCTGGCTTCTCTGCTGGGGAATCTCAGATTGTCAGTTGCTTCAGCTGTGATAGAAATGGGCAAATCTTTTTATTCCCTTGCTGAGTCATTTTTTCATGTGTGCACCCAGAAGTCCATTCTACCATTTGTGCATTAACTTCCAGGGTTTTTTTTTTTAGAAATTATAAAAGCATATGTTCAAATTCATATTTAAGCTCATTTAAATTAGAGATGCTTCCCATTAGTTTCACATGTCCTCACCTCAAAAGCAAAATGAAAGGGGTAAAATGCTGAATTGGGGGCTTACAATTATGTCAGGGCCCCTAGTTTTTCCTCATTTCCTTTCATTATTTAATTTTTTACCACTTTCTAAAACTGCAGGCATCCTCAGAAGGAAAAAGGGCAGAGATAGTGTTTCCCTGTTGCTGCTGCTGCACCAAGTTTCCAATGCTCATGAAAACAGGAGAAACAATGAGCCAATTTTTTTTAAAAAAAAGAACATCAAATTTAAGTAAAAAAGTAAACTTTTTAGCAGTGCTTGCCGCAAACGGAATTGCAGAAACATTGCAATGCACACAGTGCTTATTCTGCAGGAATATGACGATATCGGAATCTTTGTAATAATAAAGACATGTGGTATGCAGCAATAGGACTCATAAGGAAATCTACCTCTGCAATGTAAATGCTGTGGCTTTTAGAACCTGACATGGACTCACATTCTGTTTGATGGATTTACAAATATCGCTGTAGCACTTTAAATGTTGCAGTCAGGTATAGTTGCTGCAAAATGGTGTCCTTCAGAGAGATTCAAAGGAACACACGCTGGCACTTTTCAAAGCAATTCAATGTTATGTTTAGACTTTTGGCCTCTTTGATCATGCACGTTGGCACTCATGGACATGGGCAACCAACAAACAAACTACATCTTACTTTCAAGACACTAAAAGATGCTTCTTTTTCTCCACTCAAAAGTCAGTGCAGGGGAAACAGTTCAAATTGGGACCCTCACATGAGGCTACGGGGACCTAACACTTTGTTCCCACCTTGCCTCTCATATGATACAACTTAGAAGTGTCAGGAAAAAATGAGCGAAAGTTCAGCCGTAATATGGCTGCCAAAAGCCTGACACTGTAAGAACCTCTTTAGACTTAAGGTGGGATTCTTGAATTGAACAGGAAACCATGTTACAAGGCTTGCTTCCCATGTACACCTTAGATATGCTAAGGTATGCCAGTCCTGAAAGCCTCTTTCTTCCATGTTGTCTTAATTCATACAATCCTTTCTGCTTTGCTCTCATGTGCCTCTAGCAAACTGTGTACCCTCCTCCAAACTGGGCACTTAAAAGCATCTTGTACAGACTTCATCTTCTGGTGAATGAGGGGAGGGGGAGCTACCGACATGCTGCATGCGTTTTCTGTATGACTGAATAAACTGTGACTATTCTTTTGCTATCCCCCCCCCGCCCCCAACACACACACACACACACACACACACACACACACACACACCAACAGACCTTCTTTCTTTGGTTTTCTTGCCAGGTAGAACACCTGCAAATTTGAATTGCTGAAAAAGAATCTGTTGAAATGAACAGATCCAATTTCTAGCAGGGGAAATGGTAGACCTAAAGGGGAGGAAAAAGCAAAAGGTTCTATCCCCCAAACCTTTCACAGAGCATATCCTCCGCACTTACTTTTGAACAAGGGCGGATCGAGTCAACTAGTCATGCCTTTAAAGTAAGAATTATTTTGTCTTTCACATCTGTTTTTGTAATGGGAGATTTTAAAGGCATACAGAATTCAAGTCCCAATATAATGGTCCATGTTACAGCAACACAAGCACTGAATTACAATTTTTTTCAGCATACTTGGCAAAAGTGGTTGCACGCTGAGTTTAATACAAAACCACATTCCTGGGAATGTTGAGGAATTCATAATGGAATGCATGCAGCTGTTAAAAGAGATGAAGAAAAGCTTCCATGCAAGGGCTGTTCTACCTACTGAGATGGACCCACACAGATGGTCCTCACTGAGATACTGTGTTGAAGGTCCTTTAGAAATGGTGCTAAGGCTGGAAAAACAGAAGGATTACTTGCTGTGAGCTGAAGATATAAAATATATACCAAAGAGGAGCAGACAGGCATAGTCTATAGATAAACATGGGCCAGATAATGACTCCCCTCAGAGTCGTCATTCCCAGGATGGTTGTAATCTGGGATGGGTTCTGCATTCTCATGTGATAGCCCATTTTGAACACAAGTACTTGGATGGTCATGAAGTAACTGGCACCATCGATACACCAGTGGAGCACAATGGGAAAGGTTGTTGAAGGAGGGAGAGAAGTACTTGGGGACATTCTCCAGAAAGAACTCTTCAAAAGGCAGAGATTAGTAGTTCCATAATTATTCTCTGGGACATCCACAGAGGGCTGTGGATGGGGTACATTCTGTCTGCATGTGCCAGTAACCTTAGCTTTGAGACTTCTGTGTATTTCATCATGGTGAGACGAGAGCTCCTTGCCATCCGGTTTCTGGGAAATGGCTCTGATATAGAATTCACAAACTAGGATCTGGCAGACAGAAATGGCCCCACCCTCTGGGGGGGGGGCTCTACAGGAACCTTTGGCAACATAGCCTATGGTTGGCCATTTCCTGTGTAGGTGGACTCTCTGTGGATTTATCTTCCAGTGTGGGCACCTGCAAATCAGCACTATGCAGCTGGGAACCAACATTTTCATGCCCAGCAATGCCTCTAATGTACCATCATTCCATAGCATTGTTGGAAACAAAAATGGCAGCTCAAGTGCCAGAGCTTGGGGCTGATTGGAGCACCAATTGGCGCATTTATTCTGAAAGGGCAGCCCTGGGCTGGTGTCAACACTGTGTCCTGCTGGATTCCTGTGCTGATGCCTGGCCCAAGAAATACAGCTTGAAGTTGACTAAAACCAGCTCGGGGTGTGTTCCCACATTAATCTGTTGGGGTAGGCTAACATAAAATGCAATTTCAGCATCATTGAACCAATGTCACCATCAAAGAATTGGCTGCCAGCTCCACAGGTTGGCTCTTGCTGCAGCAGATAATATGTTTTGGCTAGTTTCTCTGCATAAACCATGGCAATCATTTTATTCTGCAGTAATTTAACCTTGGTATTTAGCATATTAAAAAGTGTGGATTCTTGAGAGTTTCTAACTCACACCTTCTACATGTAAATATCAACCCCTTGATTCCAGACTCAGCTTCCCTTTCAAAGCACATGAACAAGAAATGAAAGCAAAAGCAGGAACAGCCCTGAGAGCCTGTAAGACAATTATTCATGCTTTCAGTCAAGGCATCTAGAGAGGATATAGAGAATTTTGTTCGCATCAGTAAAACAGTTGTTTGATTCCACCTGCACGGCAGATTGTATCCTTGTTAAACTGAACGGCTGCTTTTAAAATCACTGGTGATAATGTGAGTGGGGTTTGCCTGCAAGGATTAATTTGGTAAACTGCTTGATCAATACAAATTAGATTGTGCCTTGCTGTCATACAAAGCAACAATGAAGCATGCAATATTGGAAAGAAACCAAATAATGCTGTCCATGCAAAAGGCAAGTTGGACGCGCCAGTACAGAGTTGGTTTTAAAACAAAGCACTGTTCCTGCTGCTTCTGTAGTGTCAGATGAAGCAGGCAACTTCTCAAAAAAAAGTTGGACACACCTTGATGTTTGCTGAAAAGGCCTCCTGTATTTCATTGTTTCTTTTACACGTGAAGGCTCAAATATCCGTTTTCATTCATGGTTTACGGATAGATGAGCATCCGAAGGTTTGTTCTGGTGCAGAGTCTCTCTAAGCTGCTTTGTGCTCTTTTTCTTGAATGCAATACGATATAGATAGGTGATCCTCTGGATGTTTCTCCAATAGAGGACACTCCTCTGCAAAAGAGGAGAGGATGCAAAGGATAGTATCTCAGATGCTACATTTCAAATTTAAAGAATCTGTTACTCCCCAACAGACTTTCCCCTTGTTCTCTGGCTCCTATTTTGCTTTAGTCCACACATTTCTCTTCATTTTCTCCTTTAAGTGATAAGAGGAAGTACCAGTTGCAGCTTTTTAAACATATTATTTGAAATTTGAAAAGTAAACCTGAAATGCAAACAAAAATGAAAAGGAAACAAATTGATGCAATTAAAATTCAGCAGTTTTTCTACACGAGGTTTAAGGAAATCTATTATTAATACATTTATACTAGCTATCCTTGTATATTTTACATACAGCAGGATAGACTGCTGTCATTGAAGATAATCATGCATAGAGTTCAACAAAGGCAGCCCATATGGCCATATAGTCCTCCATGTGTAAATCACACCCATGCAAAAACGGAAAACTTCCTTAAGACCTCTACTTATTGCATTGCTGCAGGGGTCCATTTAGTAAATAGCTGTAGTATTAGGACACAGAAAATCCATTTACATTGACTTTAGGTTAATTTCCAAGAGGCAGGGAGATAGATAAGAAAAATGCATATCTGTAAAAAAGATTCCATCACAAAATGTATCTGAATTATGGCCTCTTCCCAAGATGAAGCAGCCATTGAGCGTTGCCAAAACACAAGAGTTGGCTGTATTGTACCTCCAAAAATTCTAAGACTTTTATTAAGGATTTATTGTAAAGATGTGATAGTGTGCAATATACCAAAAACATCATTTTTCATTAAGTTAAATGCAACGTAAGATCTATTACCTCTTCTGAAATCATTACCAATGAAGCCCTCTATTGATTGGGTAAAATAAGGTGTCCCCCATTCATTCTTCCATTCTTGATTAGGATCCTGTGAATTATATTTTTCTATTGATAATAGATAATAATAGACATGGAATGTGGACTGTAGGTGTTCAGCCTCAATCAATATTTCCAATGACAAAGAGGGCCCTGAAGCTGTTAAAACAAATTCTAACAGCTGTTTTGATTGCATATATTGCCATTTAGCAATAGGTAGCAAATTATTTTAAGCACGCAAAGCAAAGAATGGAAGGGAGCTATCAAAAAAAAGATCCAAAGTAAGAATCACAAAACAAACGTTTTCTTGCTAATCTTTAAGTCCAGGCTTCTGCGGAGAGTTAATTTTGCGTGTGAAAATTAATCTGTGTAATTGAAGTTAAACTATGTGTCACACCTCTCTTACAGGACATCCAAACAGTTGTTGGTGTAATGAGAATCCAGTGCAATCCAGTTGTTGTAAGCCATCCTGGGACATTTTGTAAAGGATGGGGTATAAATAGTGTCAAATAGATAGATAGATAGATAGATAGATAGATAGATAGATAGATAGATAGATCCATTCGGTGACAGGATCCAAACATGAATATTCACAAACTGACCAAAGGAGAGCAATCTAATCTGAGCAAAAAGGCCTAAATTTATTTATTTGTTATATTTATGCATATCTCACCTATTTCCAGTGCTTGGGACTCAAGGCAACTTATTGTAAGTGAAAAGATAGACAAAACAATGTAGAGATTGGGAAGACAAGTCCATCCTCTTTAATCAAAAGTTGTACGCTTTTCAAATAAATTAGTTGGGCTGGGACCCCACAGAAGTTTGCAAAATGAAGCAATAAAGTTTCTGAAAATACTTGCTGCATAGATGCCACATAAAGCATAGATAATTCAAAATAATATATTCATGTTACATGTATTTATCCTACCCCATAGACTTAACTTTAAAAATGTTAATCTGTCAAAGTCCGGTAAGATTGAACAGCGTACTTATATTTAACATGATCACTGGAGATATATACCTGCAGGAACAAGTATGTCCAAATAAGTAAAAAATAAGAAGGTTTCAATCTTATTCTGTGTTTTAAAACAGTTTGCTAATCTGGGGGAGGAAGATCATGGACAAGGAACACGGTCTGATGGCCCTGGAAGCAAACAGAGTGCCCGTTCTGAGTGCACCAATCCTCATTTGCCTGACACAAAATTAGTCTTTTAAAAATATCAACCCCAACTCTAGTTGCAGTCCTCTGCACATTTCCTTGGAAAAAGCTCCACTGCACATTTTACAACTTACTTCTGGATATTGACAGGGGGCAACTATATTTATATGTACTGGATGCACTAGAAAATATTTTGCTATTAAAATATTGACACAGTCGACAAACGTTTGCCTTCATAATCATAAGCTGTTTGCTCAGTGGAAACATTTGACTCCGTGTGAAACGTGCATGAGTGAGACAGCAGCCCTTCAAATATCATCCATGCAAGCAGCTGTAGCAGTCAACTCTATTGGAATCAATGGAATTACTCAAGTGTCAACCATCTGAAGCGGATGGCCAAGTATTACTGTATTTATTCTGATATATACACATATATATGTATATATGCATTTCAGTTAAACCTAAGTTTCATTTTTGTATGAAAACATAGTGCCGCTTTATTAATACATTTCTTATCATTCTTTATATGCTTTCTTAAGAGTAATATTTAACCATGTATATGTAGCTGAGACGCTCAAATACTTTGGCCACCTAACGAGAAGGAAGGGCTCATTGGAAAAGACCCCGATGCTGGGAACGATTGAAGGCAAAAGGAGAAGGGGATGGCAGAGGTTGAACTGAATGGATGGAGTCCATTCAGCCATGGGCTTGGGGTTGGGTGGACTCTGGGAAATGGTGGAGACAGGATTGCTTGATGTGCTGTGGCCCCTGGGGTTGCAAAGAGTCTTTGCGCCTGAGCAATAACAATGTTATTCTGAATTGCATTTTTTGCATTTTTATTTTATTTTAAATATTTATACCATGTTTATCTCTCTCTCTCACACACACACACACACACATGCACACACACAATCACATTGTATATGCAAGAATAAAATATTCTAATTATTATATTTTTTACAAGGGAGGGCAACCCCCACTAGCCTACAACTCCTATTCTCCCTTACCATTTTCTGTGCTGACTAGAGCTGATGGGAGGTATAGGCCAAAAACCTGGAGTGCCCAATTGTCCACTTCGGCTTTAAAAAATCAATGGGATTTGCATTTATTATGGCTGCTATTAACTGTAAAAGACCACCATGAGTTCTTTGCTTTCCAGGACACTCAAAAAAGGTCTAGATTCGATTCAATTCAACTTGATTTGATTAATTGGGAATTCTGAGAGTTTTCATGTAAGGCATCTGGTAGGTAAAGACTCTAGATTAAAAGGAGAGATAGATGAGACTAGAATTTGGGGGAAAGTTTTGAAACCAACCTCTTTTGCTGGATTCACCCTAATACTTGGGCTGCTAGATTTTGTTAGTAACCCCTGTGTTTATGTTTTTTCATTGAATATGGTCTTACAGATCTTTATTGTGTCCACTTGATGTGGTTTTTTATCTTTGATGTCAATTTGAAAGGATTCTACCCTTAAAGGGCGCCTAAAAATAACTTTAAACTAATACAGTGCTGGGCCTAGAAGGAGTCCCTGCACAGAGACTTCAAGTGACCTTGAGTGCTAAGGAAATTTGGCTATTTGAGTGCACCAATAAATCAAGACTTTTCCATTCGTATTGTGTTGCTCTTCTGCTCCAGCTGCTGCAGGCACTTGCTAGAACAGCCTGCGCCAACATTTGTGATGTTAACGACTTAAGTAACGCAACCAAGTGCACAACACTTTGACCAGTTCAATTCGCTCATTTAAAATAAATGGTGGTCACAAAAAACACGAATTGTGTAAGCCCTGTTGCTCATCAAGCATTAACAAACCACACAATTTACTACTTTCTGTACCACCTTGGGTGAATGATTTCCATTATACAATACAACATGAGCCTACACACAAGTATTAAACCTGTTCTGGGAGCAGAAGTGAGGTACAAAAACCACACACAAAGCTATTTTGTATCTTACATATTTCTCTTCATCTGCTCTTATCAACACCTTTCCTGTTTGCAGCCTTAGCAAAAAGTTTCAGCCAGAAACCTTTCCCCGGGAAGTGCATACAGTGGGCAAGAGAATGCATATAGAACTATGCATCCTCTTCCTGTTGATAGAGCAACTTACATGTTATTCTTTGGAAAGTGTAATGAAGCCTGATGGTCCATTTTCCGTGGCAAAAGGACTTTGGGAAAGGTCGCTTGGATGTGGAGGGAGAGGCAGGAGAAGCGGGTGCTTAATCTGTTCCTTGCTTACCATTCCATTTCCCTCTACCTGCTCCTACCCTTGAGTGTTTCAGAGCTTCATTGACCTTGCAAACATAGTTCTGGAAGCAGTGGCAAAATCAGCTGAGGATGTTTTCTGGGGAAAGCGACCGACAGGCGAAGGGTTGACTTAAGCACACCCTTTCCACTCTCCACCTGTATGTTTGGCAGTGCTGACTTCCACCTCCTCAGGTATCACCGGGCTTTGTGACATTGAACTTCATTCAAACACATCATCTACAGGATGTTCTCAATGCCTGTCTTCCAAATAGGCTGAAATTGGATGTCTATGAAGGCAGAGGAAAATAACATTAGATCATAAATTTCCTGGATAGTATAACCTTTCAATAATATAACACCAATATGATAACTGAGTATTATAGTAGTAGTGGCAGTATTTGCGTGATTATGAAGGGTGATATTCCTGTTGACAAGCTGCTCAACATGGGCTTGAAGATGCTACTGTTAGGTGGTTGGCTGGTTAGTTGATGGACTTAGTTGATAGCCCTAATTGATTGATAGACCTAGTAGTTGGTTGATGGACCACATCCAAAGATGGTCACCAACAAACCCTTGTTCAACTGGAGAGAAATGTCAAACTGACTTCTGCCCCACGTCCATTGTTTAACATCTTTATAAGTTACCTGGTCTAAGGAGCTGAGGGAATGTTGATCAGTTTTTCAGTGAACATCCAAATAGCTGGATTAATTTAAGGCCTTTCTATATGAGGCATTTATTGTGTCTGTGGTCCATCACTCATGGAAGTTTGTAGAACCTTTTTAGGACATGGTCCTCCTCCAGGGCTTCTCCTGAGTTTTCCAGAAATTTTCATGTTTTTTTTCCAAGTGTGAGGAACATCTAATCCTAGATGGTTCCATTATTCACCACAAGTGCCTTATGTCTATTTGCATTTCTGGTCTATACCACAGCACCACCTTGTATAGTAACCATATAGGAATATATGGAAAGGCAGAGAGTAAAACTGATGACAAAAAACTCAAGTAACACGTGCGGTAATCGTCCTGCAAAGAAAACCAAAGAAGCTTCAATCAAGTGCCAAGTTATGTGCCTCATGCAGAAAACAGGACAAGGAAGGGGCCAATCCCAACAAAATAAAATTTAACAGATTCAGTAGTAAAAAATAGTTGCACTAATACAGGATGAGTGCAACACCTGACTTGACAACACTGCCCAGGAAAAGAGACTCTGACCTTTAGGAGACAACAACTAGACACAAGTCAGCAATGCAGCAGCTAAGAAGACAAAAACAATTCTCCATTGCATTGGCAGAAGTCATCAAAATGAAAGGCACCTGTCTATTCTGTTCTGAGTGGACCTCATTCAGAATACTACATCTGCTTCTGGACACCACAGTTTAAGAAGGAACATGGTGATGGGTCTAGAGACCAGGTTCCATATTGAAGGGGGTTGATCTGCTTAGCCAAAATAAGAAACTATTCATGGTACTGTAATGACGATCTTCAAATACCTGGAAAGCTGTAATGTTAGATGTTGGAACGAAGATGTTTTCCATTGCTCCAGAGGTGAGCACCCTACCAAGTAGACTTAAGTTCCAAGATACGTCAGCTGATATCAGCAACTGTTCAACTACCTAGTAGGAAGGGCAAAAGACTTTGTTTCTGCTACAGTATTGTGCACAAAAGCTTACAGCTCTTATCCGCAGAGATGAATGGTACCTTCTCTTACATTGGAGAACAAAATGGATGCTCCTGGAGACACAGGTATGGATGGGAGCCAAAACTACACCATTTAATTGAATCAAGTCAGCTCCAAACTTTTCCTATGTTCTATTTCTTGATCGTGCAAGCATGAACCTACTGCTGACAATGTGAAATGGAGTTTTGGGAACAGGGCAGATAACTATATTTTTATCAACTTGCCTCCACCAAAAGCCACGCTAAGTATTCACAGACAATGTGCAATTCAACAGACTTAATCCATTTGAATGGCAAAAACCCAAAGACCAAGTTTTCCCCACTCAGTCCACAATTTCTGCTGTATGCTATTCAGATGGCAACTTCATTTAATTTTTATAACCCACTGAGGTGACAAAGCTGACAATGAAACAAATGAAAATGTCACAAAATTAATTGCCATGTGCTGACAGTTCACAAAGTACCACGTCAAACAGTGAAGCAAATGCCTGGATTTGTTTAATCTGCATTTTACATGTTAATTATGTAGCCTGCAGTTGGCTGATAATGAATCACATGCAGAAAGCACGCTACTTGATTGGATGACTGATGAATCTAAAACTCCAGGGGTTCGCTATGTTAGTTGGTTACAGTTTTGCTTTCATTTTCACAAAGACTAATTAAATGAACTAAACAAACACAAGTAAAATCAGAATAGATTCATTTACTATGAAATGCTGGCAAAGATCAGAAAGGATACAACTGCCAATCTGCATATATTATAATGAGAAATCATCAAACTTAATTCATGAAATAAAAGCATCATATCTCTTGTTAACACTGCCTCTGAAATAATATGGCGATCTTAATGGACATTTTCTAAATAAGCCATTGACTTCTGGAAAAACTACTCCAGAGTGTAACTTAAAAAAAAAAAAAAGATGGTAAGAATCTCATGTTGGGTGCCATGAAATTTGTCATTCCAAGGATGTCAAAGCTTGTTTAAAAACAGCAATGTACATTACGTTTGCAGTTGGTATCCTCCAGAGGCACTGGGCTGCAGCTCTTATGATTTCCACCCAGCCTGACCAAGGGCGAAGCTAGCTAGGAATTATGGGAGTCACAGTCCAGCACATCTGGCAGGTGCCAGATCGGAGATGCCTGCATTACAAAACGTTTTACAATTATGATGAATTAGGACCCATCTGAATGTATTCTGCTTCATGTTAGGTCCTTCAGAGCAGCACAGCTCCTTCTGGTGGCTTGCCCTGGCAGGTGGCCTGGTTCACCTTAAAAGTACTTGCAGGATTGGTATCGGGCCCATCAGTGCTTGCAGGAATGACAGCCACTGCAATCCAAGGAACCAGCTGGAAGCCACAGGAGGGCTGTAAATGGGTGTCCTGCCTGGTCTTATCACAATGACACTAGTCTTTGTGGTGTTTGCTTTGGGTGTGTAACTGGGTGTCTACTGCCTGTCCTGTATCTCTGCCTCTAGTCCTACCACACCTTGCCAGGTAACTGATCCTCACCCGTTCCTGGCCTTCCTGTTGTCTCTGCTGCTGTTGTGCCTAACAGCTCGACGGAGGCGTTGGCACACGAGAGAGGGCCAGAAGCTCACAGTGAGAGTCAGGCTTTGGAACAAGGGGACTTATACTTGAGGCCTAGTGCCAAACGACCCCTCTGCAGCCTGACTCTGAGGCCTCCAAGCGAGTAGCCTCAGAGTCAGGCTGTGGGGAGGTTACTCGCTCGGGGGCCTCAGAGTCAGGCTGCAGAGGGGTCGTTTGGCACTAGGCCTCAA